>NC_080168.1:69239507-69549440 GCF_950295315.1 Erinaceus europaeus
ACAAGCCATATCTGGCATTGGTGAAGGCTATTGGCAAGCCCTTTTTAGAGTTGTCACTTGGTTGGTTGGAAGCTGAAGTTATATGACTTGTTCAAATCAATTGGTCTGATGAAATGTAAAATTATCCTGGCGCTGTGACAAAGGTCAGGACAATTCCATTCTGGTCTGTTGCAACAGAGAAGGGAGTAAGGGCTCAAATCCCAAAATACAAAGACAGGTGGGGATTTGTAGCTGGTAGACAGAGGGAGGGGGGCTGAAGTGTAGAGTTTAATAAGAAGAGGTAACAAGGGCAGGGAGATTCTTGCTAAACTGACTGGACAGAGTTTCTGCTAGAAACAGGCCTTATGATCAAGTATTACGGGTGGAGAAGGAGGACTCTGATTAGAAACCCAGAGTAATCACAGGTCAAGGGTAGGGGAGTACTGCTGACTTTGGGCTATTGAGCCAGGTAAGGCCATAGGCAGAGAGCCTGGGCATAAGAACTGGTGAAGAGGCCTCAGAGAAGCCTTGGAAGCTTGGTCCAGGGTAAATCTTTTGCCAGTTTCAAGTCTAACCTTACCTAGACATACCTCTAGTCTTCTTCCAGGGTCTGAGTCTTTATCCAGTGTTAATGCCACCCTTCAATCAGAATAGTTCTCTGGTGTACCCATTCATCTCAAGTTTATTGAGCATTTATGATGTAGTGAGTGTATCAGAGGTTGACATGGGCAGAGATATTGACTTGTGTAAATTTCATTCTGCAGCAGAGAAAGGGAGAAAACACTCCATGCACTAAGAAAGTAATAACATAACCCCACATATGATGGAATGAAAGAAAAGTTAGTGAGGTATAGGAGATGGCAGTTGGAGGGTGTGATGTGGGAGCCTATGTCATCACTTTAGATCCCAACAGACCTTGTAGGGAAGATGACATTTGAGCAAGCATTTGGAGGAGACAGGGGACTTCATCATCAGCTATTTTGAGGGAGAATGTTAGAGAGAGGAGAACATAAGCTAAATCCTTAGTTGGGAGCTTCCTGACATGTTCCAAGATCAAAAAGATATTCATCTGGCTGGAGCAAGACCAGGATATCGAGGGCAGCTGATGATGTGGTCAAAGTGGGAGATGGGTACCAGATTCCCCTAGAGAAAATGTGGGCCCACTGCAGTGTGTTAAGGAGCAACATGATCTGAATCACATTGTTAAAGAATCCCTCTAGGGGCCAAGTGGGGGGACCCCTGGTTGAGCACACAGGTTACTATACTCAAGGAGCTGGGTTCAAACCCTCCATCCCCACCTACAGGAAGATAGCTACACTAGTAGTGACCTAATGCTGCAGGTTGTCTCCTCTGTTTCTCTCCTTCTCTATCTCCCCTTCCTCCTTAATTTCTCTCTGTCTTTATCCAATTGGGGTGGGGGGAGGAGAGTCCCTTTATGTAAAGGAACAAGAATAGAAATGGGAAAGCCCATTGTGGGATGTAACTACCTAGGTGACAGGGCACTGGAGATATTGTCTGAGGATTCCACAGTGGCCCCTGAGTCCAGATCTTCAGCATGGCTGTGGGAAGGTCCTTTCCATCTGGTAGTGCTGAACTGGTGAGTACACTCAGGGAAAGTCTCAGTGGCCTGATTGTATGGGCACTGCATCATTCTCCCAACAACCACCAACAATTCTCCACTTCTCCAAGCCCAACAACTCAAATCTGTCACTGACTCCCCAGAGTTGGCACAAACCCCACAGGGCAAAGACTGAACCTTCTAGGTTCTCCTACTTCCAGTACCAGCTGCAAAAAAAAGAACCCCGGGCTACTCCAATGCCAGATTTGGGGACTGTTTGACCTCCAGTCCTCTCTGAGTTGAACACTTTACTGGGGAAAAACAGAAATGAAAATGTGCTTCACAGAAGAATATAGTCTACTGGGGAGTGGCCAGTGATATGCTCAGCGGAGAATGCATGTCACAAAGTGCAAGCACCTAGGTTCAAGCCCCTGGTTCCCACCTGTAGGGGGAAACATCACAAGTGGTTGAGCAGTGTTGAAGGTATCTCTCTTTCTCTTCCTCTCTGTTTTCCCCTTCCCTCTCAATTTATCTCTGTTGTTGTGAAGAATAAATAAATTTAAACAAAAAATAAAATGTTTTAAAAAGTGTATCATATACTATGTCACAACAAGGCAACACAACTTATTATGGGAGAATAGAGGCCAGCCAGGGCAGATGTCAAGACCATGTGCTGTAAGCTCCAACTAGCATGGGCAGCACAGGGTCAAGAATGTGAATCCTTCTTGTCATTCTGTGTAGGGGATGGGAGTGGATCTTGGCTTGGAACTATGACACTAGTGGCAGGATCCCAGAAACAGACCCAAGGTGACAGGGATCCAAGAAAAGAACAAGTGGGTTAGCCATGCTTCACACTTCCTAGGTTACCATAGTTTGTGAACATAAACAGGGCCGATTAATATTTCCACCCTATTTCCATTACTTCAGACCTTCCCTGATGGACAAGATCATGACCCCCATGCTGTTCTCAGCTGCAATCCTTCCCCAGCTATTTCTGGGCACCCTCAGGGCTAAGCTGTCTCACGTCACTTTCCATTTGATCATGTTCTTTCCATTTGGGTCTCTCAGTCAAGGGGACCTGTTAGTGGCCACTGCAACTGGTGTCTTGTTAAGATTTACCTTTACCCCAGGGGCCTCATGGACTCAAAATAATTCTTTACCCTGATGAGAGGTAGGTGGTGAGTAGTTGATGAGAGACTGCTCAAGCCCTTGTTGGTTTTGTTTCCTGGGAGGAATCCTCTCCAGCACTGTTGGGACACTGTCTTTACTTCCTGTCCCTGTGAGCTCAATACCAGTCCCTTGTGTACCTACAGAGAAGACATCAGCACTGCTCCGTCTGTGCTCACTCTCTCTCCTCTTTTCCTTAAAGACAACTCCCCCAAGCCAAACCAAAGACTCCAATGGGATCTTGCCAATCCCCTCACAAGAGAAAATAAATTGAGGAAAGAAAGATATGGATGGGGCCTGGGCATAGTGCAGCGGGTTAAGCAGATATGGCACAAAGTGTAAGGGCCGGCTAAGGATCCCAGTTGGAGTTTCGGGCTCCCCACCTGTGGAAGGCTGATTTGCATGTGGTGAAGCAGGTCTGCAAGTGTCTATCTTTCTCTTCTCCTGTCTTTCTTCCCCTCCTCTCTCGATTTCTCTCTGTCCTATCCAACAACAACAGCTATAACAACAATAACAACTACAACAAACACAACAACAAAGGCAACAAAATAGGAAAAATAGCCTCCAGGAGCAGTGGATTCACCCCAGCCATATCACCCCTGGAGGCAAAAAAAAATGATATGTACTACTGCCCACATGGGAGATTTCACTTTTTTTTTTTTCAGTCAGGAAGAGACACAGAGAGGGAAAGACACCACAGAACCAGAGCTTCCAGCAGTGCCATAGTCCCTCTCATGTGGTGTAGAACTTGAGCTCAGACCACATATGCCAGAACTAACCAGTGAAATATCTTTCCAGAACAAGAAACAGGCTTTTGAGCCAGACATATATTTGGTTTGAATCTTACTTTGAAAAACAACACCCCTCCAAAAAAAAAAAAAAAAGCCCCAGAAACAATGACTGCTTTTAAGATTTGTGAGAACTGTGGTGCTTATCTTTGGGAGGTGTGAGGGTGGGGACATAGAACTTTGGTAGTGGGTGTGGTCTTGCCACCCATCAGTTTGCCTGCTTGCTTCTGTTTTTTTTTTGACAAGTTCATGTATATCATTTCATCCTCCTTTTCCACCCCCCCTCCTCTTCCTCCTTTTTTTTTTTTTAACAGTGTAAAATAGAGAGGGAAGGATTCACCAGTGAAGTGACAGCTGAACTAAGACATTGAATCTAGGTAGAGAGTTTAGCCAGAAGGGAGGAAGCAAAACATGCAGGGAAGTGTGTCACACAGTGCAGGGATGAGAACATGCTGCAAAACTGGGGCTAAAAGTAAAAGAGCAGGCTGCTGAGAGGAATCTGGGTTTGAGACATTTGGACTCGATTGCATTGGTAATGGAAAGCTCTAAGTAGCATCCTCTTGCAAAGAGTTTAGCCTCCTCCTCTTCCTCCTTTTTTTTTTTTTTTTGCCAGCAGAATTATCACAGGGGCTCTGTGCCTGCTTGACTACACTACTCTCAGCAGCCATTGTTTTCTTTTAGATAGGTGAGAGACAAAGAGGGAGAAAAACGGAGAGAGGAGGGATACCACAGGATCACTTCTGAAGCTTCTCTCCCAAAGTGCTCCTATGTATATAGACCAGAGGCTCGAACTAGGGTCCTTGCACATGGAAATATATGCAATTTAATGGGTGAGCTACTTGCCAGCCCTCAATTCAGTCACATTCTATTCATACTACAGAATAATTCTGTGAAGAACTGTTTGGAAGGGAAAATAATTATGATGAGAGTAGTTGGAACCCTGATCTAAAGGTCTGAGGAAAACTGAGTAAGACTCTCACTCAATATGGACAACAAGAAGAAATACATATTCTTCATTATTTCTGTTATTATTATTATTTTAAAGTATTTTATTTACTCGTGAGAAAGACAGGAAGAGAGAAAGAACCAGACATCATTCTGGTACATGTGCTGCCAGAGATTGAACTCAAGACTTCATGCTTGAGAGTCAGTACTTTTTCCACTGTACCACCTCTTGGACCACTGTTATTATTATTTTATCTATTTCATTTTTATTTATTTATTTATTTTATTTCTTTATTGAGGAATTAATGTTTTACATTTGACAGTAAATACAATAGTTTGTACATGCATAATATTTCCCAGTTTTCCATATAGCAATACAACCCCCACTAGGTCCTCTGTCATCCTTCTTGGATCTGTATTCTCCCCACCCACCCACCCACCCCAGAGTCTTTTACTTTGGTGCAATACACCAATTACAAGATCAGAAAAGAAAACACAAGTAGAACCTGAACTGGAATCGGCATATTGCACTGTTATTATTATTATTGTTAAATTATTTTTCATTATTATTATTATTATCATTATTTTGGTCATCATCAAGGTTCTACCACTCTGGGATGACTTTTTTAGATATATATGTGCAGCAAAAGACGATCACAGCACAGAAATTTCCTCAAATGTCTTTGGGGCTGGGCCTGAACCTGTGTCAAGCACATGGCAAAACAATTCACTAGCTATGTGAGTTATTTTGCCAGCCCTTTTTCTTTTCTTTTCTTTCTTTTTTTTTCTTCTCTACGATTTATTTATTTATGAAAGAGAAAGGAGTCAAGAGAGAGAACCAGAATATCACTCTGGCATATGAGATGCTGGGGACTGAAGTCAGGACTGCATGCTTGAATGTCCAATGCTTTATCTACTGCATCACCTCCTCGACCCTCAAAGAGATGTGCATTCTAATGCTACTAAAAACGGTGAAGCACTCGACTTGGTGGCTGATTGGAAAGATATATGTCAGAGATTTCTGAAAATAGCCAATATCTCTCTGCTAGGATATCATTTTTTTAATTTATAGTTTCTTCAGATTATTTAAACACAAACTGGAAAATATCTAGAAAACAGAAAGTGATCAGAGACTTAAAAGTCAAATAACCAAATAACTCACTACTGATGAAATGAAAATCATAATGTTTTTAGAAAAGTGGAGCTGGGGAAACAGCATAATGGTTATTCAAATAGCTTTCATGCCTGAGGCTGTGAGTTCTTAAGATCAATTCCCAACACTGCCATAAGCCATCACATTAAGGAAATGTGCATAGTGGCTCACTTAAGAATTAAAACTGAGGGGCCTGGTGGTGGCATGCCAAGTTGAGTGCACATGTTACCATGTGCAAGGACCTAGGTTCAAGTCCCCAGTTCCTACCATCAGAGGGGAAACTTTATGAGAGGTGAAACAGTGCTGCAGGTGTCTGTCTCTCTTTGCTCCTCTCTGTCTCCCCTTTCCTTTCAATTTCTCTGTTCTATGAAATAAAATAAAAATTAAAAACAAAAAAGATATTAAAAAAAGAATTAAAATTAAGTCTCTCTACCTTAGTTAGAGTTGCTGCTCAGACTACTTCTTTTCCTTAAGTTCAGTTTAATCTATTTTACATTGTAAAACATAGGTGTATGAAATAGGCTTCCTACTATTGTTTCTGGGACTGAGACAACATAAATATTTGTAAGACATTCAATTGCCCCCAATAGTTTTTGAACTGATGAGTATTTTAAGTAAACTGCATACTGCATACCAAGCATGTATATATACTTATTTAATAATCATTATTTTCCCCCCAGAGCACTACTTAGTCTGGCTGATGGTGGTGGGGCTTGAATCTGGACCCTCAGAACTTGGGTATAAAAGTCTTTTTGCATAACTATTATGTTATATATCCAGACTAGCAGTACATCTATAGAAGTGATAGAACTATTTTTTAAAATTTCTTTATTAGGGGATTAATGGTTTACACTCAACAGTAAAATACAATAGTTTGTACATGCATAACATCTCCACATAACAATACAACCCCCACTGGGTCCTCCTCTGCCATCATGTTTCAGGACCCAAAACCTTCCCACCACCCCAGAGTCTTTTACTTTGCTCCAGTACAACAACTCCAGTTCAAGTTCTGATTAGAGTTTTTCCTTCTGATCTTTTTTTTTTCTACTTCTGTCTGTGAGTGAGATCATCTTGTATTCATCCTTTGTCTCTGACTTATCCCACTTAACATGATATCTTTGAGCTCCAGCCAACATGGGGTAAAGAAGGTGAATTCACCATGAACCTAAGACTTTGGAGCCTCATGAATAAGAGTCTTTTTGCATAACCATTATGACATCTACCCCTGTTCACATTTCTCAGTTTTTCACATAACAATTAAACCTCCTTCTAGGTCTTCCTCTGCCATCATATTCCAGGACCTGAACTCTCCCCTTTACCCCAAAGTCCATTACTTTGGTGCAATACACCAGATGCTGTCCAGGTTCTGCTTTGTGTTTATTGTTCATCTTTTTTTTTTTTATTTATAACTGGATTCATTTCATTGAAGATGCCTTTAGAATTTATATGGAAAAAAGTTCTGCCAATATTTTCCTCTAAGTATTTAATGGTCTAACATCCAAGGGGTGTTAAAATCCCTTACTATTACTGTATTGCTGTTAATATATTGCTGTGGTTCTTTCAGTAGATGTTTGATGTATTTTGATGACTTATTCTTGGGCACTTAGATGTTAATAATCGCTATGTCCTCTTGATTGACTGATCCTCTGAGCATTAAGAAATGTCCATTCCCAGATGATTCCACCAATATGTCCTGGAGCTCCGCTCCCTCAGAGCCCTGCCCCATTGGGGAAAGAGAAATGCAGGCTGGGAGTATGGATCCACCTATCAATGCCCATGTTCAGCAGGGAAGCAGAAGCTAGAGCTTTCACTTTCTGTACTTCATAATGACCCTGGGTCCATACTCCCATAGGGTTAAAGAATAGGAAAGCTATCAGGGGAGGAGATGGGATACAGAGCTCTGGTGGTGGGAATTGTACCTCTCTTATCCTATGTTATTGTCAGCATTTCCATTTTATAAAAAAATTAATTAAAAAAAGAAATGTCCATTCCTAACTTTTAAAATTTTATTTATTTTAAGGTCTATCATGTCAGATTGAGAATAACTGTTTCTGCCCCCCCCTTTTGTAGTCCATTGGCTTGTATTATAGTTTTCCATCCTTTCATTTTGAGTCTGTGTTTGTCTTGTTGAGATAGGTGGGATTCCTGCAGACAACATATGGTTGGGTTGTGTTTTCTGATCCGTCTTCCTACTCTGTGCCTCTTAATAGGTGAATTCAAGCCATTGACATTTATAGATCTTATGGAATTAATATATTTTAATGCCATTAGTCTAAAATTTTAAAGTGTTATGATATATGACATGTTTATGATGATATGATTGTTTATAGGAGACCTTTCAGAACTTCTTGCAGGGCTGGCTTGGTGACAGTTGATTCAACTGTTGCTTGTCTGAGAAGGTTTTTATACCTCCATCTAGTCTGAATGACAGTCTAGCAGGATACAGTAGTCTTGGTTGAAAGCCTTTCTCATTGAGCACTTGCTAGATATCTTGCTGTTGGTATGCATGAGACCCCTTCTGTTTCATTTGGTTTAAATCCCCCCTGCTTAACACTATTCTATTTTCATAACCACTTCATTCTATTTACATAACCACTGTTAACAAGTACCACCCTCTCTCCAGGGCATTGGTGGTTCAGTGATAGGAGTCTCGCCTGCTCTGCCCCCTCCTTGTCACACTCTGATTTTCACCAGTCACTTTTCTCTCCACCCTCTCTATGTCACATCCTGTTTCCACCCTACTTTGCAAGTATATATAAAGACAGCATTGTGAGTTTTACAGTACCTTTAGTTTAGCTCAGCTCGGCTTAGATTGCGCTGCGTCCTGCATGAATAAAGAGATACTGCCTATAGCTCAACCATGAGTCCCTGGTCGTCTGTTACCCGCCCATGAAGCCAGCCCGGCAAAAACAACATAACCCATCGAAAACAACATCTTGCCATTCTCTTCTGGCCTTTAGTGTCTGTGTGGAGGAATCTGCTGCTAATTTTATGGGTTTTCCAGTGTAGGTGACTCTTTGTTTTTCTCTTACAGCCTTCAGGATCGTTTCTTTATCCTTATTCCTTTTCATTCTAAATGTGTTGTTTCTTGGTGTCTTTAAGTATGGGTTAATTCTGTTTGGGATCCTCTGGGCTTCTTGACCCTGTATGTCTTTTATGTTGTCTAGAATAGGGAAGTTCTTATTATATCCTGTAGAATGTTTTCTTCCCTTCCCTCTTTCTTCCACTGTTAGGACAATAATGCATATACCACTTCTTTTGAAGTCATCCCATATGTCTCTGTTGGTATTTTCTATATTTCTTAATCTCTTTTTGAGCTCTTTCTTAGTTTTCTCTAATTCATCCTCAATCTTGCTAATTCTGTTTTCTGCCTCACTTATTCTATTCTCTCTCCCATCTATTGTTTTCTGTAGCTCTGTTATTTTGTTACCCTGTTCCCATACTGTATTAGCTTTTTCACCTAGTTGTGCCCTTAGGTCAGCTATTTCAGCTTTCAACTCTCTTATCACCTTGAGATAGATAGTGTTTTCTTCCAGAGTTTCATTTGATGTTTCCACATTTCTGATATTACTTTCAAACTCTTTCATCACTTTCTGACTAATGCTTGAATTAGTGTTTGGATCTTGTCTGCATTCTTATGTGCTCCTACTTTTGGGGAGGTGTTATCTGGAATTTTGTCCTGGTTCACTTCTTCAATGTTTCTTCTTGGTTTAACCATTGTATATGGTGTGATATGAGGTCCCTCTCTTAGTACTACTCAATTCACTAATCACACTTGCCTGGATTGACTTGTGTCTAAGTACAGTACTTAAAGAGTTCACAGTTATGGAAATTAATAGTTGTTTCAATGTTGTCTCAATCCTTGAGGTGAAACATGATGGCTGTTCTCTTTTGTTCTTTATCTTCCCTGTAGGCTATGGGGGCCTGTGGGCTTTATAACTATAAGTAGATTTTTTTTTAGCTTAATTACTTGCTATTAACCTAGAGATAAAACAGGATGGTGGAGAGATATCACAGTGGTTATGGAAGGAGACACCCATGCCCCAAAGGTCCAAAGCCCCAGGCCCAATTCAGCTTCTCTGACAGCAGTCAGAGCCAAGAAATATACTAGTCCTTGGCCCTGTGAGTTTCTAAACAAATCCTGTTTGTACTCCATGGCTTCTGAGGTAATTATTCAACTTGTCTCCAAATTCCTTAAGAGAACAATGTGGAAAAGCTGCCACCATACAGCCCCACTTCCAGAACACTGGGAGTGTATGTTTTCTCCTGACTTGCCGATCAGGTCTCTGCCCCCAGTGTCAGCAGCACTCCAACCTCCAGGAACAGTAGCAGTGGAGACTCACAGTTGCATTTGGTGAGCCTTAGGGAATCCTCTCTTCCTGTCAACAGTTTATTTGTTAGTAAAACACAGACCAGCGGTGGTGCCTCAACTGGTTTACTGCCGGCCTGTTACCAGTCGCTCCCAAGTAGATATGGGCTTTCAGCCCCTGAAATCTCTCCTTAGGCCTTTCTCTGTCCATGAGCCATGCATGTTTGCACTCTCCTGTGACTTGGTGGGTTCTCAGAATATTATTGTGCTCTCTGGTGATCTTTGTTATTCTTCAGAAGTGAAAGAACTATTGAATAGTCATACAATTTGTTTAGACTTTGGTCTACATCAATTGTGGAAAAAAGAGGTACATCTGAATATTATTAGATGCTTTTTATAATTTAAAATTTTAGAATTCTTTTTTATAGTCAGTAGAAATTTTCCTTTTGTAGCTATCAAGTTAACCCAATGATATCTATTAAAAGAAAATTTGAAACACTACAGGAAACTAACAAAATGTAAGATTTTAAGATGAATCTTTCATTTGCTTTTGAAATTATGTAACATACATCTTTTATTCATTCCTAATTTCCTTAAAAATAAAACTAAACACACACACACACACAAAAACAAATAAACAAACAAACAAACAAACCCCTCTCTTCCTCAACCTATTTTTAACTAGATTCCCTTTGCATCTATCCCCTTTGCTTGTGGCTGCTGGCCAGATGCTATAATTGTTCTCTAAGACAGCAAAACTGCAGCCAGGTATAAACCCTGCTGTGTGCCCAAGAAGGTATCTTGCTCCTCTTCATCATAAAGCACAGAATAATGCAAAGCCGGGTGGGGATAGATAGCATAAAGGTTATGCAAAGAGACTCTCATACCTGAGGCTCCATGGTTCCAGGTTCAATCCCCCACAACACCATAAACCAGAGCTGAGCTCTGGTTAAAAAACAAAAACAAAAAATGCAAAGTGCTGCTTTGTACAAATTCACAGACGTGGTCTCCTTGTCTCATAGTTCCAATGTCCTGTGGCATTGGTGTTACACAGAGATGAAACTATGAAGACTCATGAAACTGTTCATTTCCAGCATCACCCCAAGTTCAGATATTTATAAATTCATTGAATAAGAATATTCCAAGCCTTCTCAAAAGGGCCAGGGAGATATGCAGCAATATTGCAGAAGATTTTCAAGGAAGATGTCTCAAGTTTGATCCTCTGCACTACCAATAACCAGATCTAAGTAGTGTTCCAGACTTAACACTTTAAATTTTTATTGCTACTAGGGTTATCACTGGGAGTGTGTGCTGGCACTGCAGAATCCACTGCTCCCTGCAGCCATTTTCCCCCTTCTTTTTATTTTTATTAGATAGAACTGAGAGAAATGGAGAGGGGATGTGGGAACAGAGAGGGAGAAAGATAGACACCTGCAAACCTGCTTCACTGCTTGTGAAATGTCCCCCCCTGCAGGTTGGGAGGAGGGGCTTTAACCTGCTTTATTTAACTGAGCATAACACCTCCTTGTCCCACCATTAATTTTTTTTTTGTGAATGAATAAATTTGGGGATTGACCAGATGTCCAACTGCTAGAGCATGCACATTACCATGTGCTAGGACATGGGTTCAAGCACCTGGTTCCTACCTGAAGGGGGGAAGCTTCATGAGAGGTAAAACAGTGCTGAAAATGTCTCTCCCTCCATGTCTGTCTCCTATTCCCTCTAAATTTTTCTCTCTCTGTCTGTGTGTGTCAGTTTCTCTGTATTTCTCTCTCTCTGGTATATATACCAAGAGTGGTGGTAGATTCATTGTAACCCTGGGGATAATTAAAAAATAATAATTTAAAAAGAACTCCTCCCAGCTCAGAAACAGTCCCATTCCCCTCACAAGGAAGGATTTGAGGTAAGAGAGTGAGCTTGTTGGTGTAACAAACCTCCCCATTGGCAGATCTGAGAATTGGGTTCATAACTCTTCATCCACTACCACACAGAAGTAGATGGGGAAGGATAGAAAGTAGCAAACAATAAGTGGGAAAAATAGAGAGCAAACCAGAAAGAAAATATATTGACTAGAAGAATAGCCGTTACTAGAAGAAACAGAAAAGTGTATTGTGGCATTCATGCCACTGACATGTCATGAATTAGTTGCTCATCAAGTAAAACCAACATCCAAGAGACAAATTTTGGTGAAATGAAGCACAATTTCCTTCAAGTGCTACCAACCGGAGAAGATGGCTGACTTGTGTCTACAAACTCCTCTTGTTCTCTGACAGGGACTTAATGGTTATATAGGAAAAGAAATGGAGAGGAAACTTAGGAAAGGGCCACTATAATACTGAGGTAAAGGAAGTCAATTGTCAGGCCTTTTTCTTTTCTTTCTTTCTTTCTTCTTATTTTTTTTTTTCACCATTGGTTGCTATGTTATATGGCACACTAATTTATTAAAAAGAAATTTAAGATAACATTACAGTGCCTGACTTGCACCTGGAGGTCTTTGTGCTGTGATCGGAGACTACCCCTAAGGAGATGCTTTGGTCTCCACTTTCCGTCTGCAGCTGGTTTATCAGACATCCATACTCTCAGGTTGAGGGAAATATTTCCTTCTAGCTACTGACAAAGAAAAATAAATGTGGGACAGTGGAGAGTGAAGGCCATGAAGAGATTTGATGTGACAATGTAGAGGTAGGCAGGAAGTCTCACACTGAAGGCAATGACTGGTGGACAGCGGCAAAGGTCAATTAAAATGGGGTCTTTTATTCTTGGTTACATTTGTTGTCCAGACTGTTTCCCTTTTCATGTTCAACTTAATCAATTTTATGGCAGAATGTTTCATAGATTTATATCATAAGTTTCCTACTATTGTTTCTGGGATGAAGACAGCATAGAACTAATTATTAACATGCAGGAAATCTATTTTCATCCACAAGTGACTTTAGCCAGCTCATTCTGTCTCCACATTTTCTATGTTCCAAGACCTCTGTTTAATCAGCAGTCATGATAAATGGAAGAATTCAGAAACCACATGCGGTTTTATCATTCCTTGGGATGGCTAACACAGCTCAATATGAGTCTGCTTTACAACATCTGAAGGTCTAAGTCACCTTATTCTTTTCTAGAGCACACTCCCTCTAGAATATTTTCTGGACATATGTAAGCATGCTTGCCCTCAAGGTCTTAACTGACTAATTTTGCCTTGGAAAGCCAACTCTTAATAATCTAGGGGTTCTGGCCACTAAACAGCTACCGTTCATTCAAACATACAAAGATTCAAAATCATGTTGTGAAGTCAGTGCACTACTCTAGTTCTTCAGGGGGCTAGTCATGCCATCTTTGGAAGTCCAAATGGCAGGGATGTTAATTCAGAAACATGACATCATTTCCCAAAGCAAGTTTATCACAACTAAAAATAAATGTAAAGTGATTGCGTCCATATTAACACAAAGAGAAGGTAAGTTGGGCTATTTGTCTGACATAGTGGCTATTGAAAATGACCACTGCATGCATTCTGCTAGGGGGTCACCGGCGTTTCTGGGAGATGTTTAGGGGGGTGACTTGCATAGGCTTTGAAGATGGAACTTGGCCTTAAACTAAGGTCGTGGGATTAAGTGATTGAATTGAAAAATTTCAATTGGGAAGGAGGATCTCAGCCCAGGGGTCTCCAGAGATGGCGGGGGAGGGTAGGCGTGGGGCGGTGCCTTTCGGATGAATGACATCCTTAGTCAGCGGTGTGGGCGGGGCGATGACTACGGCGGGGGCGGGGCCTGCTGACTAACATCGCCAGAAGCAGTGTGGGAGGGAGGGGGCGGGGCCTCCAAGTTGAGTGACATCCCAGCTAGCGGGAGTGGGCTGGCCGGGGGCCTGCGGCAGGGGCGGTGTGGGCGGGGCGAGACGCGATCTGGCCTATCCGGCGGCGCCCTGGGGCGCTTAGGGGGCGTGGCCACACTCCAGGGCTGCCCGGGTCTAACGGTCCGGGCGGGGCGTGTCCTCGGTGCAGGTCGCGCTCGGCGGCCCGGCTTCCTCTGGCGTTTCCCCTGCTGGGCTGCAGTCCCGGGGCTGCGCGAGCCGGGCGGGCAGGCGGCGCCATGGGGCCCTGGCAGGGCGGGCGGGCGCCGGAGTTCTGCAGGCGGCGGGGCAGGGCGTGAGGCGGCGGGGCCGGGCCGCAATGGGGGACAGGTAGCGCGGGGCCGGGGGCCGGGCTCGGGAGCCGGGGCCGGGCCGGCGCGCTGACCGCCTCCTTCTCTGCGCAGGTGGCTGCGGGTGACCGTGCTCCCGGGCTGTGCGGGCTGCAGGACGCTGGCGCTGCGGGCGGCAGGGACGGTGCGCGAGCTCAAGGCGCAGCTGAGTGCGGAGACGGGCTTCCCGGCGGCGGAGCAGCGGTTGTGGCTCGGCGACCGCGAGGTGAGGGGGCGCCCGAGGGCGGAGGGGCCCTGGTGCTGGGCCCGCGCAGCCTGACGCTGCCATTCATCCTGCCAGCCTTCATCCAGAGGACTCTACTCTGTCTGCATCTTCACTTCCTGAAAATGCAGTTTTCTGATGCGCGTTGCAGACAGAGCGGCGGCTTTTCCGATTGTTTAGACGCATCGTCACTGAAATGACTTAAAGGTCACTGCGCATGCTGAGCTACCAGGCTCTGCGATTTAACTGGGGCGTTGCTGCTGATCTTCCCTTGCTCCTAGCTTGCAAGTTGCCTCCTGTTTTTTACATCGCTGACACTTAGAGCTGAAAGGGTCTTCGGACATCCTTTCCTAGAGAACTGTTGTTCTGAAGACCGACTTTGTATTAAACCTTATCAAGTGCACATGGAATGACTTAGATCTCAGAACTTGGAAAAGTAGCAGTATTGCATGTGGTCACATGTATCCTTTCAGAGTGGGAGAAAATACCCCCCTTTTTTTTTTTTTTTGAAAAAACCCCTTTTTAATTAATTAATTTTTATAGAGACAGAGAAATTGAGAGGCAGGGGAGAGATAGATAAACACCAGCAGTACTGGTCCATGGCTCATGAAGCTTCCTCCCTGAAGTGGGAACCAGGGATATTTTATTTTATTTTATATAGAGAGGAGGGACACTTGGAATACTGCTTCCTTTCCTTACGCCCCTGCCGGTGTATTTGTGTGTGTGTAGGGGGGGCCTTAAACCTGAGTTTTTGCAAAAGACAAAGTGTGAGCTTCACCACGTGTTCCACCACTTGGCCCTAAATATAATTTTATTGAGGGAGGAATTTAATTGAAGACATTTTATTGAAAGCTAACTTGTCTTTTCCATCCTAATGCATGGCTTCACTTCTATGATAAAGAGCATTTATTTCCAGGACTTAAAAGAGGCCAGAGGGGGAAAAAAAGTTGAACAGAGTCCAAAGAATTCATATCAAGTATTGAATTTTCTCATTTGGAACAAATTTTGGCAGAGTGTGTGGCACCTGTGGTTTGAGATTCTGAAATGTGATATTGAACTTATGAGTGGGTCCATGAAGGGGCCCAGTGAGAGACTTGTGCTAGTGTGAGGTGGTAAGGGTCTAGTTAGTCTGTGATTAGAGATGTGGAAGGTGTGGAGGAGACATACAGAATGAGGGCTGTTTTGGTGTCAAAACAAGTAGCCCTGTGTGGTGGGAGGCAGGGACTCCCTGTAGAATTAGGTGGGCTCTGCTAGGGATGTTCACCAGTCTTACATCAGCCTAGAAAATAGTGGCTCAGTTGACAAATAAACAAGAGTGGGGTGGTCTGATTTTGGAAGAGGAATGATCATCCTGTGTTTCTGTGTGGCTTTGTTGATGGGTAGACAGCAAAGAAGCTATTTGGTGACTTAGACCCTGTTACTTGTGCTGCCTACTAGCGGGGCCACGTTCATCATTGTGGTATATCTGCTTCCTAATCTTTAGTAAGAATGGGGGTCAGTGGATCCCATTCAATTCTGAGAGCTCTGGTGTATAAAGGTCTAGACTACATAGCATTACTCAGTTTGCCTGTCAGTCTGGACTTATAAGGTAAAGGGCAAGCCTGGAGAGGCAATTTTGACAGGTGGCTTGCTCCTCTGTCCTTCAGTAAAATGCATGGGGACTAAGACTAACATTTGTTGAGCAACTGACTGTGCTCCACATTTGTTCTAGACATAGATCACATCTTATTTGATCCTTATAACCAAGCACAAGTTAGTGATTACTAGTCCATTTTTTTTTTTTTTTCACAGCGGCAAGCTATCAGATAAGGATTTGAAGCCAGGCGGGTCTGATTCCAAAGGTTGTGAGTTCTTTCTCCTCCTCCTCCTTTTCCTTCTCCATCTCCTTTATTCCGTGCCACAGAGAATCAGTCAGGATGTCCAGTGGGAATAGATACGAAGTGTAAAATTGTTTTAAACAGAGGAGGCTTAAACCATTAAACAAACTTTGAAGTCAAGGGTGGGGCTCACTCAGCAAACAAGTTTGAATCAGTTCTCTACTGATTCAAAGAGTGCCTTTTACTGAACTGGTGTATTTAACAATACTAACACGTGCCATCAAAAAGGGTCGTTTTTATAGTTTTATATCAGCAGATCTTTCCTAGAGTTTTAGAATTAGCCTTCTTTTCCTTTTAATTCCACGCTGCCCCCAAACCTTTTAGATTTGAACTGTTTGTTAGATTTCTTAATATTTCAGAATGGACAGAAAGCAAAAGTGGTTGACAACTCTTTTTTAGTTTCTGCTTTGGGTTGCTGTTGGATTCTCTGTCTTTCTGGTCCTTTACCATCTTATTTTTCTCTCTTGCTTTTATTGGTCTGGAGTGAACTTTTCTAAGTTTTTCATTGTGCCTGCTGTCCCATGAAGAAAGACTGAAGTTGTCCTTTATAGTTGTGCATCTTCCTAGTTCATTTTCTCCATGTCAAATGTGTCTGGGTCTCAAACTAGGAGTTTTGTGATAACTATTTTATTTGATCATTAAATGTTCTTTCTAGTAGCTCTCTAATCTTGAGGACTTCCTTTGTGTCCTTGACAGTGGAGCAGAGGGAAAAGTTTTGAGAGATCCAAATTAAACTTGATATTACATTGCTTAATGATCTCAAGAGCTTAGTGAACTCATTTGCACTGGTGCAGAATATTCCACTGTATGAACATGTTAGAGAATTTCTGCTGTTTTTAAATTTTTAAGTGGTGGTGTTGCTGTGATTATATTTACTGTGTGAGAAGTATTTTTAAATAGGTTAGCTTTAACCTTCTGTGGGGTCATGTATATGGAAATGCTGTATAGACTGTGAGCTGTAACAAAGTATTGAGGCATGTGTTTTAGAAATAGGACTACAGTCAAGATGTATAGAAAGTAAAGAGAAGAGATAGCAGTGTTATAAAAGTCCAAGAGACCTTGAGAGTCTGAGTAACTGAAACAGGAAATGAGCAAGTTAAAGTTGAAGGAAACAGGTGCTTGAGATCTAGAAATGAGCTGGACCTGTGGCCTAGGGGGAGAGGCCCCCCTTTGCTAAGTGTCCCTGACACAGTAACTGGGTAGAAGGTACCATGGTGAACCAAGAAACAGGGAAAGATTAGAGATGAAGTTGGCAATCACATGGTAGGAAATGCTACTATAAATTGAGATACAGAGGGAGTTGGGTGGTAGCATAGCTAGTTAATCGCATGTGGCGCCAAGCACAAGGACTGGCGTAGGGATCCCAGTTCAAGCCCCCGGCTCCCCACCTGCAGGGGAGTCACTTCACAAGTGGTGAAGCAGGTCTGCAGGTGTCTCTCTTTCTCACCCCTCTCTGTCTTCCCCTCCTCTCTCCATTTCTCTCTGTCCTGTCCAACAACAGCGACATCAATAACAACAATAATAACTACAACAATAAAACGACCAGGGCAACAAAAAGGGAATAAATAAATAAATATTTTTTAAAAAGTTAAAAAAAATTGAGATACAGAGGTGGCCAGGCAGTGGCATACCTGGTTAAGTGCACACATTACGGTGCACAAGGATCTGGGTTCAAGACCCTGGTCCCTGCTTGCAGTTTGGGAAGAGCTTCATGAGTGGTGAAGCAGGTCTGCAGGTCTCTCTGTCTCTCTCTTCCACTCTTCCCCCTTCCCTCACAATTTCTCTCTGTCTCAATTCAAAATAAATAAATAAAGATTAAAAAATTAAAACAAAAGAAGCTGTTAAAAAAATTGAGATACAGACCAACAGTGATAGGTGATTATTGGAAGGAAAACTAGTGAGGTCAGTCTGCTTCTGACAGGCTAAATATGAGGAACCTTGGGAAAAGTATAAGTGTGAGCCAGTGTGGTGGTGAGAAGTACTGGATTGTTGGTGGGGTGAGTGCTCACCTCTCTGCCTTGCAGGGTGTTACAAGGTGATTTTTCTAGCGAAATTTTGAGGAGTGCTTTGCAGACTGTTGACCCAGTGGACTGCTGAGGAGTTACCTTGTTTTTCAAATTAATTGCTCCACTGAGCTGCTGATCACATACATTGTTGTTTGCCTTCATGAGAAATAGGCATGAGTACTAAGAGGAGATGAATAGCAATGCTTTTCAGGAAATCCAATCTTAGGAAAGTTATAGGCCAAAGAAACATAAGTGGTTAGAATCCTTATTTGCCCCTTCATTTTATTTTTTAAAAATATTTACAGCTGTGCTTCCAAAAGTGCATTTCTAGGGGAAATATCCTATAAGATGCTCTTTGAAAATGAATGAAAAAAGTTTTGCTACTAAAGTTAGTGAAATATGGTTTAAGGTAATCCATTCTTTTAAAAAAAATTTTTAATTATCTTTATTTATTTATTGGATAGAGACAGCCAGAAATAGAGAGGGAGGGGTGATAGGAAGAGAGACAGAGAGACACCTGTAGCACGGGTTCACCACTTGTGAAGCTTTCCCCCTGCAGGTGGAGACTGGTGACTCGAACGTGGGTCCTTGCACATTATAACATGTGCGCTCAACCAGCCAGCCCGGTAATCCTTTCTAAGGAAATGACCATAAATATCAATATAGCACTTGGTTCCCCCTCCCCCAGATTACTTCTACCATTGTAAACACATTTACTTGGTCCACTGGTATTTATTGATAGTCCATGGAGCTTTGTTCTGAGCAGTGCACTTTGGAAATACAGATCAAAAGAGGATTTTGGTTTATATCAATGATTTTAAATTATGTTATGTTAAGTTGTATTATGTGTATACCTTTACTTATGATTATTTAGGTAAAAGTTTACTACATTTTTAAACCTTTGACTCTTTGAGACATTTACTTCTACAGAACAACTTATTTCCTGATATGAACAATAAAGAAGACTATTTCATATATGAAAAAAAACTGAGTTAATTTTTTTTTGCTAACAGGAAATTTTTATTGACAATGTACTTGAGGTATTTATTTTCTTTTATTTGTCCTGCTAGGCTTAGGGTTTTATTTGTTTTTCTCATTCTTGACTTCATTTTCTTGCTCAAACATTTTTTAAAAGTTTTCTTTATAAAATGGAAACACTGACAAGACCATAGGATAAAAGGGGTACAGTTCCACACAATTCCTACCACCAGAACTCCGTATCACATCCCCTCCCCTGATAGCTTTCCTGTTATTTAACCTGCTGGGAGTATGGACCCAAGGTCATTGTGGGGTGTAGAAGGTGGGAGGTTTAGCTTCTGTAATTGCTTCCCCACTGAACATGGACATTGACAGGTCAATCCATACTCCCAGCCTGCCTCTCTCTTTCCCTAGTGGGGCAGGGCTCTGGGGAGGTGGGGCTCCAGGATACATTGGTGAGCTTTTTTTTTTTTTAATTTCTTTATTGGGGAATTAATGTTTTACATTCGACAGTAAATACAATAGTTTGTACATGTATAACATTTCCCAGTTTTCCATATAACAATACAACCCCCACTAAGTCCTCTGACATCCTTCTTGGATCTGTATTCTCCCCACCCACCCAGCCCAGAGTCTTTTACTTTGGTGCATTACGCCAACTCCAGTTCAGTTTCTAGTTGTGTTTTCTTTACTGATCTTACTTTTCAACTTCTGCCTGAGAGTGAGATCATCCCATATTTACTTCCTCTTTACTTAGTCTTGGAAATTGGTAGGTATCTAGGAAATTGCCCATTTCTTCTAGGTTCTCTAGCTTGGTGGCATATAGTTGTTCATAGAAGCCTCGCATGATATGTTGAATTTCTGCTGTGTCTGTTGTGATATCTTCTCTTTCATTTAGTATCTGATTTATTTGGGTCTTCTCCCTTTTCTTTTGTGAGTCTGGCTAAAGGATTGTTGATTTTATTCACTCTTTGGAAGAACCAACATTTACTTTCATTGATCTTTTGTATGGTTTTCTTATTTTCAGTGTTATTGATTTCTGCCCTAAGTTAAGTGATTTCTGTCCTTCTGGTTCCTTTAGGGTTCCTTTGTTCTTCTTCTTCTAAGTCTTTAAGATGTGCAATCAGGCTGTTTATTTATGCTTTTTCTTATTTCCTAATGTGTGCTTGTATGGCTATGAACTTCCCTCTCAATACTGCCTTATCTTTGTCCCAAATATTTTAATAGCTTGTGTCTTCATTTTCATTGAACTCTGGAAAAATTTTAATTTCTTCCTTGATTTCCTTGACCCAGTAGTTAAGTAGTATACTGCTCAGCTCCCACATTTTGGGGCTAGTATTAATCTTTTGTTGATTACTAAGTGTTAGTTTAATTCCACTGTGGTCTGAGAAGATGCTTGGGATGATTTCAATGCTCTTGAATTTGCTGATGCTGTCTTTGTGGCCTAATATGTGGTCTGTCCTTGAGAGTGACCCATGTGGACTTGAGTAGAATGTGTATTCCAGTTTGTTGGTATGCATGACTCTGAAAATGTCCAATAGTTCTAGTTTATCTATCTCCTCACTTAACTCCCTTATGTCTTTATTGATTTTCTGCCTGGATGATCTGTCAAGTTGAGAGAGTGGGCTGCTCTGCTTGAGGGAGAGGCAGCTATGATTCTTTTACCACTTGTATGCATAATTTTGTACAAGAATATTTAAAATTATATAGGTTGAGTATAAACTTCATCCTCTTTTCTTTAATATTAGTCTATGTAAGAAGTCACTGTGTAGTACTCAGGTTATTTATTTATTTATTTATTTTTTATTTAAGAAAGGATAAATTAACAAAACCATAGGGTAGGAGGGGTACAACTCCACACAATTCCCACCACCCAATCTCCATATCCCATCCCCTCCCCTGATAGCTGTCCCATTCTCTATCCCTCTGGGAGCATGGACCCAGGGTCATTGTGGGTTGCAGAAGGTAGAAGGTCTGGCTTCTGTAATTGCTTCCCTGCTGAACATGGACATTGACTGGTCACTCCATACTCCCAGTCTGCCTCTCTCTTTCCCTAGTAGGGTGGGTCTCTGGGGAAGTGGAGTTCCAGGACATATTGGTGGGGTCTTCAGTCCAGGGAAGCCTGGCTGGCATCCTGATGACATCTGGAACCTGGTGGCTGAAAAGAGAGTTAACATACAAAGCCAAACAAATTGTTGAGCAATCATGGACCCAAAGGTTGGAATAATGGAGAGGAAATGTTAGGGGGGTACTCACTGCAAACTCTAGTGTACTTCTGCTTTCAGGTATATATTTTGCAGTAGTTTATGGATACGTGTGAACATATGCCCTCTCTCACAGAACCTGGTCTATATCTAGGTTTTGGGACTTTGTTAGAAAGTGAACCACCTGGGATGGAATTAAAGAATACTATGAAAGGAAAGGTCTCACCTGAGTAATGAAGCTGAAGGGTTGTCATTCCACACGTGAAGTCTCTGGACACAGTCTGAGCTGAAGCATGTTGAGGTGGCAATCGTTGCGTTGATTAGGTTGCGATCGGCAGATACAATATTATTTGATATGGATTGGGAGGGGCATGCGGGAAAGTGGGCCCTATCCAAAGTGGGAGAGGCAGCTATGATTCTTTTACCACTTGTATGCATAATTTTGTACAATGATACTTAAAATGATATAGGTTGAGTATAAACTTCATCCTCTTTTCTTTAATATTAGTCTATGTAAGGAGTCACTGAGTAGTACTGAGGTTATTTATTTATTTATTTTTCTTCCACCAGGGTTACCACTGAGACTTGGTGCCTACACAATCAATTCATAGCTCCCAGTGGTAACTTACTTTTTTCCCTCCCTCTCTCCTCTCACTCCCTCCCATCCTTTCATAAGATAGGGAGAAATTGAGAGGGGAAGGGGAGAACTAGAAAACTAGAAGGAGGGGGAAGAGAGACACCTGCAGCTCTGTTTCACTGCTTGTGAAGGGAGGCCGACAGTGGCACACCTGGTTAAGTGCACATATCATTACTGCTTGTGAAGCATCCACCCTGCAGATGGGAACCAGGGCCTTGTGCAGGGTAACATGTGCACTCAACCAGCCCCATTTAATTAGATATTTAAAACGGAAACTATGAATGAATGCATATGATTTTTTAACTTGAGACTCAGAACAAGACATGTAAGAGTCAGCTAGGAAATGATAAGTAATCCAAGACAGAGGAAACATGATAATATTATCAAGAACTGTATCTATTACTTTCCTGCTATTTTGAAACATTTTCTATGGGAACAAATTTCTAGTGAGGATAAAAACCTACTTGAAGTGGCAGCTTGACCTCAGAAGGAGAAAATTTGGTTTCTCTAGAAATGTAAAATACGACCTTCTCAAAGACTGCAGTAATATGTTTCCCTGGACAAGTGTGCTTGAAAGTAGAGCTAGAGGGGAAAATATAACTTCTTTTTCATTTTTCCTTTTTTCCCCCTTTACCTTCACACTAATCCTTCATATTAGTTTTCAGTACCTATGCATGCATGTGGCTAATGCATATGCTAGTATGTAAGTTTCTCACATGTCACATATGAAATTTTATAAAATTAATAGAGTAAGTTTTAGAGCTTACTATGTATGAAAATAACTCTATAAGGTTTCCTTGTAGTACTCTAAATTTTACTTAGTTTTTCTGAAACAAACCATTGTCATTAAGCAGGTTCTCTTACCATTAACTTAAGAAGTTTGTGTAAGTGGTTTTATATTTATGTGGGCCCTGGCCATTTTTTTTCTGTGCCCTGTACCTTCTTTTTGATTCCTTGTCTTTTTTTTTTTCTCTAGGGTTTTTAGAAGCCTGCAAGTGTCTACTATACTTTTTAAAGATATCTGTTTTCTTTTTTAAAAAAACAATCTTTAGTTTAAAAAGTTTTTTTAATTATCTATTTATTTATTGGACAGAGACAGCCAGAAATCAAGAAGGAAGGGGAGGATAGAGAGGAAGAGAGACAGAGAGACACTTGCAGCACTGCTTCACCGTTTGTGAAGCTTTTCCCCTGCAGGTGGGGACCGGTGGCTTGAACCTGGGTCCCGGTGCATTGTAACATGTACACTAAACCAGGTGCACCACCACCCAGCCCCAATATCTTTTTTTCTTTTTTAATTTCAGAGGAAGAGAAAAGGAGAGACAGAAATACAGGCAAGACACCACAGTATTGCTTCACTAGTCATAATTCTGTCCTTGCAGTGGTGTATGATGCTGTATGTGGCTCCTAGGACTTTAAACTTTTAATTTTAATTTATTTTTTACTAGTGATTTTATATTGATTTACAGAATTCAAGATAACAGGGCTACAACTCTGTACCACCAGAGTTCTGGATCCCCAGACCCTCCATTGTAAGCTACAGCAGTTCTCCCAAGGTTGCAATACTATTTCTACAACTATCGTCTATATTTGTAGATATTGGCCTTTTTTTAAATAGGCCCCATTTTCTCTTCCTTTCCAAGTCACACATACTCCTATTATTAAATCCAAAGATCCCTCCCTCTTTCCTCTTTTCTCTCTGGTTCCTGATGGAATTAGACTTTAAAGCCCTCTGGTCACCTTCCCATCAATTCCTCCCTACTGGGAGTATGGATCAAAATTATTTTTGGGGTGCAGAAGGTGGGAGTTCTGTCTTTTGTAACTGTTTCTCTGCTGCACATGAAGTTTTTCTATGCAAGTGGGGGCCAAGGACTTGAATCCAGGTCCTTCCATGTTGTAACAAGTGCACTCAACCAGTTGTGCTACCGCCCAGCCCTTTGAAAAACAATGTCCTGATAAGCAAGTGCTACATATTTTGTGCCTCTTTTTAAGTGTTTCCTTTATTCCTGGTTCAATAGAAAAATTGACATGCTTTAAGATTATTAGTTTCCCTGAAGCTTCATCAAGTGACTTATTTTTCCTTTTGTGTGAAGCTGGTCCTCATGTATGAATGACAATCACAAATAGAGCAAGAAAATTAAGAGAGATAGGGAGAGACATCATACTGTACTATACATGAATCTTGCAGGTGGTGCTGGGGCTTGAACTTGGGCCCTCATGCATGGTAAAAGGTGCACTATATCATATGAGCCATCTCCTGGCTTACAGACTTTTATGTCTAGTCTAGATTTTGTATAGAAATCTAGACCCACCAATTTTTTAAAATTTATTTATAAAATGGAAATATTGACAAGACCATAGGATAAGAGGGGTATGATTCCACACAATTTCCACCACCTGAACTCTGTATCCTTCCCCCCTCCCTTGAAAGCTCTCCTACTCTTTATCTCTCTGGGAACATGGACCCAGGATGATTATGGGGTACAGAAGTTCTGGCTTCTGCAATTGCTTATCTGCTGAACATGGACATTGGCATGTTGATCCATACTCCCAGCCTGTCTCTTTCTTCCCCTAGTGGAGCAGAGCTCTGGGAGGTGGGGACCCAGGACACATTGGAAAGGTCATATGCCCAGAGAAGTCAGGTCAGCATCATGGTCGAATCTGGAACTTGGTGGCTGAAAAAGCATTAAGTTATAAAGCAGAAAAAATTGTTAAATAATGAGGAACAGAAAGGCAAGAATATTACAGATGAGATTTGGAGTCTCCATTTTGGAAAAAGCTAGTAGGTCTATTTTAGATTTATTCCAAGGGGCCATGACTATTGATTTTTTGCCTGAGCTTGTCAGCTAACATGCAGGTGGATCAAAGGTATTATCTGGGGAGATGGTGTCAGAGTTGGAAACAGGACTAGAAAGCCTGGATCAGGGCAGAGAGTAGCTCCCAAATATGGGGAAAGTATATAAATATTGTGAACTATAAACCCCATTGATTTGACCTGGGGCCCGTATTCATTGTAGAAGCCTGTGTAACCTCTGCATCCCAGTAGTTCTGAGCTTGCATTCTGTGATCATTGCTAAGAACATTCTAGGTTGCACTAATTTCAAGACCCATCTTCCTTGAGTGATAGAGTATGTTGCCCAACTTCCATTTGGAGAATGGTGCTGTCCCTACCATTGTTGATACACACTGAGTTCAAGGTCCTATTAGGGCCCACAAGGGGATCCATTATGCTGTTCCTGATGGAGATGACCAGTGACAGTGGAGAGAGGAATGTAATAGAGGTCTAGGTCTGTCATGTCTGTGTGGGAAACCCAGGACTCCCTGACTAGGGCCCTGGGTGATGGGGTGGCCTGGTAGTGACCAAAGAGCCATCATTATGCCAGCCTCTGGCCCTTATCCAGGTTTTGTAGTCCTTTGTCTGACAAGATTAGCTTTGGAGTGATTGAGGGAAGTGAAATAGTAAGTACGTGAGGAAGGTATCTAGGTCTAAGTAGAAACTATTTGATTAGCTATTTTATGGTTTCCTTTTTAGGTTTTTCTACTTTCTTGCTGCATTTATTGACTCACTGCAAATTATTGTACACTTTTGCTTAAAGGTATATATTTTCCAGAAGTCGGGCGGTAGCACAGTGGGTTAAGCACACATGGTGCAAAGTGCAAGGACTGATGTAAGGATCCCGGTTCAAGCCCCAGGCTCCCCACCCGCAGGGGAGTCACTTCACAAGCAGTGAAGCAGGTCTGCAGGTGTCTATATTTATCTCCCTGTCTCTGTCTTTATCTCCCTGTCTCTGTCTTGCCTTCTCTCCATTTCTCTCTGTCCTATCCAACAACAACGACATCAATAACAACTACAACAAGAAAACAACAAGGACAACAAAAGGGAATAAATAAATAAGTATTTTTTTAAAAAGTGTATATTTTCCCCTAACTTTTTTTCCCTGCATCTCCTCTCCCATGGTCAGTACAGTTCACTATCCTTTTCTTCTGGAAGTTTTGTTTCACATGCGTGTTCTCTCCTGTGGGCTTTTTAAGAGGTTGTTCCATCTGCCTGGCTGTTTTTTGTTTTTAATTTTTACTCAGTTTAAATATCATATTTTAATATAATTCTTTCCTACTTAATTAAAATAAGCTCTTTATTATTGTTATTTTGCTCCTTGGAGCCCATTGGGGCTTTGTGCCTGAGTGATTTCAAATATGTAAGAGATAGTGAGAAGGGGGCAGGAGAGGAAAGATACTCAGTCCTGCTTCATGGCTTATGTACCTTACCCTTTGGTGCTTTTAAGTTGTAGTCTGTGGCTTGAACCCGAATTCTTGAGGTCTGCTTTTTTTTGGGGGGGGTGTTGAGAGTGGTGGCGCACCTGGTTGAGCGCACATGTTACAGTGCACAAGGACTTGGGTTCAAGCACCAGGTCTTCACTTGCAGGTTGAAAGCTTCATGAGTGCTGAAGAAGTGCTGCAGATGTCTCTCTGTCTCTCTCCCTTCTATCTTCCCCTTCTCTCAATTTCTGGCTGTCTCTGTCCAATAAATAAAAGAATAAAGCAATAAAAAGAGCCAAAACTCTTTAAAAATAAATAAATAAATAAATAAAGGTCTACTTGGTGTACTGAGTGAGCTATCTCCCAGAAACTTTTTTTTTTTTTTTTTTGCCTCCAAGGTTATCACTGGGGCTCAGTGTGAACACTACGAATCCACTACTCCTGGTGGCCATTTTTTAAAAATTTTATTGAATAGGGCAGAGTGAAATTGAGAGAGTGAGGGAGAGATAGGAAGAGAGACAGACAACTCCAGCCCTGCTTCACCACTCATAAACCTACCGCCCTGCACTTAGAAACCAGGGGCTTGAACCTGGGTCCTTGCACACTGTAATGTGTGCACTTAAATAGGTGCACCACTGCTTAGCCCCTCAGAAACTCTTTATGTATAGCATGCTACAGTTTTCTTCATCACATTTATTCAGTTTTATCTTGGGTTTTAAAAAATTGTAATAAATCATTATGGCAAAATTTATAGAGACCATAGTTATAACAAATTCTCTGAGCTCATCTTTCAGTTTTAAACATTGAAAACCTGTGTCTTATTTTGTTAGATCTATATTTACTACTCCTCACTGTTTTGAAGCAGTCTGAGAATTTTAATTCATTGCACATTTATTCTTCAAAAGCTTAGGTACAGGGTGGCGGTGCACCCGATAGAGTGCATACATTACACTGTGCAAGAAACTGGGGTTTAATACCCACTACCCATGTGCATGTGGGGGGCATATGTATAGGTGTCTATCTTCCCGTGAAGTCCCCTACTATGACTTTGTTGCTGTTAATATATTGTAGCTCTTTCAGTAGATGTTTGATATATTTCGATGGCTTCTCATTGGGTGCATAGATGTTAATAATTGTTAAGTCCTCTTGATTGACTGATCCTCTGAGCATTAAGTAGTATCCATTCCTATCTTTTTAAATTTTATCTATTTTAAAGTCTATCGTGTAAGATATGAGAATAGCTGTTACTGCCTTTTTTTGCAGGCCATTGGCTTGTATGATAGTTTTCTATCCTTTCACTTTGAGTCTGTGTTTGTCTTGTTGAGTTAAGTGGATTTCCTGTAGACAGCATATTGTTGGGTTGTGTTTTCTGATCTATCTTCCTACTCTGTGTCTTTTATTTTTATTTATTTATTTAAAATTTTTATTTATTTATTTTCCCTTTTGTTGCCCTTGTTGTCTTTTTATTGTTGTTGTAGTTATTATTGTTGTTACTGATGTTGTTGTTGTTAGATAGGACAGAGAGAAATGGAGAGAGGAGGGTAAGACAGAGAAGGTGAGAGAAAGATAGACACCTGCAGACCTGCTTCACAGCCTGTGGAGCGACTCCCCTGTAGGTGAGGAGCCGGGGGCTTGAACCGGAATCCTTATGGTGGTCCTTGTGCTTTGTGCCACGCATGCTTAACCTGCTGCACTACCGTCTGTCTCCCACTCTGTGTCTTTTATTAGGCGAATTCAGGGTATTGACATTTATTGATATCAAAGATTGAAGATATTTTAATGCCATTCTTGTAGAGTTTTAGAGTGTTCTGATATATGGCCTATTTATGGTGGTCTGACTGTTTATAGGAGACCTTTCAGAACTTCTTGCAGGGCAGGCTTGGTGATAGTTGATTCCTTCAACTGTTGCTTGTCTGAGAAGGTTTTTATGCCTCTATCTAGTCTGAATGACAGTCTAGCAGGATACAGTAGTCTTGGCTGAAAGTCTTTCTCATTGAGTACTCGCTAGATATCTTGCCATTCTCTTCTGGCCTTTAGTGTTTGTGTAGATAAGTCTGCGGTTAATCTTATGGGTTTTCCTCTGTAGGTTACTTTTTGTTTTTCTCTTGCAGCCTTCAGGATCTTTTCTTTATCCTTATTCCTTTTCATTCTAAATGTGATGTGTCTTGGTGTCTTTAAGTCTAGGTTTATTCTGTTTGGGACCCTCTGGACTTCTTTACCCTGTTCTTTGATGTTGTCTAGACTAGAGAAGTTTTCAGCTATTATGGCCTGAGGAATGCTTTCTTTCTCTCCCTCTCTTTCTTCCTCTGGTAAGCCAATAATGTGTATATTGTTTCTTTTGAAGTCATCCCATAGGACTGTGTTGTTGTTTTCAGTATCTCTTAATCTCTTTTTGAGATCTCTTACTTCTTTTTAGTTGTCTCTAATTCATCCTCGATCTTGCTGATTCTGTCTTCAGCCTCATTGATTCTATTCTCTCTCCCGTCTACTGTTTTCTGGAGTTCATCTATTGTGTTACCCTGTTCTGATACTGTTTTAACTTGTTTAGCTAATTGTGTTCTTAGCTCAGCTCTTTCAGCTTTCAGTTCTCTAAACACCTTGAGATAATTAATATTTTCTTCCAGAGTCTCATTTGTCGTTTCTGCATTTCTGGTGACAATTCTTTCAAACTCTTTACTCACTCCTGTGATTATTTCCTTAACTAGTGTTTGGATGTTGACGTCATTATTTTGTGCTTCACCCTTTAGAGGGCTTTTAGCTGGACTCTTGTCCTGGTTCATTTTTCCAATATTCTTGTTGGTTTAACCATTTTATATATTATTCTATGAGGTCCCTCTCTCAGTACTTTTCAAATTACTGATTACTCTTGCCTGGGTTGACTTGTGTCTAAGTAAAGTAATTAAAGGGTTCACAGTGTGGAAGTTAACAGTTGTTTCAATAGTATTTTAATCCCTGATTTGAAGCTCAGTAGCTTAAATGCCTCTTTTGTGCTTTTTCTTCCCTGTAGGCTATGGGAACCTGAGGGCTTTTAAACTATAAATAGGCTTCTTAGCTTAATCACTGACTCCTGAGGAAGAGATAAAGCAGGGTGTGGCAGAGATAATCCAGTGTTTATGCAAAGAGAGTTTCACAGCCCCACTGCTATGCCACAGAGATATAGATCTTCTCCTGAGTTTCCTGGTTAGTTCTCTGTCCCCTGGTGTCAGCACAGGGCCTCCCTGCCGCTGCTCTGGATTCTGAGGGCAATAGCAATGGAGACTCATGGAGTTGCACTTGTTGAGACTCATGGAGTTGCACTTGGGGAGTTCTCTCCTCCCTTCTGTTGTCCCCTTGTTGGTGAAACAGACTGGAGGTGGTGCCTCCACTGATAAACTGCAGGAATGTTACCAGCCACCCAATCTCTCCCTAGGTTCCTCTCTGTCCACCAGCCACACGTGTTTGCACTCACCGATGATCTGGTGGGTTCCTGAAGTAGGTCTAATCCTGTCCTGTTTCGGTCCCAGGTGGTCTCCTTTGGTATTCCTAGTTGATTCCTGGTGAGTTTTCTTGTGTATACTTATTGTGCATAACAACACAATATGTAATAGCCTAATCCTGGAAGCAACCCAGATGTTCAACATCAAACAGTTGAGTGGGTCAGAAAGTTGTGGTATAAGGGAGCCGGGTGGTGGTGCACCTGGTTGAGCTCACTTGTTACAATGCTCAAGGACCCAGGTTCCAGCCCCAGGTTCCCACCTACAGTGCGAAAGCTTCACAAGGGGTGAAGCAGAGCTGCAGGTGTCTGACACTCTCCCTTTCTATCAACCCCTTTCCTCTCAATTTCTGGCTGTCTCTATCCAGTAAACAAATAAAGACAATAAAATTTTTTTTAAAAAAAGTGGTAAATATACACAATGAAATGCTATTCAGCTATTAAAAATGATGACTTCAGCTTCACTTCATTATGGAAGAAATTTTTTTTTGAGTTTACAGTATTGGGAGCTTATTGCTAATCATGTATTTTATTTCTTTCAGCTACCTGACTGGATCAAGATTGGAGATCTAACCTATGAAAATTGTCATCTCTTTGTAAAACTTCAATCAAAAGGCCTAAAAGGAGGAGGTATAATATTATAATATAATAAAATTTCCCAGCAGCGTGGCAGTTGTAATTGCATAAAGATTATATTTTACCAGTGAAATGAACACTTAGATGGGTGCCATGAGTGGCTATGGGTGGAATGAGTAAGTTAAAAAATGTATAAAAGGGAAATTTCCAAAACAGAGTCTTATCAGGGCTTTCTCATGGCAGCTAGCTGTACCAGAATGACCAAACTTATAATGATGATTTTGATTTTCTAAATAGTTATTTCATATATATATGAAATATATATATATATTCAAAATTTTATGCATTAGAAAAATCACTTTTCTATCCCTCTGTCTCCCTTTACTTTTTTGTTACACTCTTGAAGGCATTCTGGTTAATCACATATCCAGCTTAGTTTCTTGAATATAGGAATGGTTTGCTTTTACTGGAAGAGTTGTTGAGTCAGTGATTCCACATGTTGAATTTCAGAATAGTCAGAACATTAGTTGAGAGTGTTGAGACAGTCATAATAGGCATGAGCTAGTGCTGCTTATTTTGTTTGCTTTGGAAAATAGCCACAATTTCCCCTATTCCATATCATTTGCTTTTGAACTGATAATCTTTTATGATATCTAGAGTATATTTTAAACATTTTTTTAAGGATTTATTTGATTAATGAGCGAGACAGAGAACCAGAATATCACTCTGGCATTTGTGGTGCTGGGGATCAAGCTCAGCACCTCACACACTCACAGGCCCAATGGGTTATTCTGTGTGCCAACTCCAGATACTGTATTTTACACACTTTTTAAAAATACTTTGAAAATCTTGAGATTTGACAACTTTGAATCTGGACTGCTTCATTTCCTACAGAATGGTTAGTCAGGTAGATTTTGTACCAGTGTTGCAGGGAAATGTCTGAGACTATAAAGTACATAATTATATCACATCTTATAACCAACCATGAGGTTTTTTTCTTTTTAAAATTACTTCATGTGTGGTCTATACTTTAGGTCGATTTGGTCAAACAACTCCTCCGCTTGTTGATTTTCTCAAAGATATTTTAAGAAGATATCCAGAAGGAGGTCAGATCCTTAAGGTAGGCCAGTATGGGGTGTACATGTGTGGATTTGCTTTGACCAAAAGGAGTTGAAGTCCTGTTTACATTCAGATCTTTTCATGTCTCATTTTGATTTGATTGGCTGTATTTCCATTCAAGTTTGAAGTGCACGAGCTGGATGGGTTGAGTAGAGAATGCAGTTGGTATAATCTGTGTAATTTATGAGGTATTGGAGCAAAGAGATGCTCTAAGCAGCTGTTTTCTATAAGCAAACACAGTATCTTTCTAAGAACATTTTATATTAAAAAAAATTAGAGGCTATGAAAATATGCCCATTTTTCCACATCTAGTTTGGCAGTGAATTTATTTAATGTGATAATTATTTGCACTAAATATTTTTACTTATGGTAGGAATATTTCTTTCAGTTTGAATGCATTTATACAAAGTTGAGTAATTATAGCAAAGCATTAATGGGGAACTATTGTAAACATTAGGCTTTGTTTTAAACTACTTTTGGATTTCAGCCTGCATTTTCTCTTTCTTTGTTTCTTAAATCCCATCTATGAGTGAGGTTATCTGCTATAGAGATTAATTACAGCACATTACCTTCCTTCCTTTTTTTTTTTTTTTTTGAATTTCTCACTTTTAAGTTTTTAGCCATTATTCAACTACCTACTTTAGACTGTCAGTTGGGAATAGAACTAAGTCTCTTTGTTGCATGTTTGTAGAAATTTGAGTAATGGTTGTCTTAGAGTGGTTTAAGTTCATTTTTTAGAATAAGTACCAGCAGTTCCCAGAAAATTTGAAAACAGCCTTTAAGTAACAATAGGAAGGTGGACACGGACTAGTTTGGTGATTGTGTTGGTAGAATTGAATACAGTACAATTAGTTGGTAGGAGTGGGGCCTCATCTTAAATGTGAGTGACTAGGGTCCTTTGGAAACAAGGTAGATGTTCTGAGTGAGGTTTTGGGTAGCTGGATGACACTTAGTCCTTCCAGTTTATGTACACTGTGATTATATTTGCGTGGTATCCAATTCATTGTCATATTGGATATTTAGTAAAGTTTGGCCATTTCAGATTTCATAAGAACCTCAGATGTCACCTAGACTCAGCCTACCATATTTTGTGATTTTTGCTGAAGTAGGTCCAGAGACATTGGAGTTACTTGCTGCATATCTTACACGATTAGGGTGTTTATTGTCTCTTCTGCACAGAAACAGTTTGAAAGACATTCCTTGAGGAAAAAATATGTTCTTACTGTTCTTGTAATTATTATTTACTTGAGACTGATAGAGCCTGGGACTTGGAATTTCATCTCCAGTATTTACCACATCTGTCCCCTAAAATACACATAAACTACAATTAGAAATCCAAAAGAAACCAAGGTCCAACATCTAAGTAATTTTTATAAAATAACACTGTATTGCATTACCTATTTCATGTTTTTTTTATAGTATGACATGATAACATTAGTAAGATTGCTAATTTTTAGGGATTTTGTTTGACTGAATAGAGTAGGAATGGATCACAAAATTATTTTTATTTATTTACTTTAGATCACTTTATTGGGAAAAATTCTGATTTACAGTACTGTTGTCAAAGGTGTAGTTTTTTTTTTCTTTTTGCCTCCAGCGTTATTGCAAGGGCTTGGTGCCTGCACTATGAATCCATTGCTCCTGGAGGCTATTTTTCCCATTTTGTTGCCCTTGTTGTTGTGCTTCTTGTAGTTGTAATTGTTGTTGGATAGGACAGAGAGAAATGGAGAGAGGAGGGGAAGACAGAGAGGAGGAGAGAAAGATAGACACCTGCAGACCTGCTTCACCACTTGCGAAGCGACCTCCTGCAGTTGGAGAGCCAGGTGCTCGAACTGGGATCCTTACACGGGCCCTTACCCTTAACCCGCTGCACTACCACCTGACTCCCACAGGTATAGTTTTATTCCCCCCAAAGTACCCCCCCTTCTTTCAATAAACCCCTTCTACTTCCTCTCCTAAGAGTCCTTCGGTCTGCTGGAATAGACCATAACTAATGAAATTTCACCCTGCATTTTCCCTTTATTTGCTTTATAAGTCCCATCTCTGAGTAAGATCATCTGGATTCATCTTCCTGCTCTGACTTATCTCATTTTAATATGATTCTTTTCAAGTTCCATCCAAGTTGCAGCAAAAGAGAGTATGTCATCTTTTCTTATGGCTGAGTAGTATTCCATAGTGTATGTAGACCACAGACTCCCTGTTCACTTACATATTGTTGGCCATTTGGGGTGTTTCCATATTTGGACTATTAAAAACAGTGCTGCAGTGAACATAGGTGTGTATAGATCTCTCTAGTTATGTGCCTTTTGTCTTCTTTGTGTAGATACCTAGGATAATAAGTCTGCTTTTAGTATTTTGTGCAATCTCCAGATTATTTTACATAGAGGCTGAATCAATTTACATTTGCACCAACAGTGTAGAAGGGTTCCTTTTTCACCTCATCCTCACCAGCACTTGTTATTTTGTCCCGTTTTGCCTTTATTTTCCTTACAGTCAGACTTACGTCTCCAAAGACATTACGAAAGCAGACATCATAGAGTGTTCTGATAGTGTTTTTCTTCTATGTATTTGCTGGTTTATGGTCTGATGTCCAAGTTTTTGATCCATTTTGTATATAGTGAGATGTGGTTTAAGTTTTCTGAATGTGTAACAGATGTTCCCAATGTTTATTGAAAAGACTTTCCTTTTCTCATATCTTTATTTAATGTTTTGGAAAACACTGTTAAAATTTGAATGCCTATATGTGTGAGGGCATAAATCAGGGCTCTCAGTCTACTCTATATTGATTTTGTGACTAGTATAACTGTATTTCTATTATCACAGATCTTTAGTATATTTTGAAGTCAGGAAAAGTAATGCTTCCATTCTTACTCCTATTTTTCCTCAGAATTGCTTTGGCGACCTGTTTTTTTTTTTTTTTTCTGGTTCCAGATAAGCTTTGTTAGCATTTTTTCAATTCCCTTACTTACAGATTCTTTGATAAGCAGCAGATGTGTAAAGTATTGTGTAAATTTGTATTTTTAGCTGAGAAGGAGAAAGTTCTGGTTTAAATGCTTGTGTTTGGGGTTAAGCAGCTGGGGGGATCGGATTCCACAACACCCATGGTGCACTAGGTGCACCTCCTCCTGTAGTCTTATAGCTATCCCCTTTATGTGGGCAGCCTTAATTCTGATCAAGGCTTAGCGGTAGCAGTAGAATCAGCTCTCTGCTGTTCTCCGCCTTCCTGCCTCCCTATAAGTGATCCCAGCATGCTAGGAAAATAGAAAGTGGTCTTCCCAAAGTTAGATGTTCATGCATGTCACAATAAAGGGTGAGTTCTTACATTTCTGAGGCCCCATCCATACAGATTATAGATTGAATTTTTGTATTTGTGAAGTCCTATCCATTTGCAATGTAATTCCTTGGATTGGGGTGGTTTGAATCAAGGATCATCAGGATTAGGTCACCTGTTGACTTTATTCTAGACAAATCTAGGATAAAAAGGGAGTTGTGCCTCTGGAGTTTATTCCTAGCTTTGATAATTATGGACTTGGCCCTAGAGGTTGAACTCAATTCAGAACCTGTGGTCCTTCTCCAAGGGAGTATATTTTGGGCAGGTATACAAAGTAATTGGGTTGTTGTACTGGGGATTAATTTATTAATTAATTGAGGCTACTGATGGACGTAGATCTTAGAGTTTGGCATTTTTTTGTTGTTTTTTCACTGGTATTTCACTATTCCTGGTCTGCTTTTCAGTTAGAAAGAGGAAGTCAAAGACAAAAGGAGATAAGGAAAGATACCATAGCTCTGAAACTTCCACCAGTGGGGACTAGGCTTGAACCTTTGTCAGGTGCATGGCAAAGCAGGCACACCATCCAGGTGGGCTATCTTACTGACTTACTCTTTCCTTTCTACAGGAGTCTGACCACTCCCCATTTGGCCTCCCATCCACCAAGCAATAATACTTTTTTTTTTTTAAATTGGAGTTGTAATCTTTAAAAGTCTTCCTTAGTTTCAGAGAAAGTGTTGTTCATAATTCAAGTTCTTAGGAATACAGAATACTAAATTAGTACTTGTAGATTAGTACTGTGTGTTTTCGAGGGATGGTAAGTTTGGTAAATGAATTATACATAAAGTTTAACTTTTGGTAACTGGTTAAGAATGAAGTACCAACCTCATATGCAGAACAGTCTTTGCAGGTTTGGGTATGGAGTACCATATTTTTATTAACAACATTATGTTGGTTGTATGATGGTCTCCTGAGTCTTAGGGATTTGTATTTAGAGACTACAAGCAAGGTAAAAACACACCTACTAGGTATGTATATTTGGAGGGTTGGTGATTTTTTAAAACCATATTCACATTTATATAATTATTTCAGTAGAATACTTATAAAACTTAAAGTTAATTATGCAAATAGTGGACTTGTTTTACTTAAGTGTAATTTATTTTTAAATATTATAGACATATATATTGAGTTGTTGGAAAAGTCAGGATGCATTTTTCTGTGCAAAAATGCACTGTGAATTTCCTGGCAACAAAAAATAAAGATGGGCAGTAGATTACTATGTTATTAAATACTATTTTTGATGCATTTTTATGATCAGGAATTAATTCAGAATGCAGAAGATGCTGGGGCCACAGAAGTTAAATTTCTATATGATGAAACTCAATATGGAACAGAGACTCTTTGGTCAAACGATATGGCACAATATCAGGGTAAGAGTCATTAATTCAGGAAAAGTTTGATTTTATGTGCTAACAGGTGATTTTTAGTGACTTACAATATTCTTTCTAATGAATATAATTGTACTTCTTCATGTATTTAGTTCACTTCTTCACATGTTTTTCTCTAGTTTTGGTGGCAGGTATTTGAGATAAAAGAATAAGTGTTATAAATACACAATAGCTGATTCTACTAGGTCAATTTATATTTTACATTAGCAGCAAAGCAAAAGGAAATTACACACACACATACACACACATCACTCTTTCACTTTTAAAGAAGTCATAAGCATCTGTTATCTGGTGTGTTATTTTCTACTTTTAGGGTATCTTTGAAGTGTTTTGTAGTGAAGTGGGAAGACAGGTTGAAGGAAAGACAGGGTGAGTAAGAAAATGAAAATTAGAGAACCATTATCAAAAGATCCCTGAATTGACATATTGCACCAAAGTAAAAGACTCTAGGGGTGGAGGTGGGGGTGGAGGGGGAATACAGGTCCAAAAAGGGTAACAGAGGACATAGTGGGGGTTGTATTGTTATATGGAAAACTGGGAAATGCTATGCATGTACAAACTATTGTATATACTGTCAAATGTAAAACATTCCCCAATTAAAAAAAAGCGATCCCTCATATCTTGGCCCTACTCTTTAAAGTGTTGTGTTGAAAGGATTATTTCTAACTTTGACTGCAGCTCTAAGGCCAATAGAATGATTGTGAATGACTTTATGATAGTAATTAATGAGAAAAAAGAAGATCAATTCAGACTTTCTTGGGTGTATTTTATCGCTATATATTTTAAGATGCTTTGTGATTACTATTTTAAGTAAATATTTTTTATTTTATTTTATTATTATTTTTTTATTTAAGAAAGCATAAATTAACAAAACCGTAGGGTAGGAGGGGTACAACTCCACACAATTCTCACTACCCAATCTCCATATCCCATCCCCTCCCCTGATAGCTTTCCCATTCTCTATCCCTCTGGGAGCATGGACCCAGGGTCATTGTGGGTTGCAGAAGGTAGAAGGTCTGGCTTCTGTAATTGCTTCCCTGCTGAACATGGACATTGAATGGTCGCTCCATACTCCCAGTCTGCCTCTCTCTTTCCCTAGTAGGGTGTGTCACTGGGGAAGTGGAGCTCCAGGACATATTGGTGGGGTCTTCAGTCCAGGGAAGCCTGGCTGGCATCCTGATGACATCTGGAACCTGGTGGCTGAAAAGAGAGTTAACATACAAAGCCAAACAAATTGTTGAGCAATTATGGACCCAAAGGTTGGAATAGTGGAGAGGAAATGTTAGAGGGGTACTCACTGCAAACTCTAGTGTACTTCTGCTTTCAGGTATATATTTTGCAGTAGTTTATGGATACATGTGAACATATGCTCTCTCTCATAGAAACTGGTGTATATCTAGGTTTTGGGACTTTGTTAGAAAGTGAACCACCTGGGATGGAATTAGAGTATACTATGAAAGAAAAGGTCTCACCCAAGTAATGAAGCTGAAGGTTTGTCATTCCACACGTGAAGTCTCTGGACACAGTCTGAAGTGAAGCATGTTGAGGTGGCAATCGTTGCATTGATTAGGTTGCAATCGGCTGATGCAACATTATTTGATATGGATTGGGAGAGGCATACGGGAAAGTGGGCTCTATCCAAGGGTTCCAGGACTGGGGGAAGTAGAGGCTCTATAGTAGAGATGTGAGGTTCCTGCTGTCTTAGGGTTCAAAAAGACAATGGATAGTTAATGTTATCATCACATTATTTGGTAGTTGGGTTAACTTTGAAAAGTCCTTTTGTTAGGGTTTGCTGTACAGTACCCAGTATTTTGTATATAGCTGTGCTATTGGTTGCTTCTGATCTACTTGGTCTAGGCTTTTGAGAGATTCCGCATATCAAATACACAGCCTATATATTAAAAAGACTAAGTCTGTGTTTTAAAAAACTTCAAGACATACAATTAATTTTCCCCCTCTCATATTAATTAACTAGTGATTTATATGACTACATTTTACTAGGAGTGTACATAAACACCATTCCCACCACCGAAAGACTGTGACCCATCCCGCCCACTCACTCCCTCCTCCCACTGGCCCAGGAAGCTGCATGTGTACCCCTCACCACAGGGTTTTTACTTTGGTGCCTTACTTACAATTTGCTCAGGTCCTGCTTTTAGTTTCCCTTTCAGATCTTCTTAGTCAACTTCTGTTGATGAGTGGGATCATCCCATACTCATCTTTACCTTTCTGACTTAGCTCACTTAACATAATTCCTTCTAGCTCTGTCCAAAATGGGTCAGAGAAGGTGGGTTCATTGTTCTTGATAGCTGCATAGTATTCCATTGTGTATATATACACCAGCTTTCTCAGCCACTCATCTGTTGTTGGGCACCTGGGTTGCTTCCAGGTTTTAGCTATTATGAATTGTGCTGCTATGAACATAGGAGTACACACCTCGTTTTGGTTGGGTGTTATGGAGTCCATGGGGTATAATCCCAGGAGAGGAATTATTGGATCATATGGAAGGTCCATGTCTAGCCTTCTGAGAGTTTTCCAGACTGCTCTCCACAGAGGCTGGACCAATTTACATTCCCACCATCAATGCAAGAGGGTTCCTCTGTCCCCACATCCTCTCCAGCATTTGTGGCTGCTGTCCTTTTTGATGTATGCCATTCTTACAGGAGTGAGGTGGTATCTTAGTGTTGTCTTAATTTGCATTTCTCTGACAATCAGTGACCTAGAGCAGTTTTTCATATGTTTGTTAGCCTTTTGGATCTCCTCTGAGGTGAATGTTTTGTTCATATCCTCTGCCCATTTTTGGATGGGGTCATTTGCTTTTTTGGTGCTAAGTTTCCTGAGCTCTTTATATATTTTGGTGATTAGTTTCTTGTCTGATGTATGGCATGTGAAGATCTCCCATTCTGTGAGGGGTCTCTTTGTTTGCTTAATAGTTTTTTTGGATGTGCAGAAGCTTTTCAATTTGATGTAGTCCCATTGGCTTGTTTCTGCTTTAGTCTTCCTTGCAATTGGGTTTGATTCATCAAAGATGTCCTTGAGGTGTAGGTCAGAAAGTGTTTTACCAATGTTTTCCTCTAAGTATTTGATTGTTTCTGGTCTGACATCCAGGTCTTTGATCCATTTGGAGTTGATTTTTGTTTCTGGTGAGATAAAGTGGTTCAATTTCATTCTTCTGCATGTTACAACCCAGTTTTCCCAGCACCATTTATTGAAGGGAGCCTCCTTCTTCCATTTAATCCTTTGGGCCCCGTTATCAAAGATTAGATGTCCATAGGTGTGGGGATTTATTTCTGGGCTTTCAATTCTGTTCCACTGGTCTGTGTGCCTATTTTTGTTCCAGTACCATGCTGTTTTGATGATGATGGCTTTATAATATTGTTTAAGGTCTGGGAGTGTGATGCCTCCATTTTTGTTTCTTTTCCTCAAGATGGTTTTGGCAATTCTAGGTGTTTTCAGGTTCCAGATAAATGATTGTAGTGTTTGTTCTATTCTTTTAAAGAAGCTTGGTGGAACTTTGATGGGTATTGTATTAAATTTGTATATGGCTCTGGGGAGAATATTCATTTTGATGATATTTATTCTTCCAATCCATGAGCATGGGATATCTTTCCATTTCTTGGTATCAGTTTCTATTTCCTTGAGTAGCGACTCATAGTTTTCAGTATACAAGTCTTTCACTTCTTTGGTCAACTTTATTCCTAGGAATTTGATTGATTTTGCTGAAACAATAAATGGGAGTGATATCTGGATGTTTTATTCTTCAGATTTAGTGTTTGCATAAAGAAATGCCACTGATTTTTGTACACTGATTTTGTAGCCTGATACCTTGCTATATTGCCTAATAACTTCCAGTAGTTTTCTGCTGGATTCTTTAGGTTTTTCTGTGTATACTATCATATCATCTGCAAATAGTGAGAGCTTGACTTCTTCCCTTCCAATCTGTATTCCTTTGATTTCTATCTCTTGCATGATTTCTATGGCAAGAGCTTCCAATACTATGTTGAAGAGTAATGGTGACAGTGGACAGCCCTGTCTAGTCCCCGATCTGAGGGGGAATGCTTTCAGCTTCTGTCCATTGAGTATGATGTTGGCTGTAGGTTTGCTATATATAGATTCCACTATCTTGAGGAATTTCCCATCTATTCCCATTTTTTGTAGAGTTTTGAGCATGAATGGGTGATGGATTTTGTCAAAGGCTTTCTCTGCATCTATTGAGATAATCATGTGGTTTTTGGCTTTGCTTTTATTGATGTGGTGAATGACATTGATTGACTTACGGATGTTGAACCAGCCTTGCATTCCTGGGATGAATCCCATTTGGTCGTGATGAACAATCTTTTTGATATGTTGCTGTATCCGGTTGGCCAAGATCTTGTTTAATATTTTGGGACCTATGCTCATCAGAGATATTGGTCTGTAGTTTTCCTTTTTTGTTCTGTCCCTATCAGCTTTTGGTATCAGGGCGATGTTGGCTTCATAGAAGGTGGAAGAGAGTATTCCTGTTTCTTCAATCTTATGGAAAAGCTTAAGAAGTATGGCTACTAACTGTTTCCTGAAATTTTTGTAGAATTCGTTTGTGAAGCCATCTGATCCAGGACTTTTGTTTTTGGGGAGATTCTTAATAACGGTTTCAATTTCTTTGTCTGTGATTGGTGCACTTAGATTTTGTAGTTCTTCTTGGTTCAGTTTTGGAAGGGCATATGCTTCTGGGAATTGTTCCATTTCTTCCAGATTCTCTATCTTGGTGGCGTATATAGTTCTTTATAGAAGTTTCGCAGAATTCTCTGGATTTCTGTGGTGTCAGTTGTGAAATCTCCATCATTTACAATTCTATTAATTTGAGTCTTCTCTCTTTTTTGTTTGGTGAGTCTGGCTAGGGGTTTGTCAATTTTGTTTAATCTTTCAAAGAACCAACATTTGGCTTCATTGATCTTTTGTATGGTTCTTTTATTTTCGATGTTGTTTATTTCTGCTCTAATTTTACTTATTTCTGTCCTTCTGGTTGCTTTAGGGTTCCTTTGTTCCTCTTCCTCTAAGTCCTTGAGGTGTGCAGTAAGGTCATTCATTTGAGCTTTTTTCTTGTTGTTTAATATGTGCTTGTATGCCTATAAGTTTCCCTCTCATTACTGCTTTAGCTGTGTCCCAAATATTTTGATAGGTTGTGTCTTCATTTTCATTTGTTTCCAGGAACATTTGAATTTCCTGCTTGAGTGAATCTCTGACCCTGTGGTTCTTAAGGAGTATGTTGTTTAGTTTCCAAATTCTGTGACTTTTAATACTGTTTGTTGTTAGATGTGAGTTTTACTCCACTGTGATCTGAGAAGATACTTGGGATGATTTTGATGCACTTGAATTCATTGATGCTGTCTTTGTGGCCTAACATGTGGTCTATCCTTGCGTATGTGTTATGTGGATTTGAAAAGAAGGTGTATTCCAGTTTTTTGGGGTGAAGGACTCTCAAAATATCCAAGAGGTCTAGTCTGTCAATCTCTTCATTCAATTCTCTTGTATCTTTGTTGGTTCTCTGCTTTGTTGATCTAAGTGTGAGAGTCGGGTATTGAAGTCTCCCACTATTATTGTATTACTATTGATGTATTTTTGAAATTCTTTCATGACGTGCTTGACGTATTTAGATGGTCCCTCATTGGGTGCATAGATGTTAATAATTGTTAAGTCTTCTTGGCTGATTGATCCTCTTATCATTATGTAATGTCCTTGCCTATCTTTTATTACTTTATTTATTTTAAAATCTATCGTGTCTGAGATGAGAATGACTGTTCCTCCCCTTTTTTGTGGTCCATTAGCCTTTATGATAGTTTTCCATCCTTTCACTTTAAGTCTGTATTTATCTTGTTGTAACAGGTGGGATTCTTGCAAGCAGTATATGGTTGGGTTATGTTTTCTGATCCATCCCCCCACTCTGTGCCTTTTGATGGGTGAGTTTAAGCCATTGACATTTATTGATATTATGGATTTAATGCATTGTAGTGCCGTTGTTCAGAAAAAATTTTTGTTTGCTCTGATATATTGTAAGTATTATAGTGATGTTATTGTTTATAAGAGGTCTTTTAGAACCTCTTTCAGGGCCGGTTTGGTGATGGTTGCCTCCTTTCACTGTTGTTTGTCTAAGAAGGTTTTGATCCCTCCATCTAGTTTGAATGAAAGCCTAGCAGGATATATTATCCTTGGTTGAAACCCTTTTTCATTCAGGGCTCGATAGATATCTTGCCATTCTCTTCTTGGTTTTAGAGTTTGAGTTGAAAAGTCTGCAGATAATCTTATGGGTTTTCCTCTGTATGTGACTTTTTGTTTCTCTCTTGCAGCCTTTAGGATCCTTTCTTTATCCTTACTCCTTCTCATTGAGACTATGATGTGTCTTCAGGTCTGGGTTGATTCTGTTTGGAACTCCTTGGGCCTCTTGAATCTTGATGTCCTTTCTGTTATTCAGGTCTGGGAAGTTTTCTTCTATTATTTCCTCTAGAATGTTTGCTTCCCCTTCCTCTCTTTCTTCCTCTGGCAGGCCAGTTATACGAATGTTACTTCTTTTGAGATCATCCCATATGTCTCTGTTGTTGTTTTCAGTGTCTCTCAGTCTCTTTTTGAGCTCTTTCACCTCTTTCTTCGTTTTCTCTAACTTATCCTCTGTCTGACTAATTCTGTTTTCTGCTTCTGTTAGTCTGATTTCCCTTGCCTCAGCTTCTTTCTCCATTACAGGTATTTCAGCTTTCAGTTCTCTAATTGCCTCAAGATAATCAGTATTTTCCTTGGGGTGGTCTCAACTGTTTTTTGCCTAATACTTCCATTCCTTTCCTCCAATGCTGTTTTCATTTCTGTGATTAATAAGTTTATTATTGCTTGCATACTTTTCTTATCTATGGTTACTTCTGGCTGATTTATAGTTTCTTCTGGGCTCTTGTCTTCATTCATTGGAGTAGCAGTTTTATTTGTTTTTGATCTACCCATTTTTTTGATTTATGTGTTTCTTTTTTTTTATGCTCTGTTGTTCCTCAGTTGTTGTGTCTTGAGTACAAGCAACACTGTACTAAATACCTTTATGACAATTGCACTCACCAACCTCAGGAATTACAGTAGCAAGTATTGAAGCAGTTTAATCACTACTAGTTAGCCAAACAATGTCTCCAGTCCGTGAAAAAATAGTAACCAAATCCAAGTGAAGAAGAAAGAGAAAAGAAAGAAGGGATAGCAAGAATAGACAGTTATGCAAATCTACTATCCACTGTATATTCTATGGGTAACAAGAGGGGCAAGGGAAGTAGAGCAGAGATACACACATAGAGAGTCCACTCTGAGCCAGATTTCTTCCCCAAAAATAATTCACAAATTCAGAAAGACAAAGAAGAAGGAAGGAAGAAATGTATGATAAGATAAAAAAAAAAGAAAAAAGAAACAAGAGAAAAGAGAAAAGATAAGAAAAAGAGCTGTAATTAAAGAGCAATGGAAGGAAAGTTTTTTTTGATTACTTTATTTTTAATTTAAATTAAATTAAATTTTTTTAATTAGCTAGGAGGAGGATGAAGCAGAGAGTCTGTAGTGGAGGTAGGATTAACGAGACAAGTTCTTCCCACAATAGATAAGATGCCCAGTACCCTAGCAATGAAAGATACCCTAAGAGTCAATTCTAATCAACCTAAAGGTGGCGGAAGATATATATAACTTTATATAATATTAATAATAAAATAGAGCAGGGTAAAAAAAAAAAACCTTGTCCCAGATTTCCTGAAACCTCGTGAGCAGAGGCAGCTGATTGTTAAGAAAGAACAAAACAAAACAAAAACAAATTAAAAAAAACCCTCAGGACTAGACAAGGATAGACAGTTATGCAAATCTACTATACACTGTATATTCTAGGGGTAGCTAAAGGAGGAATGGAAATTGAGCAGAGATACTCTTAGTGAGAGTCCACTCTGAGTCAGAATTTTCCCCCAAATAATTCCCAAACATGTATCAGTGAATTCAGTGAAAGCACACTGTTTTGTGGTGTGGGGGATGGGGCCTGTGGCTTTGGAAGCTGTAGAATTAAGGAAGAAAGGATGACAAGAATGAGAAAAAAAAGAGAGAGAGAAAAAAGAAAAAGATAAGAAAAAGAACAGTAATAAAAGAGCAGTGAAAGGAAAGAGTTATTTATTTATTTATTTTTTATTATTTAATTAGCTATGTGGGTGTGGTGGTGGTGGGGGGGGTTGGCTACTTAGAAAGAAAAAAGGCCAGAGGTTTCAGAAGGGAATAGACTTAGAATGAATGATACTCCCTGGTGGGACAGGAATCTTGGTAAAGAAAGAAGGTCAGCAGGGGAGCCTGCTAGGAGCTGGTCCCCAGGGATTGGTTATGGTGGGGGAAGGGAGAGGAGGTGCGCTTTGGGAATAATAATTTAAAAGAAAAAAAATTTTTTTCCCTTTTTTTCTACTCTATTTTTTAACTCAAATTAAGTTATAGTCACCTGCTTGGTGTCACCGCTAGGACCCCTTATTGACTGGCCTACTAAAGGCAGAAAATCCTACCGTTTCCAGATTAAGTGGTCAGAGCTCAAGCCACTAGCTGCTTCTCAGTCTGCCATCTTCCGGGAACTCCCTTAAGTAAATATTTAAACAGTAAATACTCAGCATTTACTATTGCCAGTATATTCATTCTTAGGTCAGATTTAGGGTAGGCAAGTTGAATTTTTTTTTTCTTTTTTCTTTACCAGAGCACTGTTCAGCTCTGGTTTATAGTGGTGTGGGGGATTAAACTTGAGACCTTGGAACTTCCAGCATGAGAGTTTCTTTGCATAATCATTGTTATCTTCCTACCTGAAAGTTGCCCCTCCCACCTTCTTTTCCTTCCTCCCTGCAGGTGTCTTATCTTTCTCTCCCCCTCTCTGTCTTCTACCTTCTCTCTCCATTTCTCTCTGTCCTATCCAACAATAAGGACATCAGTAACAACAAGAATAATAACTACAACAATAAAACAACAAGGGCAACAATAGGGAATAAATAAATAAATATTTTAAAAAATCTAAAAAAAAAGAAAAGCGAGGGGGAGACAGAGAGAAAGATAGACACCTGCAGACCTACTTCACTTGTGAAGTGTCCCTGTTGCAGGTGGGGAGCAGGGGCTTGAAACCTATGGGTCTTTCAGTATAGTACTATGTGTGCTTAGCCAGGACTTCTAAATCAGATCATCTATATTGCAATATTTTTGTCTGGTATCATACAGGTACAAATTATTACAGAACCTTTAGGGTGAGAATATGAAGAGATTCTTTAATTCAGATGTTTAGGGAATTTTACCTATAGTCTTGGCTTCATCTAGTAGAAAAAAAATTGAAACAAGATTATTTCTCTGAATTTGTATATAAGCATAGTTATAGATAGGCCTTTTATTTTTATTTTTGTATGCTCTCCAAGGTTATTGCTGCGGCTTAGTGCCTACACTAGGAATCCACTGCTCCTGGAGGCTATTTTTCCCATTTTATTGCCCTTATTGTTACCCTTGTTGTCATTATTATTTTTGTCATTGCTGCTGTTGTTGGGTAGGACAGAGAAAAATTGAGAGAGTAAGGGAGACGGGGAGACAAACATACCTGCAGATCTGCTTAATTGCTTGTGAAGTGACCCCCTGCATGTGGGGAGCTAGGGGCTCAAACCAGGATCCTTATCCGGTCCTTGTGCTTTGTAGCCACCTGCACTACCACCCGACCCCCAGATAGGCTCTTTAGGTGAGATCACACCAGCCTGTTTATAAACTGTGGCAGGTAGTGTTGTGGTGTACTTGGTTGAGTGTACATGTTACCATGTGCAAGAATATGAGTTCAAACTCTGCAGGAGGGAAGCTTCTTGATAGGTAAAACAGTGCTGCAAGTATCTATATTTCTCTCTCTATCTCACCCTTCCATCTCAGTTTCTCTCTGCCTCTGTCCAATAAATAAACAAATAAATATTAAGGAAAAATTATTTAAGAAGATCTTGGACATGTAAAAGTTAGCAAAATCATTTTGATACCTTTATATTTATTGAGGGATCCTCATGCTCCCTTCCCCTTTAGTATCCTTAGAGCTGTTGAAATTGACCATGGAGTATATATATTTCACATTGTCTGTTCCATTGCTTTGTTTCTTAAATCAAACTAATGAGTGAAAACTGTTGTTCTTTCTTCTTCTGGCTTATTTCACTTAGTATGATCCCCTGCAGTTCCATCCATCTTGTAATAAAAGACAAGCTCTCATATTTTATTTTTTAATACTTTGTTCTTTTTTAAAAATTTATTTATTTATTATTGGATAGAGAGAGAAATTGAGAAGGGAGGGGGAGATAGAAAAGGAGAGAGACACCCACAGTCCTGCTTCACTACTAGCAAAGCTTCCCCCTTGATCTTTCATTTTTCACCTGTGAAGTTTTCACAGGTGTGAGGTGATACACATTGTTGTCTTGGTTTGTATTTCTCTATTGAGTGATATTGAGAACTTTTTCAGTTTGATGTAATCCTATTGGTTTACTTTTGCATTTGTTTTCATTGCTAATGACTTGAGTCTCCAAAGATAGTTCTGAAGTTGACACTGTGGAGTGTCCTGGCAATGTTATATTTTTTTGTATTTTATGATATCCAGTCTAATATTCAAATCTTTAATCCAACAAACAAAAGTGGTGACTTTTGTGCATGGTGATATACAGTTATCCAGTTTCATTCTTGCTGCTGTGGAAGTCAGAGGCGGGTACACAGAGTAACCTTGCAGAAACAGTTTGGACTGGAAGGAAGCTACTATGCTGGAGTTCTCACTGTAGGTCATTTTACCTACAGACTCTACTGCCAAGCATGTCAAGCTGTAATGGAAGTCAGAGAAAAGCACTCTTAGCCCTGAAGAAGAAGACTGAACTATAACTCAACAAGTCCCCAGTACACTAAGGTGTCATTGTGACACCACAGAGTTAGAAATAGCCTCCTTGGAAACGGCTTCTAGCAAGGGTACTTGTGCTTACCTTGTTGGTGCTAGCTTTGCAGGTCAACCACAGTTTATACACCAACATCTCCTCCTTACTGCTCCTCAATTTGTAAAATTGTATAAAACTCAAGTTGGAGCAATGTTTGTAACATGGTACACTGTGATTAATATTCTTGGTTTTCTATGTGTTATATGTCTTAGTGCTATAACAGCCATAGTTTTTTATTTGTGGTCAAAATGCCGTAATCTTTCTGCTGGTAATCTTTACTTTCAATTTAAAAACATTCTTATTGTGAAAGCATTCAAGGTTATCACACAGAATCTAGTCTTCCCATCCCCTTCTCTCCATCTTGTAGAACTGAACACTGGACTGTGCCCCTCTGAATTCCTGTTTGTGCTTTTAACACCCAGGTGCTGCACTCTATGTATACAACAATGCAGTGTTCACTCCAGAGGACTGGCATGGCATCCAGGAGATAGCAAGAAGCAGGAAAAAGGATGATCCTCTGAAGGTTGGAAGATTTGGAATTGGGTTCAACTCTGTCTATCATATCACAGGTATAGCATTTGACTTTTTAATCTCACTAAAAATTATCACAGCCTATACTTTATGTTGGGTTGTGGAAAAGTCATGATGCATTATTGCATGGAAAACTGTTGAAAAATATGTATATAAATATATTTATAGATAAGCTTTTTTTTTTTTGCCTTCAGAGTTATTACTGGGGTTCAGTGCCTGCACTAGGAACCATTGCTCCTGGAGGCCATTTTTCCCATTTTGACAGCCCACTGATTTGTTTGGATAGCTTTGGGGTTAACTTTTTTTTTTTTTTTGCCTCTAGGGTATTGTTGGGTCTCAGTGCCTGCACCATGAATCCACTGCTTCTGGAGGCCATTTTTTCCCCCCTTTTGTTGCTCTTGTTGTTGTAGCCTTGTCGTGGTTATTATTGTTGTTGTTGATGTTGTTCGTTGTTGGATAGGACAGAGAGAATTGGGGGGAAGACAAAGGGGGAGAGAAAGAAGCGACCTCCCTACAGGTGGGGTGCCAGAGGCTTGAACCGGGATCCTTAGGCTGGTCCTTGTGCTTTGCGCCATGTGCACTCAACCCGATGTACTACCACCCGAACCCCGGGGTTAACTGTTTTAAGAGGCCTTGTTTCTAAACTATCTCTCAGTGGCAAAAAGTCTGTCAATGACACATGGATGCTTTGAGTTTTCTAAAGTTATCATAGTAACTACATCAAAATTTTGAAAGTTAATGTCATCATGACCCAGGGAATCTGTAATCAGAAAATTTATCTGAAGTCCCAAATGTTAAAATACTTAACAAAAATGCTACACTAAAAAATTTTATACTGAAAATCTTTAAGAGTTGGCCAGATTATTTTTCATCTTCAGAGAGTTACCTTTCAAAGCTGAAAACTGAGTTTGTTTTTAGATAAATGTCTTTCAGGGTCACAAATCAGGGTGTGATTTATGTCACATTCAAGATTCTGAATGAGTTACTGTGACTGGAGGTGTCTATTGTGATTCAGAGCTGAGCATGACTGTGGGGTTTTTTTCTTGACAGATGTTCCCTGCATCTTCAGTGGTGACCAGATTGGGATTTTAGACCCTCACCAGACACTTTTTGGTCTCCATGAATCAGGCCAATGTTGGAACCTCAAAGAGGACAGCAAAGAAATTAGCGAACTCTCTGACCAGTTTGCCCCATTCATAGGCATTTTCGGCAGCACCAAGGAAACCTTTACAAATGGCAGCTTTCCTGGCACTTTCTTCCGTTTCCCCCTTCGCCTCCAACCCTCCCAGCTCAGCAGCAACCTTTACAATAAGCAGAAGGTTCTGGAGCTCTTTGAGTCTTTTCGGGCTGATGCGGACACAGTGTTGCTCTTTCTGAAAAGTGTGCAAGATGTCTCCTTACACATTCGAGAGGCTGATGGGACGGAGAAGCTGGTGTTCAGAGTGACAGCAAATGAGAACCAGGCTCTGAGACATGAGCGGCCGAATTCTATAAAGATCCTGGGCAGCGCTATCAGCAACTATTGTAAAAAGACTCCAAGCAACAGTGTGACCTGTGTCACATACCACATCAGCATTGCCTTAGAGGACGAGAGCTCCAGGGATGCCCAGAAGACGTCCTGGCTAGTGTGTAACAGTGTGGGCGGGCGGGGCATCTGCAGCAAACTTGACGCCCTGGCAGACGAGTTGAAGTTCATTCCACTCATTGGAATTGCCATGCCTTTGCCATGTGGAGGTGAGGAAGAGAAAGGAGCAACAGTTGGATTCTCAGGAAAAGCCTTTTGCTTCCTCCCCTTGCCACCAGGTGAGGAGAGCAAGACGGGCCTCCCCGTCCATATCAGTGGGTTCTTTGGCCTGACGGATAACCGCAGGAGCATCAAGTGGAGAGAGGTGGATCAGTGGCGGGACCCCGCAGCCTTGTGGAATGACTTGCTGGTCCTGAATGTTGTCCCAAAAGCTTACGCCACGCTGATCTTAGACTCCATCAAACGCCTGGAGACAGAAAGGAGCTGCGATTTTCCTCTGTCCATTGACGCCATCTACAAGCTCTGGCCAGACTCAGGCCAAGTCAAGGCCCACTGGCAGCCGATGCTGGAGCCCCTGCTTAGTGAGCTGTTTCAGAATGCTGTCATCCACTCCCTGAGTGGGCAGTGGGTCCAGCTTGAGCAGGTATACTTCTCAGAGCTTGATGGGAGCCAGGGATACACAGAGACCGTGCTCAACTACCTCCAGAGCTCAGGGAAACAGGTCGCAAAGGTGCCGGTGAATCTGGCAGCTGCAGTGGAGCTCATGGCATCCAGTGCTAATCCTGTGAGGAAGGTAACCCCTGCCTGGGTGCGGCAGATGCTGCGCAAGTCTGCACACCTGGGCACTGCAGCTGAGAAGCTTCACCTGCTGGAGTTCGTGCTCTCTGACCAGGCCTACAGTGAGCTGCTTGGGTTGGAGCTGCTACCTTTGCAAAATGGACATTTTATTCCTTTTTCCTCATCTGTATCAGATCAAGATGTTATTTATATTACCTCAGAAGACTACCCAAGGTAGAGAGCATGCTTTCTTAACTACTTGTTTTATCTCTCTTTTGGGTAGGCAAGGGATGGGCAACCTTGATTCATTGGGGGACTCATCAAATATCAATGCAAATTGTGGAATTTACAACCCAATTTTCAATGTAGATTTTATAGTAAGGAAGACTTTTGCAGGAATGCTTCATAAGAGTATGAAAGGTTGCAGGCTGGTGAAATTGTTCACTTGGATAGTGCACGACTCTCCCAAGTGTGCAACCCAGGTTCAAGTCTGGCCTCCACTGCACTGAAAGAAGCTTTAATGCTGGGAGTTGGACGGTAGCACAGTGGATTAAGCACAAGTGATGCAAAGCGCAAGGACCGGTTAGGATCCTGGTTAGAGCCCCTGGCTCCCCACCTGCAGGGGAGTTGCTTCACAGGTGGTGAAGCAGGTCTGCAGATGTATCTCTGTCTCTCTTCCTCTCTATCTCCCCTTCTCTCTCAATTTCTCTGTCTCTATCCAATAACAAACAAATAAATAAATAAAAATAAAAAAGCTTTAATGCTGAGGTCTCTTTTACTGTCTGTGCCTTTCTGTATCTTAAAAAATATGAAATCTTGTATTTCTACATTACAGAATTATTTTGACATTTTGTCAGTTAAAAAGTTATCTAAGGGCTGGCAAAATAACTCACTTGGATAGTGCACTGTTTGACAGGTGTGTCACTTTGGTTCCTTCCTCACTGAAGGAAGCATCAGTACTGTGGTTTCTCTTTCTCTCTCTCTGGAAAAAATAAAAGGGTTTCCAGGTAGCTTTTCTTGAAAATTTCCATAACATAACACTGAAAAACAGTGATTACCAAGTGCTAGTATGAATTTAGTCAGATTAGCCAGTGATCTTCATAAAATTTAAACTAATGTTGTAAATTAAATAATACCTTGTAGCAGGATATGTATTGACATTTCAGAAAAAGAACTAATTCTGTTTTTGGTTTTGGATGTGGTAAATCCTACTCTCATGTTTTAAAACAAAGCCTAGATAATATTGTACAGAAAGTGCCATGGGTTGTAGTTTGACATGTGCTTTATGACGTACAAAGCTGGTCACTTAGCCAGCTTGATGTTATGTGGTTGGCTGTCTTTATCTTGGAATTATTGAAGAACTAATCACTGTGTTTCTTTCACTGTTAGGTCCCTTTTCCCAGGTCTTGAAGGAAGACTTGTTTTAGATAACTTGAAGCCTCACCTTATAGCTGCTTTAAAAGAAGCTGCTCAAACCCGAGGTATTATAGTTGCTTGCCAATTTTATTATTATTACTATTCTTTTTTTTAAGTAAACATATTTGTAAAAATATACATAAACTGTATAACTTTTCTATTAAGTTAAACCACTATAAAATTGCCAGTAGTTTTTCACTTGAAACTTGTAAGTGGCAGTTTCATGTGGTTCAATCTATTGTAACTGTTAATATTTTAAGATGTTTGAATATGAAATTCTGACATCTGAAAGAATCCAGAGATGATGCTACACTTAAGGCTCTCCTGTCACAGTATAGTGTTGTGCTTTTATAGAAATAATCTCTCAGGAACCAGGTGGTGGTGCACCTGGTTAAGCTCCCACATTACCATGTGCAAGGACTCAGGTTCGAACCCCTGCTGCTCATCTGTAAGTAGGATGCTTCATGAATGGTGAAGTAGGTTTACATGTCTCTCTCTTTCTTTCACCATCTCTGTCTTCCCCTCCCATTCCAATTTCTCTCTGTCCTAGCCAGTTAACAAACAAATAGAAAAAGAAATAATCTCTCAGATCTGTACAGGGTATTACAGTTCTCCAGTGCTTTCCCATTTCCTTTCTTTCGTGAGCTCCCAGCCTTCTCCTCCTCCTCCTCCTCCTCCTCTTCTTCCTCTCCCTCTCCCTCTCCCTCTCCCCCTCCCTCTCCCTCTCCTTCTCCTTTCTCCTTCCTCTCCCTCTACCTCCCCTCCTCTTCCTCCTCCTTCTTCTTCTCTTCTTCTTCTTCTTTTTCTTCTTCCTCTTCCTCTCCTCCTTCTCCTCCTCCTCCTCTCCTTCCTCTCCCTCTCCCTCCCCTCCCCTTCTTCTTCTTCTTATTCTTCCTCTTCCTTTCCTTCTCCTTCTCCTTCTCCTTCTCCTTCTCCTTCTCCTTGTCCTCCTCTTCTTCCTCTCCTTCCTCTCCCTCTCCCTCCCCTCTCCTTCTTCTTCTTCTTCCTCTCCCTCTCCTTCTCCTCCTTCCTCCCCCTCCCCTCCCCTCTCCCCCTCCCCCTCTTCCCCCCTCTCCCCCTTCCCCCTCTCCTCCCTCTCCTTCTCCCCTTCCCCCTCCCCCTCTCCCTCTCCTCCTCCTCCTCCTCCTCCTCCTTCTTCTTCATCTTCTTTTCCCCCCCACTTTCTGTGTGAAAATCTTTCTAAGGCCTTCCCTTCTCTGCCTGGGAACAAAGGCCAGAATTTCTTTCCTCTACTGAAAGAAATCAGCACTTTGAGTCACCTCTCTTTCCTGGGTGTTTTTCAGTATCTGGATGCTGGCTAGTATAATGATTATAAATAATCTCCTGCCTTAGTTTCATGGTCTCCCTTAATCTTCCTCTCATTAAGCTGCTCTTTTCTCCCCTTTAGTATAGGACCTATGTTTTCCTCAGCCATGCCCCCTTTCTCATGCTGCCTCACACTCATCTTTAACATACTGTGATGACTAAGCACTGAGCACTCATACACTGGAGCCAGTTTAACCATCTATAACACACTGTTCCTAAAACCTACCTTCTCCATTAGGCTGTAAGACAAGGTCTGTTTTGTTCCCTTCCGAAAAGAAGTGTGTTGACTGACTGATAAAATGCCTCTAAAGTAATTGGAAGAAGTTAAGATTAGAAAAGTTTAAATTGCTTTGATAAAAGCAGTAGTCTCTGTGTTATGTGCCTAATCTAGCCTAAGGCATACAGATGCAGGCATTTGACAGAGGTGTATAAAATACACCTGATAAGTAAATGGCTTCCATTAGACACAGGAGATGTTAGTTATCCCTGGAATGGTTCTTTGGGTTGTATGGTTATCATAGTCAAACAGCTAAAACTTGCCTTTGTTTTGCTTTGTTTAATTATCAAATCAGATTAAAAATCAAAAGCTCTTCCTTTTCTTTATTTTTTTATTGCCCTCAAGGTTGTTACTTAGGCTCAGTACTTGCACTACCAGTCCACTGCTGCTGGTGACCATTTTCCCCCTTTCTATTTTACTTGATAGGATAGAGAGAAATTGAACGAGAAGGGGGAGATAGAGAGGAAAAGACTGACACCTGCAGACCCACTTCACTGCTTGTGAAACATCCCTTCTGCAAGTGGGGAGTGGGGGCTCGAACCCAGGTCCTTGCTTATAGTAACGTGTGGTCTGTTGGATACACCAGCTCCTAGCCCCCAAGTTCTTATTGTTAATTTTTTATCTAGAATATCTCAGTACTCTATAAGGACAGTCTGTATCAAAAGCTCTTTGGTAGCTTTTCAAATGGTGAAATGTGATTTGTTCATAGTGAGTACATACTCTTTCTATCTCTGCTTTCTTTTTGAGTAAAGACTTCCTACAATTATGCAGTTTGGATTTAGCTTGCATTGAGATATATTTTAACATTTTAAATGTATATTTTGTTCGTCTTTTTTTTTAAGTGGTTTTCCATTTACATAAAGATATGTAAAGTTCAATTAAAGCACTATTATCTTAAGATACAGGATTGTTTATGTAGCCATCATGTGAAAATTTATGTCAATTTTGACTTTTTCTAAGAATGGATTTAATTATGTTCTAGCACAACAGCTTCTCTGGGGATACTCAGGTATGATAACTGGCTAAGTGTTGTAATTTTTTTTTGTAGTCTGGTGTTTTTGTTGATTTGATTCTTTGAATCCCGTTTCTTCATTAACCTAAGTAGTTAGGCTCATACTGGTGATTTTTTTTTTGTGGTAATATTTAAAGGAGAGAGGAAACAGTACCAATACAGACATATAAGTGGTTACTATGAATACCACAGTGAAGTCACACTAAGATGACTTGAAACCCTCACTCTAGAGAATTCAGTCCCAAATAAAGGCATCATGCTGAAACTCATATTTAGAACTGTGGTACTTAATAGGAGAGTGAGAGAGTGAATGCACTTCTGCTATAGGAAACATAAAAACAGAAGGCTAACAGGGAGTCAGCTCTAGAATCTGTGATTAGGAAGGGTGGCCTTATGGCAAGTGGCAATCTACGGTGGTAGATTGGACACCTACGGTGGTAGGTAGACACATTGCTGAAGCTGGGAGAAGCTGAGTGTTCCTGGATTTGACATCCAAGATGGATAGCAGTTAATGTGCTCTCAGTAGGAGCAAAGGCTGATTTTTCTTGCAGCATTTTATTTAGTGACTTTCTTCATCTTTATTTTTTTAATAAAAAGGCTTTGACTCGCTTGCATTATTTTCCCCAAGTTCATGCCTGACTTAGAAAATCAGAGACTACAGTAGAGTAAATCAAATCTTTGGAGTCATTCTGATTTCTAAAGCTCATTATAGGTGTTTCAAAATTAATTTAGAAACCACTCGATTGTGATACAGATAATATGCACAAACCTTACATTTGGTTTCTGGCTTGTATTAAAGTGGTTTACCACTTAACACTTAAGGTCTTCACCCTTTCTCTGTGTTGCTTTTTTTCTTTGGAGACTTGACAGTAGACTCTATCATGTATGTCATGTACTTGAGCCTTCTTTTATTACATGTGTTTACAAATCACAACACAGCATTGCTAGACTCATCCACCATCAGCTGTTTTTGCCATTCTGTTTGAGGAGAGTCTAGAGCCACAGCTAAGCTTAGGGGTCATAAGTAGTTATTTGGGTGTGGCTCCAAGAGAGCCTGGTCATGTGTGGTGAACTGTTTAGTGACAGCACCCAGGATACACAACGGTTAGGAACACTTTAAAATAAACTTTATCTTTTAATTTTTAAATGTTTTTAGTTAGTTTATTTTTTTTTCCATTAGAGTTATCACATAGTGCCTACAAGATGACTCTACCATTCTAGGCAACCATTTTTTCCTTTGAGAAAGTGTGAGAGGCAGAGAGATAGGGAGAGAGAAAAAGATACCTGTAGCACTACTTTACCACTCATGAAACTTCCTCCTTTGCAGGTGGGGACCAGGGGCTTGAACCTAGGTCTTTGCTCACGATAAGGTATGTGCTTTACTAGGCACACCACCACCTGGCCCCTATTATAATATTTCCATCCATGTTGAGAATATTTCTCAATGTTAGTACTGATTGTGTAAATGTATAGAATGTGTACATACATTTAAAAAGTAAAGTAGCACAAATTTTACAGTTACTCAGTGGATGTCATTATTCTGAGCTGATCTACAGTAAAGCAGAAGCTATTCATAATTATGTCTAAGTAATCAGAATAGTTTAGAGAGGACCTTTCCATTTCTCACCACCTGTGGAGTACTATCTAGTTAACTTTTTGGCAGTGTTGCTAAATTTAAAGCCTAGGCTATCCACAAGTTGTTTATTTGAGTGCTACAAAAATTTTGCTGGTCTCCTGAGGTCCTTTATCATTTCAAAACTATTTAATCCAGGTCACTTTTTTTCCCCTCTTCTGTTCACATCTGTTGTCCTTTAGGGCTAAAAGCTGAAAGCAAATAGAATAAACTTTTGTATACTGAGAATGTATCTTCCTACATTTTCTCTCTCCTTTATTTTTTGTTATGATTTTTAGTTCTGCATGGTAGTTGTTTTAATTGCATGTTATATGTGGTTTTTGTGTTTGTGTATGTGTTGTTGGTATTCCACTTATACTTTAATATCAGATAATTTTCCATAAGTAGATATATGTTTTACAAATTGCCAAATTCCATGCGAGGATATCAGAAAGAATTGCCTCTAAAAATGCATGTTGTGTGGAAATTATTAACAAAGAACACAGTGAAGTGCATATTTGTGTTTTCTGAGTGTTCTGAATTTCAATTTTTAACTTTTTTATACCTTTGACATAATACTCATGCCCTAGTTATGATTTGGAAATTTTATTATAATTACTTTAGTAAATGCCTTTTTAGAACATCATTATGAATTAATTATAAAACTATATTTTAATGGACTCAAAGCTAAAGAAGGCTATCCTGGTCAGACTACTGATAACACTTGATGATTTCTTAAACATTGCCACTTGATTTACCTTGAGTGATATAGAGACATAAACTGGGGGCTGGGTGGTGGTGCACACATTACAGTGCACAAGGACCCAGGTTCAAGCCCTTAGTCTCCACCTGCAGAAGGAAAGCTTCACAAATGGTGAAGCAGGGCTACAGGTGTCTCTCTCTCTCTCTCTCCCTTTCTATCTCTCCTTCCCCTCTCATTTTTTTCTGTCTATATCCAATAATAAACAAATAAAAATTATTTAAAAATACCTTTTAAAAAAGAGATACAGTTGTCCTGAATTTGGATATTTACATCTTCTAAAAGTTGCCCTTTCTTCAGTTTCAGTGGTAGTCATTTCAAAGTGTGTCATTTTAGTAAGAAAGATAATGTTCTTGGTGGATGCTAAAGTTACCTTTCTAATGTGTAAGAGTAAAATACGGGTGTCTGTCCTTAGTTGAAAAAGAGTGGTATACAAAATTTTCAAGAAACCTGATGTGTGCCCTCATATTTTTTTTTCAAAATTAGTGTTTTGAGAATATAGTTATTATATGTATAAAAGGAGAAAGTTGAGTTTTGATTTTCTACAGAATAAATTTGGAATGCTTTTTAAATTTCTCTGTCTATGGGTGAATATCAACCTTTAGGTCGTTTTATTTTTTCTCACATTTTGTTTCTGTTGGTATCATAAATACTCTGAAACATAAGATGCAATTAGAAATAAAGCATTCTTTTCTGCACCAGTGGTTAAAAAATCAGCAGGTACCCTTCCCAAAGTCAGGTTAATCTCCTAAGTGGAGCTGTGTGGTGGTGGACAGCCCTACCTTGCTTTCAGAGCCCTGCTGTTGCTTTTTTCTGAAGGATTTCTGCAGCACCCCAGGACTCTGAAGAACTCACTGCTGAACCGAGGTAGCTGGGTCATGGCTGCCTAGAGACATTGTGAACATGCTCCAGATAGAGCATTTTAATACCTAGAATCTCCCCATCTTCTTCAGGTGAGAGATTCTAAGTCCCAGGAAGTCTAAGTCTCATGGCGCTTGCACATCCAGCTAGTAGCAGACAGGAATCTGTGGATCTTTTTCCTTTTTCAGCTTCAGAAAATGTTACTCCGACTTAGTCCCCTACTCCTGTGCTCTTGCCCTTCTCACTGTCCTGGCAGCCTGAGACCCATAGAAAAATTCAGTAGCTGAAAAAGCTTCATGCTGTGCCTGCGTATACTTTTTTTAAAAATGTTTTATTTTATTATTCTTTTATTTTTTAAACTTTATTTGATAGAACAGAGAGAAATTGAGGGGGAGGGGGAAGTAGAGAGAGAGAAGGGCAGAGACACCAGCAGCATTGCTTCAGTGCTTGTGAAGCTTTTGCCCTGCAGGTGGGGGCTGGAGCTTGATCCTGGGTCTTTGTGCATACATGCACTTAATCAGGTGTGTCACCACCCAGCCCCTAGTGTTTTATTTTTAATAATTTTTTTTTTAAATTTTGGATAGAGCAGAGAGAGATTGAGTGATGGGGGAGAAAGAGATGGAGAGAGAAACATTTGCAGCCCTTCTTCATTCCTTGTGAAGCTTCCTCCTGTAGGTGGGGACTGGGGGCTTTGACCTGGGTCCTTGCGAATTATAACATGTGCACTACCAGGTGCACTACCACTTGGCCCCAGTGCTTATAAATTACTCCCTTAAATAAAGTCTTACTTCTGTGACCTCTACCTATATAAAGGTTAGACATCTGAAGATCGTGTATCTTTGATTTGTGGATAACTATGCACAGAACATTTCCATGCTGATGTTGTTTATAGAATTAGAAGATATCAGGTTGTCAGAAAATTTATGGTGTATATTTTTTATGTTGTGACTTTTCCAACAACCCAATAATTTTTTAAAAAAGCATCTTAAAAATATCTTGAAATTTTCATCTTGCAACGATTTTTAAAGTTAAGATAACACTCATTTACAGGACCGTTTTATGTTTTAGGGATATAATTTCCCACCTCTCCAAATTAGGTGCTGCCACACCAGGCCCACCACCGAAGTGTCAGTGTCCCCCCACCACAAACCACAGGATTCCCTCCCTCTTCCCAAAGCGTCCCCCACCCCCAACACACACACAGTGCTCTTGGCAGTCTCAGGTCTGCCATCAGAGACTAGGAGTTGGCTCTGCCTGTTCTCTGGCTTTGTGTCTTTATGCCCCACAGAAGTATTTAAACGCATTGTATGCATAAACACTTTCCAGAGAGAAATAATTTTCCCACAGGTTATTATAAATAGGAATTGGTTTGTCAGTTCTTTCCATTTTGTTATTTTGAAATTATTTCAGCCTGCTGATGGTGAACTGTGACATTTTCATAGTGTACTTAAGTGGCTTTCTAGTTTAGAGAGCTACGTGAAATAGAGCAGAATGATATATACTGATGTTATTTATATTTGCTATTTTACAGGGAGACCATGTACACAGCTGCAGCTTCTAAATCCAGAACGGTTTGTACGTCTTATCAAAGAAGTAATGAATACATTCTGGCCTGGCCGAGAGCTGATTGTTCAGTGGTATCCATTTGATGAAAGCAAGAATCACCCATCTCTTTCCTGGCTTAAAATGGTCTGGAAGAATCTCTATATACATTTTTCAGAGGATCTGACCTTGGTTGATGAGATGCCACTCATCCCCAGAACTGCCCTAGAAGAAGGCCATGCATGTGTGGAACTTATTAGACTCAGGATTCCCTCATTAGTCATTTTAGACGATGAATCTGAAGCACAGCTCCCAGAATTTATAGCAGAGATTATACAAAAACTTGGAGGGATTGTCCTTAAGAAATTAGATGCCTCCATACAACATCCACTTATTAAAAAGTATATTCATTCTCCACTACCAAGTGCTGTTTTGCAGATAATGGAGAAGATGCCACTGCAGAAATTGTGCAGTCAGGTAACTTCACTTCTTCCAACACACAAAGATGCCCTGAGAAAGTTCTTAGCTAGTTTAACTGATATCAGTGAAAAGGAGAAAAGAATAATCCAAGAGTTGACAATATTCAAGCGGATCAACCATTCATCTGGTCAGGGCATTTCCTCCTATACAAAACTGAAAGGCTGTAAAGTTATGCACCACACTGCCAAGCTTCCACCAGATCTCCGACTCTCTGTTTCAGTTATAGATAGTAGTGATGAAGCTACTATTCGCTTGGCCAACATGTTGAAAATAGAGAAATTGAAGACTACTAGTTGCTTAAAGCTTATTTTAAAAGACATTGAAAATGCTTTTTATTCACATGAAGAAGTCACACACCTTATGTTGTGGATTCTTGAGAACCTGTCCTCTCTTAAAAATGAGAATCCAAATGTCCTTGATTGGTTAGTACCATTAAAATTTATTCAGATGTCATCTGAGCAGATGGTATCAGCCAGTGAACTCTTCGATCCTGATGTAGAAGTACTCAAGGACCTCTTTTCCTTTGAAGAAGCAACTTGTTTCCCACCTGAAGGCTTTACCTCACCAGATATTCTTCACTCTTTACGACAGATTGGTTTAAAAAATGAAGGCAGTCTCAAAGAGAAGGACATTATACAAGTGGCAAAGAAAGTTGAAGCCTTACAGGCCAGTTCTTATCCAAATCAGGATGTTCTTTTAAAGAAAGCCAAAACACTCTTGCTTGTTTTAAATAAGAATCATACTCTACTGCAGACACCTGAAGGGAAGATGGCACTGAAGAAGATGAAGTGGATCCCAGCTTATAAGGAGAGGCCTCCAAATTACCCAGCCTCTTTAGTTTGGAAAGGAGATCTCTGTCATCTCTGTGCACCACCAGACATGTGTGATGTAGCCCATGCAGTTCTGGTGGGCTCATCTCTTCCTCTTGTTGAGACTATCCACATCAACTTGGAAAAAGCACTGGGGATCTTAACCAAGCCAAGTATCAGTGCAGTCTTAAAACACTTCAAAATTGTTGTTGACTGGTATACTTCAAAAATGTTCAGTGATGAAGACTACTACCAGTTCCAGCATATCTTACTTGAAATTTATGGATTCATGCATGATCATTTAAATGAAGGGAAAGATGCTTTCAGAGCCTTAAAATTCCCATGGGTTTGGACTGGCAAAAAATTTTGTTCCCTTGCCCAGGCAGTGATAAAACCATTTCATGATCTGGACCTTCAGCCTTATTTGCATAGTGTGCCTAAAACTATGGCAAAGTTCCACCAGCTGTTTAAGGTCTGTGGCTCAATAGAAGAATTGACATCAGATCACATTTCCATGGTTATTCAGAAGGTATACCTCAAAAGTGACAAAGATCTCAGTGAGCAGGAAAGCAAACAGAATCTTCATCTTATGTTGAATATTATTAGATGGCTGTATAGCAATCAGATTCCAGCAAGCCTCAACACTCCAGTTCCTATACATCATAGCAGAAATCCTTCTAAACTCATCATGAAACCAATTCATGAATGCTGTTACTGTGATATCAAAGTTGATGATCTTAATGACATATTGGAAGATTCAGTAGAACCAATCATCTTAGTGCACGAAGATATACCAATGAAAACTGCAGAATGGTTGAAAGTTCCATGTCTTAGTACAAGATTGATCAACCCTGAAAATATGGGATTTGAGCAGTCAGGACAAAGAGAGCCACTTACTGTAAGGATAAAAAATATTCTGGAAGAATACCCTTCAGTGTCAGATATTTTTAAAGAACTGCTTCAAAATGCTGATGATGCCAATGCAACAGAATGCAGTTTCATGATTGACATGAGAAGAAATATGGACATCAGAGAGAATCTTTTAGACCCAGGAATGGCAGCTTGTCATGGACCGGCTTTGTGGTCATTTAACAATTCTGAGTTCTCTGATTCAGATTTTGTGAACATAACTAGATTAGGAGAATCTTTAAAAAGAGGAGAAGTTGACAAAGTTGGGAAATTTGGCCTTGGGTTTAATTCTGTGTATCATATCACTGACATTCCTATTATTATGAGTCGAGAATTCATGATAATGTTTGATCCAAATATAAACCATATCAGCAAACACATTAAGGACAAGTCTAACCCTGGGATCAAAATTAATTGGAGTAAACAGCAGAAAAGACTTCGGAAATTTCCTAACCAGTTCAAACCGTTTATTGATGTATTTGGCTGTCAGTTACCTTTGTCTGTAGAAGCACCATATAGCTACAATGGAACTCTTTTCCGACTATCTTTTAGAACCCAACAGGAAGCAAAAGTGAGTGAAGTTAGCAGTACCTGCTATAATACAGCAGATATTTATTCTCTCGTGGATGAATTTAGTCTCTGTGGACACCGGCTTATCATTTTCACTCAGAGTGTAAATTCAATGTATTTGAAGTACTTGAAAATAGAGGAAGCCAATCCCAACTTAGCACAAGATACGATAATAATAAAAAAAAATCCCTGCCCTTCCAAAGCATTAAATGCACCTGTCCTAAGTGTTTTGAAAGAAGCTGCTAAGCTCATGAAGACTTGCAGCACCAGTAATAAGAAGCTTCCTGCAGATGCACCAAAGTCCTCCTGCATTCTTCAGATCACAGTGGAAGAGTTCCATCATGTATTCAGAAGGATTGCCGATTTACAGTCGCCACTTTTTAGAGGGCCTGATGATGATCCAGTTGCTCTCTTTGAGATGGCTAAGTCTGGCCAGTCAAAAAAGCCATCAGACGAGTTGCCACAGAAGACAGTGGATTGTACCACGTGGCTTATTTGTACCTGCATGGACATAGGAGAGGCTCTGAAGTTTTCTCTGAGTGAAAGTGGCAGAAGACTAGGGTTGGTTCCTTGTGGAGCAGTAGGAGTTCTCCTGTCTGAAATCCAAGATCAGAAGTGGACTGTGAAGGCACACACTGGAGAAGTATTCTGCTACCTACCTTTAAGAATAAGAACAGGCCTTCCAGTCCACATAAATGGGTGCTTTGCAGTCACCTCAAATAGAAAAGAAATCTGGAAGACAGACACAAAAGGGCGGTGGAATACCACTTTCATGAGACATGTCATCGTGAAAGCATACTTAGAGGCACTTTGTGTCCTGCGTGACCTGGCCATCAGCGGAGAGCTAGTTGATTATACTTATTATGTAGTGTGGCCTGATCCTGACTCAGTGCATGATGACTTTTCTGTGATTTGTCAAGGTTTTTATGAAGACATAGCTCATGGAAAAGGGAAAGAACTGACCCGGGTCTTCTCTGATGGTTCGACATGGGTGTCCATGAAAAATGTGAGATTTCTAGATGATTCTATCCTTAAAAGAAAAGATGTTGGCCCAGCAGCCTTCAAGATATTTTTGAAATATCTTAAGAAAACTGGGTCAAAAAACCTGTGTGCTGTTGAACTTCCTTCCTCAGTAAAATTAGGATTTGAAGAAGCTGGCTGCAAACATATACTGCTTGAAAACACATTTTCAGAGAGACAGTTTTTTTCAGAAGTGTTTTTTCCAAATATTCAGGAAATTGAAGCCGAACTCAGAGATCCTTTAATGAGCTTTGTGCTTAATGAAAAGCTCGATGAGTTCTCAGGGATTCTCCGTGTTACTCCCTGCATTCCTTGCTCATTGGAGGGCCATCCTTTGGTCTTACCATCAAGACTCATCCATCCTGAAGGACGAGTTGCAAAGTTATTTGACACCACAGATGGGCGATTTCCTTATGGCTCTACCCAGGACTATCTCAACCCCATTATCTTGATTAAACTGGTTCAGCTAGGCATGGCAAAAGATGACATCTTGTGGGATGACATGCTCGAACGTGCAGAGTCTGTAGCTGAAATTAACAAAAGTGATCATGCTTCTGCTTGCCTGCGAAGTAGCATCCTCCTCAGCCTTATTGATGAGAAACTGAAAATCAGGGATCCCAGAGCAAAGGATTTTGCTGCAAAATATCAAACAATCCCCTTTCTTCCATTTCTAACCAAGCCAGCGGGTTTCTCTTTGAACTGGAAAGGCAACAGCTTTAAGCCTGAAACCATGTTTGCAGCAACTGATCTTTATACAGCTGAGCATCAAGACATAGTTTGCCTTTTGCAGCCAATTCTAAATGAAAATTCACATTCCTTCAGAGGCTGTGGTTCTGTGCCACTGGCTGTGAAGGAGTTTTTGGGCTTACTGAGAAAACCAACAGTTGATCTGGTGGTAAACCAATTAAAAGAAGTTGCTAGATCTGTTGATGATGGGATTACATTGTACCAGGAGAACATCACAAATGCTTGTTACAAATACCTTCATGAAGCCATGCTGCAAAATGAGGTCACTAAGCTGGCAATAACTGAAAAGCTGAAACTCTTTTGCTTCATCCTAGTTGAGAATGCCTATGTTGATTCAGAAAAGGTCTCTTTCCATTTGAATTTTGAAGCAGCACCATACCTTTATCAGTTGCCTAATAAATATAAGAATAATTTTCGTGAACTTTTTGAAAGTGTGGGTGTGAGGCAGTCATTTTCTGTTGAGGATTTTGCCCTTGTTTTGGAAGCTATTGATCAAGAAAAGGGATCAAAGCAAATAACAGAAGAGAATTTTCAGCTTTGTCGGAGAATAATTAGTGAAGGGATATGGAGTCTCATCAGAGAAAAGAAACAAGAATTTTGTGAGAAAAATTATGGTAAAATATTGTTGCCAGATACTAACCTTAAGCTTCTTCCTGCTAAATCTTTATGCTATAATGATTGCCCCTGGATAAAAGTAAAGGATAGCTCTGTGAAATATTGTCATGCTGACATACCCAGGGAAGTAGCTGTGAAACTAGGAGCAGTGCCAAAGCGACACAAAGCCTTAGAAAGGTATGCCTCCAATATCTGTTTTACAACACTTGGCACAGAATTTGGCCAGAAAGAAAAATTGACCAGTAGAATCAAGAGCATCCTTAATGCCTATCCTTCAGAAAAAGAAATGTTGAAAGAACTGCTTCAGAATGCTGATGATGCAAAGGCCACAGAGATCTGCTTTGTGTTTGATCCACGACAGCACCCAGTTGATAGGATATTCGATGATAAATGGGCACCACTGCAGGGACCTGCACTCTGTGTGTATAATAACCAGCCTTTTACGGAAGATGATGTCAGAGGAATTCAGAACCTAGGCAAGGGTACCAAGGAAGGAAATCCTTGTAAAACAGGACAGTATGGAATAGGATTCAATTCTGTGTACCATATTACAGACTGCCCTTCTTTTATTTCTGGCAATGACATCCTGTGCATTTTTGACCCTCATGCCAGGTATGCACCAGGAGCCACATCTGTTAGCCCTGGGCGTATGTTTCGAGATCTGGATGTAGATTTTAGGACACAGTTCTCAGACGTTCTGGATCTTTACTTGGGAAGCCACTTTAAGCTGGATAATTGCACCATGTTTAGGTTTCCCCTTCGCAATGCAGAAATGGCGAAAGTCTCAGAAATTTCATCAGTTCCATCATCAGACAGAATGGTCCAGAACCTTCTGGACAAACTGCGCTCAGATGGTGCAGAGCTTTTAATGTTTCTAAATCATATGGAAAAAATCTCTATTTGTGAAATAGACAAAGCTACGGGGGCTCTCAATGTGCTGTATTCTGTGAAGGGCAAAATCACGGATGGAGACCGACTGAAAAGGAAGCAGTTCCATGCATCTGTAATTGATAGCGTCACCAAAAAGAGGCAGCTTAAAGACATACCAGTTCAACAGATAACCTACACTATGGACACCGAGGACACTGAAGGCAACCTTACTACATGGCTGATATGTAATAGATCAGGTTTTTCCAGCATGGAAAAAGTCTCTAAGAGTGTGATATCAGCTCACAAGAACCAAGACATTACTCTCTTCCCACGAGGTGGAGTGGCTGCCTGCATTACCCACAATTATAAAAAGCCCCACAGGGTCTTCTGCTTTTTGCCCCTCTCCTTAGAAACAGGCTTACCCTTTCATGTGAATGGCCACTTTGCTCTAGACTCAGCCAGAAGAAACTTGTGGCGGGATGACAATGGGGTGGGTGTTCGGAGTGACTGGAACAACAGCTTGATGACAGCACTCATAGCCCCTGCATATGTTGAGTTACTGATTCAGCTGAAAAAGCGCTATTTCCCTGGTTCTGATCCAACACTGTCTGTTTTGCAGAACACCCCTATTCATGTTGTGAAGGACACTTTAAAGAAATTCCTGTCCTTCTTCCCAGTGAACAGGCTTGACTTGCAACCAGACCTTTACTGTCTAGTGAAGGCCCTCTACAGCTGTATCCATGAGGACATGAAGCGTCTGTTGCCTGTTGTACGGGCTCCAAATATTGATGGCTCTGATTTGCACTCAGCAGTTATCATTACCTGGATCAATATGTCTACTTCCAATAAAACAAGACCGTTTTTTGACAACTTACTGCAGGATGAACTGCAACACCTGAAAAATGCTGACTATAACATTACCACACGCAAAACAGTGGCTGAGAATGTCTACAGACTGAAGCACCTCCTCCTGGAAATTGGGTTCAACTTGGTGTACAACTGTGATGAAACTGCAAACCTGTACCACTGTCTTATTGATGCAGACATACCTGTGAGTTACGTGACTCCTGCTGATGTTAGAGCATTCCTAATGACTTTCTCCTCTCCTGATACAAATTGCCACATTGGAAAGCTGCCATGTCGTCTCCAGCAGACGAATCTGAAACTTTTCCATAGTTTGAAGCTATTAGTTGACTATTGTTTTAAGGATGCAGAAGAAAGTGAAATTGAAGTGGAGGGGCTTCCCCTTCTCATTACCCTGGACAGTGTTCTGCAGACTTTTGATGCGAAGCGTGCTAAGTTCTTGACCACATACCATGAATTGATTCCCTCTCGCAAGGACTTGTTCATGAACACTTTATACCTGAAGTATAGTAGCATTTTGCTGAACTGCAAAGTTGCAAAAGTGTTTGAAATGTCCAGCTTTGCAGATTTGCTTCCCTCTGTCTTGCCTCGTGAATATAAGACCAAAAATTTTACCAAGTGGAAAGAGAATTTTGCTAGTGAGTCCTGGCTTAAGAACACATGGCACTTCATCAGTGAATCTGTAAGTGTGAAAGAAGACCAAGAGGAAATGAAACCAACATTTGAGGTTATTGTTGACACTCTGAAAGACTGGGCACTACTTCCAGGAATCAAGTTTACTGTATCCTCCAACCATCTTGTGGTTCCTGAAGGGGATGTTCTGCTTCCACTGAGCCTTATGCACATTGCCGTCTTCCCCAATGCTCAAAGTGACAAAGTCTTCCACACTCTCATGAAAGCTGGTTGCATTCAGCTCGCCTTGAACAAAATATGTTCCAAAGACAGTGCATTTGTCCCACTGCTGTCATGCCACACAGCCAACATAGAAAGCCCCACTAGCATTTTGAAGGCTGTTCATCACATGGTCCAAACGTCAACGTTTAGAACTGAGAAATTAGTCGAAAGTGACTTTGAAGCCCTTTTGATGTATTTCAACTGCAATCTGAACCACTTGATGTCCCAAGATGACATTAAGATTTTAAAGTCACTTCCATGCTATAAGTCCATCAGTGGCCGCTATATGAGCATTGCCAAATTTGGGACAAGCTATGTACTTACAAAAAGCATTCCTTCAGCTGAAGTAGAAAAATGGACACAGTCATCACCATCTGCATTTCTTGAAGAAAAAATACACTTGAAAGAGCTCTATGAGGTGCTCGGGTGTGTACCTGTAGATGACCTTGAAGTCTATCTGAAGCATCTTTTACCAAAGATTGAAAACCTATCTTATGATGCAAAACTAGAGCATCTGATCTATATTAAGACTAGATTATCGAGCATTGAGGAATCATCAGAGATTAAGGAACAACTTTTTGAAAAGCTGGAAACCTTATTAGTAATCCACGATGCCAATAGTCGATTAAAGCCAGCAAAGCATTTCTATGATCGAACTATAAGAGTTTTTGAGGTGATGCTTCCTGAAAAGTGTTTTATCCCTAAGGATTTCTTTAAAAAATTGGAACAGCTTATCAAACCCAAGAATCAGGTTGCCTTTATGACATCCTGGGTAGAGTTCTTAAGAAACATTGGTCTAAAATACATCCTTTCCCAGCAACAGTTGTTACAGTTTGCTAAGGAGATCAGTGTGAGAGCAAATACAGAAAACTGGTCTAAAGAAACATTGCAAAATACAGTTGATATCCTTCTCCAGCATATATTTCAGGAAAGAATGGATTTGCTATCTGGAAATTTTCTCAAAGAACTGTCTTTAATACCATTCTTGTGTCCTGAGCGGGCCCCTGCTGAATTCATTAGATTCCATCCTCAATATCAAGAGGTAAATGGAACACTACCTCTTATAAAGTTTAATGGAGCACAGGTGAATCCGAAATTCAAGCAGTGTGATGTGCTCCAGTTGTTATGGACATCCTGTCCTATCCTTCCAGAAAAAGCCACACCCCTGAGTATCAGAGAACAAGAAGGTAGTGACCTTGGTCCACAAGAACAGCTTGAGCAAGTTTTAAGTATGCTTAATGTTAATCTGGACCCTCCACTTGATAAGGTCATTAATAACTGTAGAAACATTTGCAACATAACAACTTTGGATGAAGAAATGGTCAAGACTAGAGCTAAGGTTTTAAGGAGCATATATGAGTTTCTCAGTGCTGAGAAAAGAGAGTTTCGTTTTCAACTTCGGGGTGTTGCTTTTGTGATGGTAGAAGATGGCTGGAAACTTCTGAAGCCTGAGGAGGTTGTGATAAACCTAGAATATGAATCTGATTTCAAGCCTTACTTATACAAGCTACCTTTAGAACTGGGCACATTCCACCAACTGTTCAAACTTCTAGGTACGGAAGATATAATTTCCACTAAGCAATACGTGGAAGTGTTGAGCCGCATCTTCAAAAACTCCGAAGGGAAACAGTTGGATCCCAATGAAATGCGTACAGTTAAGAGAGTCGTTTCTGGCTTGTTCAAGAGTCTTCAGAATGATTCAGTCAAAGTGAGGAGTGACCTTGAGAATGTTCGAGACCTTGCACTTCACCTCCCCAGCCAGGATGGAAGGTTGGTCAAGTCAAGCATCCTGGTGTTTGACGATGCACCCCACTACAAAAGTAGAATCCAGGGGAACATTGGTGTGCAGATGTTGGTGGATCTCAGCCAGTGCTACTTGGGAAAAGACCATGGGTTTCATACAAAGTTAATAATGCTTTTCCCCCAAAAACTCAGGCCTCGCTTACTGAGCAGTATACTTGAGGAACAATTGGATGAAGAAACACCCAAGGTCTGTCAGTTTGGAGCACTGTGCTCTCTCCAGGGAAGGCTCCAGTTACTCTTATCTTCTGAACAGTTCATCACAGGACTCATTAGAATCATGAAGCATGAGAATGACAATGCATTCCTGGCCAATGAGGAGAAAGCCATAAGGCTTTGCAAGGCCCTCCGAGAAGGACTCAAAGTCTCCTGCTTTGAAAAGCTCCAGACAACATTGAGAGTCAAAGGCTTCAACCCCATCCCTCACAGCAGGAGCGAGACCTTTGCATTCTTGAAGCGATTTGGGAATGCGGTTATCCTCCTCTATATCCAGCATTCGGACAGTAAAGACATCAACTTCCTTCTAGCATTAGCCATGACACTGAAGTCAGCCACTGACAATCTGATTTCGGACACTTCATATTTAATTGCTATGCTTGGTTGCAATGACATTTATAGGCTCAGTGAGAAACTTGACAGTTTGGGGGTGAAATATGACTCTTCTGAACCCTCCAAACTGGAACTTCCAATGCCTGGCACACCAATACCTGCTGAAATCCATTACACTCTGCTGATGGACCCCATGAATGTATTCTACCCGGGAGAATATGTTGGATACCTTGTTGATGCTGAGGGTGGTGATATCTACGGCTCATACCAGCCAACGTACACATATGCGATCATTGTGCAAGAAGTTGAAAGAGAGGATGCTGACAATTCAAGCTTTCTAGGAAAGATCTATCAGATTGATATTGGTTACAGTGAGTATAAAATCGTCAGCTCTCTTGATTTGTATAAGTTTTCGAGGCCCGAGGAGAGCTCCCAAAGCAGAGACAGTGCCCCTTCTACTCCCACCAGCCCCACAGAGCTACTGACACCTGGGCTGCGGAGCATCCCCCCTCTGTTCTCTGGGAAGGAGAGCCACAGGCCCTCCTCTTCCAAACACCAGTCTCCCAAAAAGTTGAAGGCAAATTCTCTACCAGAAATCCTAAAAGAGGTGACATCCGTGGTGGAGCAGGCCTGGAAGCTGCCAGAATCAGAGAGGAAAAAGATCATTAGGCGGCTGTATTTGAAATGGCACCCGGACAAAAACCCCGAGAATCATGACATGGCCAATGAAGTCTTTAAGCACCTGCAAAATGAGATCAATAGGTTAGAGAAGCAGGCCTTTCTTGACCAGAGTGCAGACCGGACCTCTAGGCGCACGTTCACCACATCAGCAGCATCCCGCTTCCAGTCGGACAAGTATTCCTTCCAGAGGTTCTATACCTCTTGGAACCAGGAAGCAACAAGCCACAAATCTGAACGGCAGCAGCAAAACAAAGACAGGTGTACATTTACGGCTGGCCAGGCTTACTCCCAGCGCTTCTTCGTCCCTCCCACCTTCAAGTCGGTCGGGAATCCTGTCGAAGCCAGGAGGTGGCTTAGGCAAGCCAGGGCCAACTTCTCTGCTGCCAGGAATGATCTTCACAAAAACGCCAATGAGTGGGTGTGTTTCAAATGTTACCTGTCCACCAAGCTTGCTCTGATTGCAGCTGACTACGCCGTGAGGGGCAAGTCCGACAAAGATGTGAAGCCAGCTGCCCTGGCACAGAAAATTGAGGAGTACAGCCAGCAACTGGAAGGGCTCACCAATGATGTGCACACATTGGAGGCCTATGGCGTGGACAGTCTGAAGACGAGATACCCGGACCTGCTCCCGTTCCCCCAGATCCCCAATGACAGGTTCACTTCTGAGGTGGCCATGCGGGTGATGGAGTGCACTGCGTGCATCATCATCAAACTGGAGAATTTCATACAGCAGAAGGTGTGACAGCATAGAATGCTGAGGTGAATCCTGGTGTGTGTGACATGGGTGAACTGGTTGCTATTTTGATTGCCATTTCCCTAGGAACCCAGAAACACAGCACAGATTGGAATACCTACGGAAGATCTCAGCTGAAGTTGACATTCTGAAGCGGGTAGTTAACTACAAAGTTGTCTGATGAGTTGGAATCACACAGCATTGAACTGCACTTTACCAGCCAAAGCTTGGCAGAGTGTGAGGGAGAGGGTCTGTGTGCCTCTGGCTAGGGCAGAGTTAATTTTGTGTTTCCAACAAGGTAGTTTGGAAGGAGCTCATGAAACACTGGATATATCACTGACCTCTCCCTCACTCCCCACCCACATACACACACAAGGAGCTAATCTATTAAGTGGCTCCTCTTTGGGATGTATTCTTTTCTTATCAGCTGGATCTGATAATAATGTGTAGTAGTTTTACATCTTCAATAGTAAATCCTACAAAAATGGTACAGCATTTTAGTCCTGAACATAACTTGATCAAGGGTGTGCATCTAGTACTTCCTAGGGTGCACTGAGTAGCCTTTTCCATTTTTATTTGAATTTTTTTTTTTACACTTTATGTTTACAAGCTTCCCATTTCCTGAAGATAGGTTATAGAGATTCGGAAGAGTGGCAGGTGAGTCTTGACAATAGATGTTAACATTGCTTCTGAGAACTGCCAACCAAAACAACAGAGGGCCAATTCTGTACGTTGGTTTTCTGTATGTATGTGATTCTCACAGATGTCCTAATTTATACAGTGAGGTTGAACAGGATGTAGTTTTTTGTTGTTGTCTAAAGGTGCTGCATATAACAAAATTTTGTCCTTCAAAATGAAGTGGAGTTTTTTTGGGATTTACTTTGAAATAATTTGAAAATGATAAAATCATTAGGACCCTATTAGATAGCTTTGAAACAGTGATTAGTTTGTATTGTTGCCATGAGTGATTCAGAACTGACATTGGATTTTCATCATATCTGAGTGTCCTGCTATCCTTTCTCAACATAATTGCTTTGCAGAGTATAGAAGAAAGGTAATAATCAATAATTTATATCCGTGTGCTGGCTGTACATGATGCTAAATATAATATACAGTTAAGGGCTTATGGAACATGTAAAAACTTTTTAATTTTTATTGGTAATAAGGAATGTTTTGCCTCCACAATTGCTTCTGGGTTTGGAGCCATCTGATTATTTCTTCTGTTATTTTAAGTGCCATAATTTTAATAAAGGAAATGTACATATGAAGTCATTGTAACTAGTATTTCCTTTGAAGATGTTCATTGAAATTCAAATGTGAACTGGAATGATAGCTTACCTGGTAGTGGGTATATGCTTTGCTGTAGATGTGGCCCAGGTTTGAGCCCTAGCACCATATGAGAGTGCCATGGAACTGGGGGAGGAAGCTCTTGATCTTGTGTTTTGGCGACACTTCTCCAATCCCAGACCATCTTGTCTGTTTGAGTGAAACAGTCATCTTGAGTGCAATGAAATTGTGCATGTGCAGGCCCTCAACCACATAGACACACACACCAAATGTGATATTTTTATACTTGTTTGATATATGTGTATGCCCTCATTGGAAATATTGGGACTTTTTCTCTATATTTCATGCTAGAATTTTAGTAGCTTTCTTTTCCATTAATGGATAGAAAACATTTGGTGTATGCCAAGTTTTATTCAGTATCTGCTGACCTAGAGTTTCATCTTTGGGTGGGGCAATACTGTAATAAATATGCAGATGTATATGTATATGCTAAGTAAGCAAATGTGACCCTGGTTAGAGTGGAGTTATTATGTTTATAGTGTATATGTTTGGAAGTAGCTTCGTTCAGTGTGTCTTTCCTGTAGGTGGATGTGCTATTTCCTTTGCCACAAGGGAGACCTTCTTGTGTGGTACTGATTCATTCAGCCCTTACAGAGAGCAAATGCTCATTATTATGAATGAGGAGCAAGTCTTTAACTTGACAGAGCAGATCATGGATTTCTCTGTTCTAATCCTGGGCTTTCAGCTTCCTGGAACTTTGTTTAAAAGTACTGGACCAAAATAAAGAGACTCTGGGGGTTGAAGGGTGCTCTTAGGTCCTGGTGCACTATGGTGGAGGGGAACCTAGGCAAGAGGGTTAGAGTGTTTTGCAGAAAACTGTTTTCAGATTTTTTTTTTACACATGTACCAACAACTATATTTACTGCTTACTGTAAACCATTAAATCCCCCAATAAATTTTTATTATTATCAGGATAGTCAATGGGAAATTTTAATATATAAACAATATAAATAGATGTAGATAAGTATAAATTTCAGTACGCACTCATTTCTAACAAGGATATTGAATATTTTCACCCAATCAATTTTTTTAATTGATTTAATTATGATCGACAAGTCCACTGAATAAGAGGGGTACAATTCCATACAATTTCCACCACCAGAGTTCCAAATCTCATCTCCTCCATTAGAAACTTTCCTATTTATTACCCTGGGAGTGTGGACCCAGGATCATTAAGGGGTGCAGAAGGTGGAAGGTTCTGGCTTCTGTAATTGCTTCTCCACTGGACATGGGCATTGGCAGGTCAATGCATACTCCCAAACTGTCCCTCTCTTTCCCTTGGGGCAGGGTTCTGGAGAGGTGGGTTCCAGGAAAAATAGATGAGTTTGTCTGCCTAGGGAAGTCAGGTTGGCATCATGGTAGCATCTGCAACTTGGTGGTTGAAAAGCAGTAAGATAGAAAGCAGAACAAATTGTTGACTAATCATGAACCTAAAGGATGAGTTTTGAGGAAGAGCAGATGAGTTTTGGGAGGTCTCCATCTTGCAAAAAGCTAGGAAGCTTATTTATGGATTGAATGTCTCAAACTTTTTGATGCATAGACCCCAGTTCTGAGTATATATTCCTTCAGTTTAAGCACTTAGAGTATCAAATTGGCAACCTGATTGAATTTTAACAGTGGGCTTGAATTGTTAGTACATTTCTAATATTGGCTTTTTTTTTGAAATATTAAATCACCTATAATCTTAGACCAGGGAAAACAGAAGCAACTGGTCTTGTCAGTATATAAGATACAGTTATTTGTAAATAGCATTAAATGATGTAAATCATGGTAAGGTCTAATGTGGTATATAGCAAATCCTAAGCATGGATTTGTAAACCAAATTTCCAAATAACTTGGTTATAACAATATCTATTGCCTTCTTAAACTCCATGACAACAGGAACCTCCCCATTCTCTATAAAACTCATATTTCTCTAAGTCTTGGAACCTCTGGCTCATTTTCCTTGATACCTCTCTTAATCCATACCATATGATACTGCATCTGCTGAGCCCAATCAAATCAATGCAACCAGCACCACCTCAACATGTTTCACTTTGGACTGTGTCCAGAGATGCTAGGCATGGGATGTCAACCCTCCATTTCTATTACTCTGGTGAGACCTTTCCTAAGTCATAGGACTCCTTAGTTCCATTACAGGAAGGTAGCACACTTCCTAACAAAGCCACAGAACCTAGATATAGACCAGAGCCCATGAGACAGAGCACATGTGCACATGCATCCATAAGTTAGGGGAACATATATATATACCTTAAAGTAAAAGTGCATAGTAGTTTGTAGTGAATAAGTATAGCAAGAAAGTAGAAAAACCTAAAAAAAAGACACTATAAAGTATTAAATAGCTTCTACTTAGATCTAGATACCCTCCTCACCTACTTTCTACTTCACTTTCCTCAACCACTCTAAGGCTAACCTTATCAGGTAAAGACTACAAAAACTGGATAAGGGCAAAAGACTGGCATACTTTAATGATGGCTCTTTTGGTCCCTACCAGGCCACACAATCATCTGGGGCCCTAGTCAAGGAAATCTGGCACTCTCACATAATTATGATGAACCTAGATCACTAACAGACCTCTCTCTCCACCACTGCTGGTCGTCATCATCAGGAACAACACTATGGAACCAATTGTGGGCCTCTACAGGACCTTGCCCTCAATGTGGAACAACAATGGTGGGGACTGCCCCATTCTCTGAAGGGAGACTGTGTCAACATACTTTGCTACTTGGGGAAGACTGATCCTGAAATGAGGGTAGTCTAGAATGTTCCTAGCTGTGACTGTGGAATGTGAACTCAGACCTACAGGGATGCAGAGGTTACACAGGCTCCTGTGCTGGATAGGGCCCCAGATTAGATCGATAGGGTATATAGTTAATGGTATTTATATACTTTTACCTGATACAGCTTTCTAGTCTTATTTCCAACTCTGACACCATCTCCCCAGACAATATCTTTAGTCCACCTGCATTTTAGCTGTCAGGCTCAGGCAAAAATGAATAAAGTCATGCATCCATTGGAATATATATATATACATATATATATATACATATATATGTATATATATATATAAAGTTTTTGCTATTGGGGCTGAAAATGAGCTCACCTGGTAAAGCACATACCTTATCAATTGTGTGGTCCTGGGCTCAAGCCTTGGCACCACATGGGAGCACCATGGATGGTGGAGTAGTGATGTGGCCTTTCTGTATGTGTATGTAGCTTTCTTTTAAAAATTCTTTTGTTAGTGATTTAATACTGATTTATAAAATTACAAGATAACCAGTACAATTCCACACCGTTCCCACCACGAGAGTTCTGAATCCCTAATCTCACCTCTGTAAGCTACAGCAGTTCTCTTGAGGTTGGAGATAAGTGTTTATTATTTCTACAAGTATCTGTTTATATTTGTATACATTTCCCCACCACCCCCTTTTTCCCCTATGGTTCCATCTTCTCTTCCTTTCCAAGTCACACATACACCTATTACTACATCCAAATATCCCTCCTTTTTTTTTTTTTTTTTTCTCTCTTCTATCTCTGGGTCCTGATGGAGTTGGAATTTAGAGCCCCCTGATCATCTTCCACTTATCATTTCTCCCCCACTGGGAGTATGGATAAAACTTATTTTTGGAGTGCAAAAGGTGGAGGTTCTGGCTTCTCTGATGGACATGAGCGTTAGCAGGTTGATCCATACCTCCAGCCTGTTTCTGTCTTTCCCTAGTTGGGTAGGGCTCTGGGGCGATGAGGTTCTAGGATACATTAGTGAGGTCATCTACCCACAGAAGTCAGGATGGAATATGCAACTTGGTGACTGAAAGGCAGCAAAATATAAAGTTGGACAAAATGATTAGTGAACAGGAAACAAAAAGAGTAGTGCAGATGAAGACAGGGATCTTAGGATGGAAAGAAGCTAGGAATGCTCTTAGGAGTCTATGACTATCATGGGTTTTTTTCTTAAGTTTGATAGCTAACATGGAGTTGGACAAGAATATTGTCTGAGAAGAGGGTTTCACAGAGAAAAGGGCTAGAAAGGAGGGGCTGGGGGGTGTCACACCTGATTGAGCACACGTTACAATGCACAAGGACCTGGGTTTAAGTCTCCGGTCCTTACCTGCAGGGGGAAAGCTTCATCTGTCTTCCCCCCTCCTCTCAATTTCTGTTTGTCTCTATCCAATAAATAAAGATAATTAAGAAATAAAAAGGGAAAGTTTTATTACGGCAGAGAATAGTTCCCTATCTTGGAAAAAAAAACTGTGAATAAAATTAAGTGTTTACCTTATCCATATGACCCAGAGCCCATATATATTTATATTTAGCACAGGAGCCTGTGTAACCTCTGAGTCCCTATTGGTCTGAGCTTGCAGTTCATGGCTCCAACTGGGAACACTGCAGGCTGCACTCATTTCAGGGCCAGGTCTTTCTTGAGAGACAGGGCAGGAGACCCCAGCCTCTCTTTGGAGCCTGGGGCAATCCCTGGCATTGCTGTTTTACAGTGAAGGCAGGGTCCTGGGATGACTTGTAAGAGGGTTTATGATGGCATTTTTGATGGAAGTGACCAGTGATGGTGGAGAGAGGGATCCATTAGAGGTCTAGGCCCATCATATTTGTGTGAGAATCCAAGGATTCCCTAACTAGGGCCTCAGATGCTAGGATGGTCAGCTAAAGAGAAATAGAGACAAAGGGAGAGAGCAAAAGAAGCCATAGCACTGAAGCTCTTCTCCCCAGTGTGGTGAGAGCTGAGCTCAAACCTGGGTTGAGTACATAGTGAAACAGGTACCCTCCCAAATGAGCTAACTGGTTGACCCACTCCAACCCATTTCCAAAGCAGGAGTCTCTGGAAGTGTGGGGTGAGCCAGTTACCCAAGCAGGATGTTGATAAGATATTGAAATCAATGTCTTAGGATAAAACAGTGAAGTCACTCACAGGTCTGATTTGATGCTGGGTTAGGGGTGGGCGGATGTTCTTTCGTTTCAGGCAGTTGACATTTTCTGTTCTTGATGTGTTTCATTCAGTGTTTTCAAGAATTACATTGGTAACAGCCAATAGAAATGAATTTAATGAGTTGTGTACTACTCAGGGCACTTGGGGACATAAACGAGAGGAGTGGCAAGCACTACCTGGTGTTGTGGGGGTTGGGTAAGCCTATGTTTCCTGATGCAGGTCTACCCCACGGGCAGTGTGTACCTGCAGAACTTCCTACAACTATGACTTCCAAAGACTTGCCATGCCTGGCTGGAACGAGCATGCTGTATGATGGTTATCATTCATTCACTCATTCTTCCCCTGGGGCCCCTCTCACATTGTGGGATGGCAGGAGTCTGGAACCTGTACCTACCTCTTCCTTGGGGGAGAAAGGTTAATATTATTTTGAAATTTTAGTCTGTTTTGCTCCAAATCAAACTTACTATTAAAACTGAGATTTTGATTATTTGGCTCATGTCTACATCATTTGGTTTATAACCAGAAAAGAAAGAAAGGCTGGGGCTGGGTGGTGGCGTACCTAGTTAAGTGCATACCTTACCATGCACAAGTACCCAGGTTCGAGCCCCTGGTCCCCACTGGCAGGGGGAAAGCTTTGAGAGTGGTGAAGCAGTGTTGCAGGTGTCACTCTGCCTCTTTCCCTCTCTGTCACCCCTCCCCTCTAGATTTCTGCCTGTCTCTATCCAATAAATAAAGATAATAAAAAATAAAGGCTGATTTTTGTTTTGTTTTTGTTTTGGCCAATAAAATAACATTCTGGTCTATAGCTATTTCAAATGCCAAGGCTGAGACCTCATTAAATCATGACATTGGACTTTCAATGAAGAGTGAAGTTATATGGCATAAAGTATTCAAGAAAAGTATAGTTCATCTACAGACAGATTATTGGAGGTGATGGGAATTTAATAGTCTGCCCTGTGTGTGTACCTTACCCCTACAGATAGAAGACTACATGTAACTTCGCGGGACTATAACTAGGCATTTGTGACTGTGCTCAGAATTGGCTGCTTAAGTTACTGTCAGCCAGAACACAGCCAATCTGTGAGATTGGGGGCTTGTACCTAGGTCTTTGCACACTGTAACATGTACTCAATCAGGTGTGCCACCACCCACCCCTTCTCCCCCCTTCACATTCTCTCTGAGTCTGTTTTGTAACCAGTAATTTGAGGAAAAATACTTACCTTTAAGGTTTGTACTGAGGGTTAAAGAAAGCAAGACATCATCTTAAATTTATGGAAAAGGTAGCTTGATATTTATTGCTTTTTAACTATAAAAAGATTGATTCATTTTTGTATAGCTTTCCCCCCCTTTGACTATGTTTTGAAAATAAAATCAAAACCCTTTTAAAGCCTGAAGATTTCCTGGTGAAACCTAACACACATTGCCTAAAAGTGAAGGAAGAACATACAAGTCTGTGTGAAATGATGGCAACATCTCAGAACTTTGAGGCCAAGATGCTTCTTCAGGTGCTGTTTTTACACAGAGTTGGATATGGCTATCCAGAGTGGAATATCATGAATTCTGTGCACCAACCCATTACTCCACTGTCTCTTTCATTATACAATAGATGAAGGAGAGAGGCAAGAAAAAGCACAGAGGTTTGATAAACACTGACCTATGGGAGTAACCCCCCTCCTTCTGACATTCTGTGACTTCTCCACCTACCACTCTGAGATCATGTCATTTCATCAGAAAACTTTCACTAGTGTGTTTTTCTGGAATGCCTCCTATGGAAGTGAGTCTTTGTGCCCCTACTCAGTGTCTGGGCATAGTTCTAACTGTGGAGACAGGAAATCAGGCTGAGGTGAGCAGGTGGTGTTCTTTATAAGCTGCTGAAGGTCTAGAGACACACTTGAGTATTTTTGTGGCATGTGGTCTCCACACCAGCCACTGACAAGTACAGTTTGCCGTCTGGGCACACACAGATTTCATAGAGCCTTTGCCAGCTGCCAGCCGGGCCCCCACTTCCCTGAATCAACTTGGGTAGTAACACAGTATCTGCATCCAGGACAAGCTGCTTGGGAGGAAAGAAGAGAAAGAATGAACGCATGAACTTCATGTTCTCAAAATGGACCAAACTAGGAACTAGTTTTCTGCATAGAATATGAAATTGGTCCCTGACGGGACTGAATTCATTCAGTGACCTGATACTTTAGACTCCAATTCTAGTTCCCATCTAGGCTTGAGCTTTAGAATTCCTTTTCTAAGTTATAAGGAAGTAGCTTTCTTTCATCCATTTTTCTAGCTGAGCTAGGACTACTCCGATACTGCATCTCAAAACCATTTTTCAGAATGACTTAGTTTGGTTTTTGCTGGGTCACATTTCTCTTGTGATCCACTTTGTTAAATCTCTCTATTAATATTATGTATAGGCCATAAAAAACAGAACCATCTGAATAATCCTTACCTGTGGATGTTGGAATTAATTCTGTTTCTATTTTCTGTAAGATAAATTTCTGTAAAATTTATCCCATTAGCTATCAACCATTTCCCTAGGTGACCAATATAATTTGAAACTCAGTTGCCTGTTGTTAGATATTGAAAAGCCAAAGTCAACCAAAATAAAATGAAAGTGATGGGATATTTTTGATTCTATGGTAGTTTTCTCATATTTCAGCACAAAGACTGAGATTGGAAATTAGGAATTATGAACCATTTTAAGGGGCAATCAGATCAGTCTAGGGTGTCTTCATAGTAGAAGGAAATAAAATTGGCTGAGGAGATAGCACAATGGTTGTTCAAAAAGACTCTAATGCCTGAGGCTCCATGGTTCTAGGTTCAATCCCTGGGCACCTCCATATACTCAAGCTGAGTAGTGCTCAGGTCTTTCTCTTTGTATTTCTCTCTCATTAATATAAATAAAATAAGTTCTTTGGGGGGGAAAAAAAAGCTTGAGCTATTGAACTCACCTCTCCATCACTACTATGAAGAATGATATCCACCTGAGAAAGAGCCTCTACTTTCCCAGTACGAGCATTAATGTGAACACCTTTTGGAGCATCCATGCTTAAACTCCGTGTGGGGGACTCCAGTCTCAAATGGGAAGGAAACAAGAAAAAGATAATAACAATAAAACATTATCCCAGAAATTCCTCAGTGAGCATCTTAGCACAGAGAATGCAGTTTAGAGGGTGTACAGCATCTTCATGCTATTCTTATGTACTGACATACACTATTCACCAGCAAAGGCAGAAACAGTGTTCTTTATAGTAAATACATTACTTACTCAAGAGAGTACATGAAATTGGTGCTCTTTAAAAGCAATGGAAAACACTAGTCAGCCCCAGCCCTGTGCTATAGTTTTACATGGTTAGACACTGTAGCATAGCTCTCAGAAGAAAGATGACTTGTGAACAAGAAACTCAAAAGCTCCGGACGACTTTTTTAGATGGAGAGATAGATAGATAGATAGATAGATATAGAGAGGTACAGAAGCAGAGAGGACGAAGGAAACATAGCATTGAGGTTCCCTTGAGCATATGGCAAAGCAATTCACTATCTGAGGGAGCTATTTCACCAGCCCTCTTATAATCTCTTTCTTCAATCATCAGTCAGTGGACACTGAGGTTGCTTCCATACTTCGGTTATCATGAATAGTATGGCTTTGAAATCAGGGGTGCATCTCTCCGTTCAGAAATGTCTTTGTGTATGTGTGAATTTCAAGTTTACATAGGACTGCCATTCTTTCTTTTTAGTTTTTACTCGATTTTTTTTTTTTTTTTGCCTCCAGGATTATTGCTGGGGCTCAGTGCCTGCACTCCGAATCCACTGCTCCTGGAGGTTATTTTTTCCCATTTTGTTGTCCTTGTTCTTGTACCAACTACTGTATTTTACTGTTGACTGTAAACCATTAATCCCCCCAATAATGACAAAAAATTAGAGACTGGGAAGTAGTGCACATAGTACAAAGCACAAGGACCTGTGCAAAGATCCTGGTTTGAGCCTCTGGCTCTCCACCTGTGGGGGGGCACTATTGTTATTGTTGTCATTGATGTTGTTGTTGGATAGGATAGAGAGAACTCGAGAGAGAAGAGGAGACAAAGAAGGGGAGAGAAAGACAGACACCTGCAAACTGTGAAGCGAGACCCTACAGGTGGGGATCCGGGGGCTCGAACCATGCCTTACGCTGGTCCTTGGACTTTGCCATGTGTGCCTAACATGCTGCGCTACTGCTCAACCTCCCCCCCCCCCCCAGTTTTCTTTCTTTAACTGGTACAAAGATTCTGCTCTGATGGTAGGTGTTTCTGGAAATGTTTGCTGATGATTTTCAGGGGAAAACAATGAACTGGTGAAAGACAAGAGTGAAAAAACTGCAGCACCTGACAGAAATCAAACATGAAGGGCAAGCAGACATCTCTGAGGTCTCCTGGAGTGAGATAAGTTGTGGGAGCTGGGAATAGCTGTGTAGCAATATGAAGCTGGGGCCAGGCTGCAGAGCAGTAGTGTTGCTGTGTTGTTTATGCAGGTGTGAGTATCCTGGGGAGCTCCAAATCTTTCTATGCCTGAGTCAGAGTCTAGGGAACATTCTAGAGAGCCGCATGTAACAAAGTTCCTTTAGTTTTTTTTTTTGTTTTTTTCTTTTTCTCCTCCAGGGTTATTGCTGGGCTCGGTGCCTGCACCATGAATCCACCGCTCCTGGAGGCCATTTTTTCCCCTTTTTGTTGCCCTAGTTGTTGCAGCCTTGTTGCGATTATTATTGCCATTGTTGACATTGCTTTTGTTGTTGGATAGGACAGAGAGAAATGGAGAGAGGAGGGGAAAACAGAGAGAGAGGGGAGAGAAAGATAGACACCTGCAGACCTGCTTCACCGCCTGTGAAGCGACTCCCCTGCAGGTGGGGAGCCGGGGGCTCGAACCAGGATCCTTACTCCGGTCCCTGCGCTTTGTGCCACGTGCGCTTAACCCACTGCGCCACCACCCGACTCCCAGTTCCTTTAGTTTTGGTATGAAGGACAGACTGAAAAGGGACAAACCTAGAAGCTTGTGGAACAGAAGAGTGTTAAACAGAAGCAGTGATCCAGGTCAGCATAGAGGGCTGGAGAAAAGCAGGGCAGAAGATCGGCAGGATTTTTCCTGCTTTAGTGTTGGTATGCTTTTAAAAACCCCTTCTGTTTCATTTGGTTTAAATCCCCCCTGCTTAACACTGCATTCTATTTACATAACCACTGTATTCTATTTACATAACCACTATTAACAAGCACCACCCTCCCTCCAGGGCATTGGTGGTTCAGTGGTAGAATTCTTGCCTGCTCCGCCCCCTCTCCTTGTCATACCCTGATTTTCGCCAGTCACTTTTCTCTCCACCCTCTCTGTGTCGCATCCTGTTCCCACCCTACTGGGCTAGTAGATTTATAAGGACAAGATTGTTTGTAGTTAGTTAGTTTAGCTTAGCTTGGTATAGATTGCACTGCGTCCTGCATGAATAAAGAGATACTGCCTACAGCTCAACCATGAGTCCCTGGTCGTCTGTTACCCGCCCGTGAAGCCAGCCCGTCAAAAACAACACTTTAGCGTTAGCCATTGGAGCCTTAGAGATAGCACAATAGTAATGCAAAAGACTTTCATGCCTCTAGCTTCCAGGTCCCAGGTTCAATTCTCAGTACCACCATAAACCACAGCTGAGCAGAGCTCTGGCTAAATAATAGTAATAATAATAATTGTAAAAAATAATAATGGATTTTAGTAAGTAGTAACTAGTCAGAAATGGATATAGAAATATCATTTAATATTTTCAAAGTACATTCACTTGATTAATTTGACAGATTCTTTAGCTTTTATGAGTAAAACGTATGTCCTGTGTCAACTGTATCTCAAGGCGCATCAGGAAATATATAGAAAAAAATAAAAAATTCTAAGTTTTAAAAATTATGTGATTTCTAGCAATCAGTGTTTCTGAGTCATTTCATAAGAATCCAGACAATTAAAGGAACAAGGACATGGTGATAATGCTAGCACAGAATTCCAGCAAAAACAAGCGGAATCCAAGCACTTATTTTCTAAGGAAGAACAAAACTCTTACCTCAGTTCGTCAAACAGGTCGGCTGTCACAAGGGGTGTCTCCACAGAGTGTTCAAACAGAGCCCCTTCAGGTCCTAAACAAAAACAAAAGGTGCAGTATTTAAGAGAAATCATGTAAACAACACCAAGCAAATGAGGCATTCAGCTATAGGGAAGAAAGAGACACAGCTGCCCTCCAGCTTTCTCAAAGTGATTGTGTTTTTCTCTAGATTTCTAAGTCGTGATAAATAAGCAGGTTGATTTTTAAACCTCAAAACTATCCCTTGAATATTCACTCAGTTCATTATTCATTTATTTTGATAGGACAGAGATAAATTGAGAGGTAAGAAGGGAGGGGGGAGATAGAGATGTAGACAGAGAGACACCTGCAGTACTACTCCACTGCTTGTGAAGCTTCTCCCTTGCAATTGGGGACTAGGGTCTTGAACCCAGGTCCTTGTGCATGGCAATGTATGCACTCTACTGGGTGCACAAAAAGCCAACCCTAAAGTCCACACTTGTAATAATCCATATGCTGTAGGGATTCTCATATAACATAAAACAGACATTTATGAACACACGGCAGACAATGATTCTTTTGTGCTTGGTGATATGTGTCTTCAACTGGGTGCACCATCATCTGGTGCACAGATAATGATTCTCAAGAACAGTAGCCCAGAGGCAGGAAACATGGCCCTTGTTTAGAAATGAACCAACCTAGTTCACTGGGAACGCCAAGGATTCCATAGGGTCATCCAAGTGTGTCTTTCATATTGTATTTAAAAGAGTCCTCTACACTTTTTATTTCAAATCTCAAAGTAATCAAATTATTTAATGGAGTTGCTATAAGTTTTATCTCCCATTTAATCTATTAAACCTATTCAAATTTTTTAAAAATTATGGGTGATTAATGGTTTACAGTAAATGTTGTTGGTACATGTGTACATTTTTTAAAATTTTCTGCAGAACACTCTATCCTCCACCTGAATAGGTCTTCCACTACCATCATGCACCAGGGCTTTAGAGGCCTCCCACCCCCTGGCCCACCCAGTCCTTTAAATTGGTGCAATATACCAAACAGAATCCAAATTCTACTTTGTGTTTTCCTTCTGTTCTTATTTCTCAACTTCTTTTTTTAAAGATTATTTTTTTAATATTTATTTATTTTCCCTTTTGTTGCCCTGGTTGTTTAACATTGTTGTGGTTACTGATGTCATTGTTGTTGGATAGGACAGAGAGAAATGGAGAGAGGAGGAGAAGACAGTGAGGGGGAGAGAAAGACAGACACCTCCAGACCTGCTTCACCACCTGTGAAGCGACTCCCCTGCAGGTGGGGAGCTGAGGACTCCAACCGGGATCCTTCTGCAGGTCCTTGCACTTTGTGCCATGTGCGCTTAATCCGCTGCCCCACTGCCCAACTCCCTTCAACTTATTTTTTTAATTAATTAATTGATTTTAAATTTTTTAAAAAATTTATTTATTTTCCCCTTTGTTGCCCTTGTTGTTTTATTGTTGTAGTTATTACTGTTGTTGTTATTGATGTCGTCATTATTAGATAGGACAAAGAGAAATGGAGAGAGGAGCAGGAGACAGAGAAGGTGAGGGAAAGATAGACACCTGCAGACTTGCTTCACGCCTGTGAAGTGACTCCCCTGAAGGTGGGGAGCCGGGGACTCGAACTGGTATCCTTACACTGGTCCTTGCGCTTTGTGCCACCTGTGCTTAACCCGCTGTGCTACCGCCTGACTTCCCATTTCTCAACTTCTGTTCGTGAGTGGGATCATCCCATATTCATCCTTCTTTTTCTGGCATATCTCACTTAACATGGTTCCTTCAAACTCCATGCAAGTTGAGGCAAAAAGGGTGAATTCACCATTCTTAATAGCTGAGTAGTATTCCATTGTGCAGACACTTATCAAGGGGAGGTAAGAGATTGTATCTATGTATCCATCAACCTCTCTGCCAGTAAAATGATATCCCTCCCAAAATGCTTAGGATTTCCTTCTCATTGTGTAGACTGTCCTCTTTCGAAAACACTGAAATGATTTGATAAATGCTTTTAGTTACAAACTCTTGGACTAATTTTGATGTTTGATATTGAAAAAAGTTATCTGGGTGTCAGTGTCTCATATAAGAAGGTGAGAAATTAGAAGCTTAAACACAAGGTCTTGTCAGAATTCTTCACAAGTTTAGCAAGCTACAATGCTCTCACATTTCCTATATACTATTACTGACTATATTAACTTTAAAAAAAAGAAAAATAAAAAATAGAAAGCATCCACATATTTTATTGTCTGCAAATGTATCACCTTTATAAAACTGAACTTGGACTTGCAATGTATTTCAGTAGCAGGGATGATTTTTATTTTTTATTTTTATTATTATTTTGTAATTTTTATTTATAAAAAGGAAGCACTGACAAAAAACATAGGCTAAGAGGCTGTTAAGGTGATTCACTGCCGATTTTGTTTCATATGAGGACATGACAAAATGTGCACTGAAAGCTTTCATTCAGGAAATAATAGTTTGTGGCACATGAAGTAAGAGTCTGTAATTAGTACAAAATATAACTTCAAAATTGCAGATCAGAAGTAGAGGCATGATTAGCATCAACACTATGACTAACTAAAAAGAAAGTGCACACAGATGTGATGATGGCTAAGGGTTCAGAAGATATCATACTGGTTGTGCAAAAGGACTATCATGCCTGAAGCTCTAAAGTCCCAGGTTTAATCCCTAGTACCCCAATAAACCAGAATTGAGCAGTAATCTGATAAACAAACAAATAAATAAACAATAAAGTACTAAAAGAGAGAGAAAAAACAGATGCTCATACTTGCTATAACAGGATACATCTCCTTAAGCACACATACCTACACACACTATGGCACACCTGGTAGAACATACATGTTACCTTCCACAAGGATCCTGGTTCAAGCTCTAGGTCCCCACTTTCAGGGGGATGCTTCATAAGTGAAACAGTGCTGTAGGTCTCTCTCTTGCTCTTTGCCCTCACCCAATTTTTCTCTGTCTCTATTAAAAATAAATAACTCTTTAAAAAAATCAAATAAAAACTCAAAGCAAAGCTGAATAATAATGGTAACCATTGTGCAGAGGAAGGAGATATTAAACATTAGCATTTCAACAGTAAATGATACTAATCAAATTTTGTAATACATTTCCTGGTTTACCTAAAAGACAACTTTTTTATAGAGAATGCAGAGAGGTAGAGGGAGAAGGGTGGGGGCAGGGAGAGACCGAGGCAGGGAGGGAGGGGGAGAGAGAGAGAGGGAGGGAGGGAGGGGGGGAAGAGAGAGAGAGAGAGAGAGAGCATTAAAGCTTCCTTCAGTGCAAGTGGAGGCCAGGCTTGAACCTGAGTTATGCACATGGCAAAGCAACATACTATTCTAGTGAGTTATTTTGGCTGCCCCAGACATTTTCTGTTTCTTGTGCAGTGATAAATAATTTAGCACATCAATCTGTATAATACTTGTATTCCTTGTAGTCTTTATTCCAGATCAGCACCATGTTCTAGGAAAAAATTTATAAAATGTATCATCAGTAAAAAAAAAAATTGGTGAGGTAGTTAGCATGAGAATTACACAAAGAGTCTCTCAGGCCTGAGACTCTAGTCTTAGAGTTGAGCAGTGCTCTGGTTAAAAATAAAAAATGAAAAAAGAAAAAAAAAGAAAGTAGCCACATATTTTATTGTCTGTAAATGTATCACTTTTGTAAAACTGAAGTTGGACTTGCAATGTATTTCAGTAGCAGGGATGATTTTATTTTATTTATTATTATTATTTTTAAATTTTTATTTATAAAAAGGAAACACTGACAAAAACCATAGGATAAGAGGGGTACAACCCCACACAATTCCCACCACCAGAACTCTGTATCCCATCCCCTCCCCTGATAGCTTTCCTATTCTTTAACCCTCTGGGAGTATGGACCCAAGGTCATTGTGGGATGCAGAAGGTGGAAGGTCTGGCTTCTGTAATTGCTTCCCTGCTGAACATGGGTGTTGACAGGTTGATACATACTCCTAGTAGCAGGGATGATTTTAATTTAAAGATGGCATCAAGTATGTTTCCCCTAAGAAAAGGAAGTTAAAGAGTACCCAGAGGCACTATTTTTATGAGGAAATATAACTACATAATATATTTATAAGCATATGCCAATTACTTATGTTCTAATATGACCAGTTAGCTGTTTTACAGAAACATATACTAATGCTACTGTGCTTGTAAGCAGACATAAAGCTGATACACTAGCATGTGTTATCTTTAAATGAGGGGAGCAGTTTATTTGTAATTGAATTGTAAGTGCCTAATTGTATAATCTTGTTTATTTAATTAGTGTTCAGCCTCAGAGAAAATTGTCTTCAGAATATGTTTGAATAGAAAAAAATGAGGGGTTTCTAAGAGGTTTCACAGAACAATTCTTAGTAAATGGTTGCTAATTTTCAATGTAATTATGTTTCTTGTAAGCTTGCATCTGTGGCTATAAAATTATAAAAAGTAACTGGTATAACTTTATTAGTCTACTCAGCTGAGGTTTTTCAGACAGGCAGTGAAGGAGAGAGGTAGAGAGAGGGAGAGAGACATCACAGCACTGATGCTTTCTCCAGTGCAGTAGGGCTAGGCTCAAACCTGGATCATGTTCATGGCAAAGCAGATGCACTATCCAGATAAGCTATTCTGCCAGCCCAAAACCAATTCTTTTACTCTCTTACTATGTGCAGGTTAGGGTTCAAATTGTGCTGTCCCTACACTCACCACTCATAGACATCCTGTGACAAGTTTTTTAGCTTGCTACAAAGACACTGTGACAATACAACAAGTTGATGTTGTTGTTGTTGATGATGATGATATGAAAGAGAGAGAGAGAGAGAGAGAGAGAGAGATATTTCAGGTAGAGAGTTTCGCTAGGGAGAAGAAGTGCTTAGAATAAAGAGATCAAGTACCTGTTCTATAAGATGACATGAATGTGTGTGCAAGAGCATCTGTGGGTTGCTGATATGCTGTTTCTTCCTGACTCTGGTCAAGTTAGGGTAGGGCAGTGAGTCTCAGTGTGGTCCCCAGAGATGCTGCATCAGCATCAGCTACAACCATCATCAAGCTACCTTCTCAGCTCAGGACTTTTGCATCTGAGGCTCCAGGTTCAGCTCCAGATACTAATATATGCTAGAGCTGAACAGCTGCTCTGTTTTCTATCAAAAGTAAGGGAGTAACTCTTTCAGAAGTATATAATGTAGTTTTTAATCTAACGATGAAATTGCCAAGAAACCTAAGTGTCTTTCTTGGTAACTGGAAATCCACTCTAGCTGAGTAACCTAGAGACTAAGATTCTGGATTGATCTCGATTCTATTCCTGCTTCAACTGAGTGATCTCAGGCAAGTAACCATGCCTCAGCTGACTAAGGTTTCTCATTTTTAAAAGTGGGTTGATAGAGTCAGCAAAATAGTTCACTTGGGTAGTGCCGTTTCTTTGCCAGGTGCACAACCAAGTATTGAACACGGCCCCTGCCATGCTGGTGGAAGTTTCAGTGCTGTGGTCTATTTCTTGGTCTCCTATTGGCTCTATGCCTCTCCCTTTCTATCTGGAAAAAACAAGCTGACTTAGATAAGTGAGAGAGAAAGACAGACACCTGAAGACCTGCTTCACTGCTTGTCTTCACAAGCTCCCTTGACTCCCTTGCAGGTGGGGAGCTGGGGGCTCAAACCTGGATCCTTATGCTGATCCTTGCGCTACATGCGCTTAACCTGCTGTACTACTGCCTGACTCCCCTGAAAGTAAACTTGTAGTGTGTGCTCACCTGTTACCCGAAGTCTGTCTGGGCCAACCACTACCTGCTTTTCATCCACTGTGAATAACATTCTGCCATCTTTGGAATTGATCTGAAGCTGTGGGCTTTGGACATCCACCATCTTGGGACCTGAGGAATGTGTTAAAATGTTTAGTTAGCACAAGTTGACGGTAAACTGTGTCAAAGTTTTTATTTTCACACATGCTGTGTCATCCAGCAAAAACAGATGATGAAATATTTAAGAAACAATAACTATTTTTGTTCTGTGAGTAAACTTTTTTAGCTGACATACAATTTATGATTGATCTTATTCTTATTTATATTTATTTATTTATTTATTTATTTTACCAGAGCACTGCTCAGCATTGGCTTATGGTGGTATGAGGGATTAAACCTGGGGTCTTCGATGAATCAGGCATGAGAGGAGTCTCTGCAAAACCATTATGCTTTTTAACCCTCTGTTAACATACACTTTATTTTATTTTATGTTTTTGCAGCCAGGATGGCCACTGAGATTTCACACCTACCCGATTCTAAAACTCTTAACAGACATTTGTTTAATTTAATTTCTTTAGTCATTTACTGGATAGAGACACAGAGGAACTGAGATGGAAGGGGAGATAAAAAGGGAAATAAAAAGAGACAGCTGCGGGTGTCGGGCGGTGGCACAGTGGGTTAAGCGCATGTGGCGCAAAGCGCAGGGACCGGCGTAAGGATCCCGGTTCGAGCCCCCGACTCCCCACCTGCAGGGGAGTCGCTTCACAGGCGGTGAAGCAGGTCTGCAGGTGTCTATCTTTCTCTCCTCCCTCTGTCTTCCCCTCCTCTCTCCATTTCTCTCTGTCCTATCCAACAACGAATTGCGTCAACAAGGGCAATAATAATAACCACAACGAAGCTACAACAAGGGCAACAAAAGGGGGAAAAAATGGCCTCCAGGAGAGGTGGATTCATGGTGCAGGCACTGAGCCCAGCAATAACCCTGGAGGAGGAAAAAAAAAAAAAAAGAGACAGCTGCAATATTTTTCTACCACTCATGCGGCTACCCCCTGTGAGGACTGAGGGGCTTGAACCTGGGTCATTCTTCATGGTAATATGTATTTTCTGCTAGATGCACCATGGGTTGGCCCCCTTAGATTTTTTTTCCAGATAGTTTAACAGAGAGACACATACAGAGAAGAAGAGACTTCATAGCACTGCTCTGCTGTCTATGAAGCTTTTCCTTTGCATGATGCCCCCATGTTGTGGCCACAGGTTCATAGCCTGATCTTTGTCTATAGTAAAGTGTATGCTCTAATGGGTGAATCATCTCCCAGTCCCTGAATACACAATTTATTTAAGATTCTAACTTCACTGAGACATGTACAGTATGGCTTTCTTTCTTCTTCTTTTTTTTAGAAGCTTTTTAAAAAATACTTTTCTATTAATTTATTATTGGATAGAGACAGACAGAAATTAAGAGGTGAGGGGGATATAGAGAGGGATAGAGAGAGAGACATCTGCAGCCCTGCTTCACCACTGCAGATGGGGACCAGGGGCTTGAACCTGGGTCCTTGTGTACTGCAGTGTGTGTACTTAACCAGGTGCACCACCGCCTGGCCCCCTATAGTATGGCTTTCTTACTGGGGGCTTAACCCTAGGGTATAATTGCTTACTAGAATTTAGTAGCACACTCCCGTTCATACTTAGCACTAGCTGTTTTATCAAGTAAGGAAAATATTAAACAAACAAACAAAAAGATAAGCTTGTTCACTGTTTGTGAAGCTTCCCCCTGTAGGTGGGGTCCAAGTTACTGCTAAATGGAAGAGTTCATAATACAGCCATTTCTATAGAACTCAAAGATTTTACATTTCTGCAAAAAAAAAAAAATTAAGGAACTCATCTTTTATACCCAACCTAGCAGCCTAACTTGAAAGAGGATAATAACCATGTTTTTCCTCAGACAAGGTCTTTTTCTCTCTCTCTCTCCCTCTTCTTCCAGAACACTACTCAGTTTTTGGTTATAGTGATGCCAGGGATTGAACCTGGGACCTCAGAGCCTCAGGCGTGAGTCTATTTACATAATCATTATGCTATCTTCTCAGTCCAACTCTCATCTGTTTTCCCATTGTAAGGGACTACCATCCAATTTCTTAGATTAAGCATATCAAGATTTAGCATCTTATCTTCTTTTTCTTCAGGCTTAAATTTTTTATTTGCATATTAAATTGTACATTCCAATAATTAAAATTACTGAGCAAAAAAAAAATGGCACTCTGATGTAACTGCATTTTATAGCCTGCAGGCCACCTTAGACCACCTTAGGATTTTGACTCTAGATTTCACAGTCTCCCACCCAGCTTCCACCTCCACCAACATGCAAGTTCTTTCCCTTCCCTGCCAGCCAAGGGGTGGGAGAGGCAGGCTTGGCCATCGTTGTCAGTAGTTCTTGGCCGTGAAAAGGGGCAGCACAGTCATTTAAACTTGATGCAACCTCTTTGCAGCTTACAAAGTTAAACAGCTAAAAGAAGTAAAATAAGAAGGCAATGCTTGTGGAATGTACAGTGTGCATATTGGGGTCGCCTGCCTCATTACGATTCACCAGTTTGCTTCTCCTGTTCAATCGTTTCTTTTGAAGGCAGGGGGTTTTTCTCTTGCGTTTCTGTCTTCTTCCATTTTGACGTATCGAATTTCTCAATCTCAGCCATATCGGGTTTATCAGACATGGTTGCAGAGGAGAGCGGAGCTAGGCAAGAGTGGAGCGGAGAGTTGACCTGTGACAGTGCAGCCACCAAGTGTCGCATCTTATCTTGATAGTGTAAAAAATACATACATACTCCTTTCACCAGGTGATTTCCTTTTTTACTATTTCTTTCATCTATATTTTATTTTTATTCTTTTTTTAGTAAGGGTCCTTAGGGTCTCACTCCCATGGAGCCTTACTCTTTAGCCTTAACTGACAGATGAATGTGTGCACATGACTGACCCAAAGTGCACTCAGAAGAATAAATAGGTAAGTTAGCTTGGTTAGAGTCTTTGTTGTGAATTTAGTACTTGTGAAGCTGGAGACTAAATTACTTGGTGCTGAGAACTATGATCAATGAGATAAAGAGCCACAGGGTTCCTGTAGAGTTAGAACTGATGCAGCCACAGTATCCAAGTAGAACTTATGGGCAGAGCTGCCCTGGAAAGGAATACCATGGGGAGGAGGGAAAGAGTGGTGGGATTTACATTTGGTTTTCGGTTCTTGTCTCTGCTATTTTGAGGCCAATCTTTGCTTTTTCTTTTTGTGCCTGTGGAGTTCTTTTGTATACCATAGCAATTATTATGCTTTCTATATTTCCTGGCATAGTTCTCCATTTTTTAATTTCTTTAATTTTTTTAATTAAAAAATATTTGTTTGCCATTATTGTTACTGATGGGGCTAAACACCCATACTATTCATCCTTTTTTTTTTTTTGATAGAAAGTGACAGAGAGATAGAGGAGGAGACAGAGACAGAAAGAAGTAGAGACACCTTAAGCACGGCTTCATCACTTGTGAAGCTTCTTCCCTGCAAGTGGGGACCAGGGTTTGAACCTGGGTCCTCACACATGATAACATGTGCTCTCTACCAGATGAGCCACCACCTGGGCCTTGTTTTTCTGCTTCTTGAAATCAGAATAACTTTAATTAAAAAAAAATCCTCTGGGCCATTCCCTTCATGTGATGTTCATGATTCTCTGGGGTCAACCAGCTTGATTTAGAAGAACAAACCATCCAATCATTAAGCATCGCTATTCAGGGGCCATGGAAGTGTGAAACACTGTGCTGAGGACAGACTCACCCACGCTGAGCCTGCCTGTGACCTCTCCCTCAGGGTCCCGCGCGCTCATTGTCACATTCTGAGTCGACTGCAGAAGCAGAGATGATTCCTAGGAAGGGATCACACCACTGGGTGAGTGGAGACCATTTCCAATGGCACTGCCTTTACACTGATAGGTAGGTTTTAGGATTTATGTGCAATAATTTTCCCATAGTCATAGATTCAATGGTACTGTACATTTGTGGCTAAGATTATCTAAGCATCTTCGATTTTTATTCCTATTACTATTTTTTTAGATAGGAACAGAGAAGGCAGAGAGGAAGAGAGTGGGAGAAAGCTATCACAGCTCTGAAGCTTCCTTCAGTGAGGTGAGGACCAGGCACACTAACCAAGTGAGCTAATATGCTGGTCCAGATAATTTTATTTGCTATGGGAGCAGATGCATTAACTATTTCCCCCATAAAATAATGTAGGTTTTAGTGGTGGTGGAGAGGAGACTTTGGGGACTTTAGTGATGGGTCTAGTGTGAATATTGACTTACAAAGAGGTGTCAAAAGCACTGGGAAACACAGACAATGAAGTAAACCAGTGTCACTTCAGCACACAAAACAATGTCTTGGAGTTATAGCACTTGGTGCATGTATTACAGTGTGCCCAGTCAGTTCTCAAGGGGAAGGTCTAACACAATCAAATTCTAACCAGTGTTCTTTTTATTTTGAAGATATCAAAGTTCAATTATCATCCATATCCAAAACACAATGTGTTAGGAGGTAGGCTGGAGAATGGCTAGGTCTCCTATAACAAATACCAGGCTATTTATTTCCAAAAGGCAAACATTTCCTGCTTTTCACAAATTCAAAAGAGCTTTCACAATTCATCCCCTGGGAATGGGGCATGGTAGTGGTGGTGGTGGTGGTGGTGGTGGTGGTGGTGGTGGTGGTGGTGGTGGTGGTGGTGGTGGTGGTGGTGGTGGTGGCAGAGACACTGTTGGTCTTGTGCTATTGATTGCACTGTTTCTGCCCTTCATAGCTTCTTCCCTTCCTTTCTTTCCTTCTCTTTCTTTCCCTCTCTCCTTTCTTTCTCTTTCTTTCTTCCTTTCTTTCTTTCTCTTTCTTTTTCTTTCTTTCTTTCTCTCTCTCTCTCTCTCTCTCTCTCTCCCTCCCTCCCTTCCTCTCTCTCTCTTTCTTTCTTTTTTTCCCTCCAGGGTTATTGTTGGGGCTTGGTGCCTGGGCCACAGATCCACTGCTCCTGGAGGCCATTCCCCCCCCCCATTTTGTCACCCCTGTTGTTGTAGCCTTGTTGTGGTTATTATTATTGTTGATGTCTTTCTTTGCTGGATAGGACAGAGAGAAATGGAGAGAGGAGGGGAAGACAGAGAGGAAGAGACACCTGTAGACCTGCTTCACCACCTGTGAAGCGACTCCCTTGCAGGTGGGGAGCAGGGGACTTGAACCGGGATCCTTCCGCCCGGCCATTGCACTTTGCGTCACATGCACTTCCGCCCGACCCCCATTTTCTTTCTTTCTTTTATAAGTACAAATGTTCTACTAGTTTTGGCCAGTAGCAGGTGTATTTTGTGGCTTGCAATGTAAAGTAGAAATTGCTCTGTAACATATCAACATCAAAATGATACAAATTATTCCTGGACTACTTAACAGGAAAGATTTTGTCAAAAGATTTTTGACGTGCGCTTCTCATTTTTTTTAACATACATTTTTTATTACTACAAGGGACTGATGTTTGCTCACTAGCATTTAAAACATCAAAGAGAACAACCATGTTGTATTTGCTTAAGCCAAAAAAACTAAATATAAGAAGTAATTATTTGCAAGTGTGATGCTCTATTTTCAAATGTATAACAATATAAATACTACTACTTTCCCAAGGAATACCTTTAGGTCAGAGTGTATTTAAAAATAGCCATAGTTTGTCATGGCATGACATTCAGTAAATGTAGTAATTTCACAAGAAATAAAATCTGCTGCTTTCACTTATAGATGGAACTTAAGAAACAAGGGCAGAAAGAGAAAACACAATCTTGGACAAGTTTGGTGCATTGTACTCCTCATTTTTGATGAGTTCTTCATATTGACAGGTGCATTGGAAAACTCTGTAATGCTTGCTGTGAGCAATAGGGGGCATGTTCCCACTTTCCAGGGGAGAAGGTTGAGGCTGGCAGCTCAGAATGAGCTTCTCTGTTTTCACAGAAACTATTTATTTATTAGATAAATACAGAGAGAAATCAGAAAGGAAGGGGAGATAAGAAGAAAGGGAGACCCTGCAGCACTGCTTCACTGCTCATGAAACTTCCCTCCTGCAAGTGGGAAGGAACCCAAGTCCTTAAGCATGCGCTTAACCAGGTAGGCCACTGCCCAGACCTAAGATTTTCTATTTTCACAGCAATAATTCATTTCTGTTTTGCCATCATTTACTAACAAAACAAAAATTGACCTGTTTTGCCATGTTCTTACCAGTCTGGAGTGTATTTCTTTGACATATAAGGGGAATAGAAACTCAGATTCCCCTTCCAGGCGAAGTCCATCTTTTTTAACCCCTAAGTAGCCCATTCCTGTCTGGAAGAGAAGAGACAAGAGGAATGTTTTTACTACTTTGATTTCTCCAGAATCAACTTAAATTGTCCATGCATTATTTATTTATTTGTTTGTTTGTTTATTTATCTTGACAGGACAGAGGTAAATTGAGATGTGAGAGGGAACTAGGGAGAGAAAGACACCCATACCACTGCTTTACCACTCTTGAAGCTTCCTCCCTGCAGGTGGAGACCAGGGGCTTGAACCCAGGTTCTAGCCCACGGTAATGTGAGCCCTCAAATGGGTGCTCCACCATCCAATCCCATTATGTATATATTTTCAGTGGTCTCCTATTGGCACTTTTCTGTATTTTTTTTAATTTTTGAAATTTTAGCTGTTTTAGTTTCATAGTCAGCCTTTTATTAAATCCTGTGTAAATACAAAGAATTATTTAGAAATACACTTAAGATTTACTTTCCAATAACATCTAAGAACCTACTACCATGTAAGAAAAAAATCTTACTATGAAAAAAGTCATAGTAATCATAGTAATAGTAATCAAATTTTTCTTGTTTGACCATGGTCCTAATACTCCGTGGCTGACTTTTTCACTCCTTTAAAATTTTGGGACCAGGTGGTGGTGCATCCTGTGCAGCACACAGGTTACCATGTACAAAGACTCAGGTTCAAGCCCTCACCCTCACCTGCAGTGGGGAAGCTTCAGAAATGGTGGAGCAATACAATGTCTCTCTTTCTCTATATCTTCCTGTCTACCTCCCCTTTCACTCTTAATTTCTCTTTATCTAAAAAAAGTCCTAATAATGAGATATATATAAATGAATAAATAAATAAAATTTAGGTAGTAAGGGGGAAAAAGAGAAAGGAGTACCACCACACCACCAAACTATTCATGGAGTTTCCTTGGGGCTTCGGTGCTCCTGTGTGATGCTGGGGCTTAAGCCTAGGGACTTGTACACACATATAAGGTGAGTGTCTATTGGCTAAGCTATCTACTAGCTCCACAGTTTCTCTTCACAATTAAAAAAAAGTCTATTGGATAGAGACAGAGAAGTAAAGAAGGAAGGGGGAAATAAAGATAGAGAGAGAAATAAAGACATCTATAGCATTGAACCATTGCTTGTGAAGCCTTCCTTCTGCAAGTGGGGACTGGGACCTTGAATCTGGGTCCTTGTGCATGGCAGGCAATATATTCTCTCTACTGGGTGTACCACTACCAGTCTCTTTTATTATTATTTATTTATTCTTTTATTAGTTATTTAATAATGACTTACAAGAATATAAGATAATAGGGGTATATCTCTATACCACTACCACCACCAAAGTTATGTGCCCCCATCCCCATCCAGCAGTAACTGCTAGAATTCTCCCAAGGTTATACATATGGTGTGTGTGTGTGTGTGTGTGTGTGTGTGTGTGTGCGTGTGTGTGTGTGTGTGTGTGTGTCTATTTTTATTCACTTCTAAGGCACTGGCTTCACTTCCTTTCTAAGTCACCCCTACATCTATTATCTATTACAACTTCAGTGTGTCCTTACTTTTTCCTTTTCTCTCTCAGACAAGAAAAACAGCACCCAACTTCCTTGGGTGTTATCCAGATTATCTTCCCTCTCATTTTATGATGGAATAAAAATAAAGGTTCCAGGAGTCGGGCTGTAGTGCAGCGGGTTAAGCGCAGGTGGAGCAAAGCACAAGGACTGGCATAAGGATCCCGGTTCGAACCCCAGCTCCCCACCTGCAGGGGAGTCGCTTCACAGGTGGTGAAGCAGGTCTGCAGGTGTCTATCTTTCTTTCCTCCTCTCTGTCTTCCCCTCCTCTCTCCATTTCTCTCTGTCCTATCCAACAATAACAACAACAATAATAACTGCAACAATAAAACAACAAGGGCAACAAAAGGGAATAAATAAAATAAATATAAAAAAATTAAAAATAAATAAATAAAGGTTCCTGGTTACAAAAGTTAACAGGTCCCAGTGGAATTGGGATTCAGAGCCCTCTGGTCATTTCTCCCTAATATTTTCCTTCTTTGGAAGTACTGACAAAAAAAAAGGGGGGGGGGGAGGGGAGAGCTACAGAAGGAAGGAGTTTTGACTTCTATAATTGCTTCTTTGCTGAACATAGAGATTGGCTGGTTGATCGATACCTCCAGCCTATTTCTATTTTTCCCTAGTGGGGTAGGGCTCTGGAGAGGTGAGGTTCCAGGACATGTCAGTGAGGCTGTTTGCCCAGAGAGTTCAGGATGGGATTATAGTAGCATCTGGAACTTGGTGGCAATAGTAGAACAAAATGTTTAATTAACAGGAACCAGAAAATAGGAATATAGCGAATGAGATTAGGGATCATAGGATGGAAAGAAGCTAGGATGTCTATTTTTAGGTATGTTCCAGCACCATCTTTACATTTTTTAAATAAATATAATAATAAATGAACCTTTGAGGTGTATGTAATCACCAACACAGTCAGAACAGAAAAGTTCCATCACTACTCTCAGATACCCTGAAAACTGTTTTAAAGCTGTTTTATGTGTGCTGAGTTTGCACATCTCTTTCTTTTTACCTAACAAAAATGAATACTTAGAGCCCTTCATGAATACTCTGCAACTTTTTAACCTCTTTGCCTTTTGGTAGCCTTAGTTACATCACACTGTTATGTAAACATAAGTCATTTTAAGCCAACAATTTCACCAAGAAGTTAACATGCTAAAGTTCACCTAAGTGAGATGTCAAGACTATGAATTCTAATCTGAAGATCTGCTGGTGATTTTTCTGGATTCAAAAGAATAAATGGCAGGAATTTTCTAGAATATTATATACTTGGGGTTGGGGGGAGGAGTCCATACAGTTACTGTCATTTCTATCTCTGAAGTAAATAATTTACACAAGCAGATAACCAAAGCTAATGGTTGCTAGCCATGTTTTGTTTTATCCTCCGGCTGGTTTTAAAATGAAGGTATTTGTATAAGATTAGCATATCTTCTTTCACCTATAAAATTTTATGATTTTTAATCAAATACATTTACAAACCCCTGCAAATAACAAATTAAAAAACAGTACTTGAAAATAAAAAAACAAATAAACAAAAACATTGACATTGTTCTGATTAGAACACAGTGAATACCTCAGAACCCACAGACTATCAATGGGACTTGTATAGAAACTCACAGGTTCAAATAATGCTGCTAGGCTTGTTTCTGGATGCCAGCAGAGATGCTAACTTGAGTCTGGGGCTTTGTATCCTTGGATTGTGGGAGTCTCTTTGGATAACCACAGTGCTATCTCTGCCCCATCCTGCTTTATCTCTTGGCAAGAAGTGAGTGATTAAGTTAAAAACCTACTTATAGAAAAAATCCCTCAGGCTACCATAGCCTACAGGAAAGAAAAAAGAACAAAAGAGGCTTTAACAACCACTGTGCTTCAACTCAGTGATTGAGAAAACATTTAAATAACTATTAATTTCCATAACTGTGAACTATTTAAGTACCTTACTTAGACACAAGTCAATCCAGGAGTGATCAGTGGATTGAAACGTACAGAGAGAGGGACATCATAGCACACAATATACAGTGGTTAAACCAAGAAGAAACATTGGAGAAATGAACCAGGACAAAAGCCTGGATAAAAGCCCCCCAAAGATAGAAGCACATAAGAATGAGGACAAGATCCAAACACTAATTGAGGAATAGTAACAGGAGTGAGAAAAGAGTTTGAAAAAAAATGTAATCAGAAATGGGGAAATAAGTGGTCTGGGAGGTTGTGCAGTGGCTAAAGCACTGGACTCTCAAGCATGAGGTTCTGAGTTCAATCCTCACTAGAACATGTACCAGAGTGATGTTTGGTTCTTTCTCTCGCTATCATTAACAAATAAATAAAATTGTTAAAAAATAAATGGGGAAACAACAGAGACTCCAAAAGATGACACTAACAATCTCAAGCTAATTAGAGAGCTGAAAGCGGAAATAGCTGAGATAAGAGCACAACTAGCTGAACAAACTAATATGGTATCAGAACAGGGTAACAAAATAGCTGAGCTGCAAAATACAAGAGAAGGGGGAGAGAATAGAATAAATGAAGCAGAAACTAGAATTAGCAAGATTGTGGATGAAATAGAGAAAACTAAGAAAGAAGTAAAGATCTCAAAAGAGATTAAGAAATACTGAAGACAACAATAGAGACATATGGGATGACTTCAAAAGAAGTAATATATGCACTGTAGGCCTACCAGAGGAAGAAAGTGGGGGGTTGGGAGGGGGAGAAATCATTCTATAGGACATAAAGGCTGAGAACTTCTCCACTCTAGAAAACATAAAAGACATAAAGGTTCAAGAAGCCCAAAGTTCAAAGAATTCCCAAACAGAAGTAATCCAGACTTAAAGATACCAGGACACATCATATTTAGAATGAAAAGGAATAAGGATAAAGAAAGGATTCTGAAGGCTACAAGAGAAAACCAAAGAGTCATTTACAGAGGAAAACCCATAAGATTAGCAGCATATTTCTCCACATGAACATTACAGGCCAGAAGAGAATGGCAAGTTATATATCTAGTGCTCAATGTGAAAGGCTTTCAACCAAGATTACTGTATCCTGCTAAACATTCATTCAGAACAGATGGAGGCATAAAAATCTTCTCAGACAAGCAACACTTGAACACTTAAGCATTTAAGCCACTGCACCACCACCCGCCCTCCATCCCTTTCAATTTCTCTTTGTCTTTATCCAATAATAAATAAAAATATTTTAAAAAATATTTTTAAAAAAGAAAGTCTGTATAACCACTATGCTGTCTTCCCATTCTTATTTATTTTCTTTTTAAAAAATATTTCTTTATTCCCTTTTGTTGCCCTTGTTGTTTTATTGTTGTAGTTACTATTGCTGTTGTTATTGATGTCGTTGGTGTTGGATAGGACAGAGAGAAATGGAGAGAGGAGGGGAAGACAGAGGTGGGAAAGAAAGATAGATACCAGAAGACCTGCTTCACTGCTTGTGAAGCAGGTCTCCCCTGCAGGTGGGGAGCTAGGGGTTCAAAACCGGATCCTTACACCAGTCCTTGTTCTTTGAGCCACCTGCACTTAACCCTCTGTGTTACCATCTAACTTCCATTTATTATTTTTAAAATATTTTACTGGGCAGGGTAAGACAGCATAATGGTTGTGCAAAGAGATTCTCATGCTTGAGGCTCCAAAGTTCCAGGTTCATTCCCCAGAACCATCATCAGCAATAACTGAGCAATGGTATTGTAAAAATACACACAAACAAATAAAAATATTTTACCTATTTGTTTTAATGAAAGAGAGAGGTACAGAGAAATAGACTAGAACATAGCTCATCTCTGGTGGTGGTGGTGGTGCTGGGGATTGAACCTGGGACCCCAGAACCTCAGGCAGTAAAGTCTCTCTCTCTTTTTTTTATTGGAGGGATTAATGGTTTACAGTCAATAGTAAAATACAGTAGTTTTACATGTATAAAATTTCTCAGTTTTCCACATAACTAGGTCCTCCTTTGCCATCATGTTCCAGTATCTGAACCCCCACCCCCACCCCAGTCTTTTACTTTGGTGCAGTACACCAGATCCATTTCAAGTTCTGCTTTGTATTTTCTTATTTTTCAAATTATTTTCAATATTATTAGTGGTTTAATAATTATAAAGAAGGTTATAGGATAAGAGGGGTACAATTCCATACAGTTCCCACCATCAGAGTTCCATATCTCATCCCCTCCATTGTAAGCTTCCCTATTCTTTTAAAAAAATATTTACTTATTCCCTTTTGTTGCCATTGTTGTTTTATTGTAGTTATTATTGTTGTTGTTATTGATGTTGTTGTTGGATAGGACAGAGATAAATGGAGAGAAGAGGGGAAGACAGAGAGGGGGAGAGAAAAACAGACACATGCAGACCTGCTTCACTACTTGTGAAGCGACTCCCCTGCAGGTGGGGAGCCGGGGGCTCAAACTGAGATTCTTAAACTGGTCCTTGAGCTTTGTGCCACATGCGCTTAACCCACTGCACTACCGCCTGACACCCCAGCTTCCCTATTCTTTATCCCTCTGGGAGTATGGACCAAAAATCTCTATGGGGCACAGAAGGGAGGAGGCCTGACTTCTGTAATTGGTTCTCCACTGAACATGGACATTGACAGGTTGATCCATACTCCTAGCCTGTTTCTATCTTTCCCTAGTGGGGTAGGACTCTGGGAAGGTAGGGTTTAGGACACATTGGTGAGGTCATCTGCCCAGGGGAGGCATCTTGGCATCATGGTACCATTTTTCTATGAGTGAGAGCATCTCATATTCATCTCTCCCTCTTTCTCTCTCTTTTAAAGATATTTTAAAGAGAGAGAAAGAACCAGACACTCTGGCACGTGTGCAGCCCGGATTGAACTTGGGACATCATGCTTGAGAGTCCAACACTATCCACCACATCACCTCCTGGACCGCACACATTCTTCTCTTTCTGACTTATCTCAGTCAACATGATTCCTTCACGCTCCCTCCAAGATGAGGTGAAGAAAGTGAAATCACTATTTTTAATAGCTGAATAGTATTCCACAACTTTCTCAGCCACTCATCTGTTGAATCAGGAAAGTCTTATGCAGAACTATGCTGACTCCCCAGCCCTCCAATAAGCTACTTAAAAATCAAACTCTGTTCAGTCTAATCAGACTTATATTGGCCCCATCAATGAAGTATTTATCAAAGGAAATCTGCAGAGATAATGTGCCTGGGATTTGTTTGCTTAATGCGAAGATCCTTGTTGGAAGATTTTGAACTGCTACTTCCTAAAATGAGTTAATTTAAAATTCTTGTTGAGGATACATCTTCTGAGGATTTTTTATCTTCTTAAAGGATATACATTAATAAACAGGAACCCAAAAGTAGGAATAGAGAAGATGAAATTAGGTGTCTTTGTGTGGGCAGAAGATAGAAAGTCTATTTTAGGTATGTTCCAAAGGGTCCATGACTTGAATAATTTTTGCTTAAGCTTGATAGCTAACATGCTGGTGGGCTAAATAGATTGTTTGGAAAGATGGTGTTAGAGTTGAGAATAGGATTAGAAAGCTGGATTAGGGCAGAGAGTAGTTCCTAAATATGAGGAAAACACACACACACACACACACACACACACACACACACACACACACACACACACACACACCATTAGCTATTGACCTTACTGATCTGACCTAGGGCTCATATATATTCCTGTTTAGCACAGGAGCTTATGTAACTTCTGCATCCCTGTCAGTCTGAACTCGCAGTCCATGGTCACAGCTAGGAGTGTTCTAGGCTGCACTCATTTCAGGACCAGTCTTCCTCAAGTGGCATAGCAGGTTGCCCAACTTCCCTTTGGAGAGTGGAGAAATCCCTACCATTGCTGCTGTACATTGAAAGCAAGGTCTTCGAGAGGCCCACAAGAGGGTTTATAATGACAGTACTGATGGAAGTGACCAGTGATGGTGGAGAGAGGGATCTATTAGAGGTCTATGCCCATCCCATTTTTGTGAGAATCCAAGGATTCCCTGACTTGAACTCCAGATGATGGGTGGCCTGGTAGTAACCAAAAAGGTCATTATTAAAGTGTGCCAGTCTCTGGCCCTTATCCAGACTTTGTATTCCTTACTTTATCTGATGAGGTTAGACTTAAAGTGATTGAGAGACGTGAAATATGAGGTAGGAGAGGAGGGTGTCTAGGCCTAAGTAGTAAATACTTTATTAGGTACTTTACAGTGTCTTCTTTAGGCTTTTATACTTGATTGCCGAGCTTATTAGGTTTCAGTCTAGTCACAACAGACTACTGAGCACTTCTACTTTGAGGTATATATTTTCCCTTAACTTATGGATACATGCATATGTGCCCTGTCCCTTAGGCCTGTAGGTTCTGTAACTGTTGGGAAATGCACCATATGAAATGGAATTAGGTGGAAGTCCCATGTGTTAGGAAAGGTCTCACTAGATTATTGGAGTTGGAGGGTTGACATCTCACTCAGGCTTGGTGCTCTGGTTACAGTCCGAGGTGAAATGTGGAGTGGTGGCACTCATTGCACGGATTTAGTTGAGGTCAGCAGAGGCTTGTGAGAACTATGCTGGTTATCTTTGAGAGATGAGAAGGTGGGGACATAGAACTCTGGTGGTGGGAGTGGTTTGGAACTATACACAATAAGCTTTTTTTTTTTTTAGTGATTTAATATTGACTTACAAATTACAAGATAACAGGTACAATTCTGCACTGTTCCCACCACCAGAGTTCTGGATCCCCAATACCTCCATTGTAAGCTACAGTAGTTCTCCCAAGGTTGCAGATATGGGTTAACTAATATTTCTACAACTATCTGCCTAAATACCCCCACCTTAAGGCCTCATCTTACCTTCTTTTCCAAGTCACACATACACCTATTTCTACATCCAAATGTCCTTCCCTTTTTCCTCCTTTCTCTCCTATTCCTGATGGAGTTGGAGTTCAGAGCCATTTGGTCTTCTTCCCCCTATTATTACTCCTCCACTGGAAGTATGGATCAAACTTATTTTGGGGGTGCAGAAGGTGGGAGACCTGGCTTCTGTAATTGCTTCTCCACTGGATCTGGGCATTGGCATGTCGATACATACCCCCAGCCTGTTTTTATCTGGAGAGGTGAGGTTCTAGGACATGGTGAGGTCATGATAGTGTCCATAATTTGGAGGTTGAAAGGTGGTTAAGATTTAAAGCAGGGAAAAATGTTTAATGAATAGGAAACAAAAAGGAGTAGAGCAGATGAAGTTAATGATCTTAGGACAGGAAGAAGCTAGGAAGGTCATTTTAGGCATGTTTCTAGGGTTCTACAATGATCACAGTTTTTTGCTTGCGTTTGATAGCTAACATGGAGTTGAACAAAAGGATAAGGATATGGTGTCAGAGTAGAGAAAAGGACTAGAACGTTGGATTAGGGCAGAGAATAGCTCCCCTTTTAAAAAAAAATCTATTAATAAAATTAACTGTTTCTTCCATCCACCTGACCTAAGGCATATATATAGCACTAGAGCCTGTGTAACCTGAGTCCTTATTGGTTTGAGATCACAGTTTATGGCTACATCTGGGAACATCGCAAAATGCACTTAATTCAGGACCAGTCTTTCTGGCGTGTTAGGGCAGGATACCCCAACCTCCCTTTGGAGACTGGGACAACCTCTACATCACTGCTTTATGGTGAGAGCAAGGTCCTGGGAAGGCCTGAAAGAGGGCTTATGATGTTGTTCCTGATGGAAGTGACCAGTGATATGGAGATATATCTATTAGAGGTCTAGGCCCTTCATATTTATGTGGGAATTCAGGATTCCTTAACTAGGGCCATAGATTATGGGGTAGTGTGATATTGACCAAAAGGGCCATTATTAAGTGAGCCAGTCTCTTGTCCTTATCCAACTTTCGCAGTCCTCTCTTTATCTGATGACTTTAGACTTTCTCCCAGCTGTTTAAGCATTGAGAGACATTTACTATTCCCACCAGAATTCAGTTTTTGGGATCTGTCTTCTTTGGGCCTTTCTGCTAGATTGTCAAGCTAATTTGGTCTAAATCTGATTGATTAGAAAATTTATAATGCTTTCTTGAGGCACTTCTATTAGGATTCCAGGCTTATTGTGTCTAAGTCTTATCACAGAGGGTTATTAAGCACATTTACCTTGAGTTACATAATTGCTTCTTGCTTATGGATACAGGTACACCTGTTGCCAGTAAACTAAACCCTAGCCTATATCTAGTCTCAGCAACTGTGTTAGAAGATGTGCCATCTAAAGTGGCACTAGGTAGTCCCATTGCACTGTACTGTGTGTGCTTAACTAGGTGTGCCACCACTTGCCCCCCGCCACCGTTACACTGTAATCTTACAATCTTGTAACCCACTATTAATCACAGATAAACGGGAAAAAATGAGGCTTCAAAAATGGTTGAGCAGTACTGTTCTGCTTCTCTGTCTCTCATCCTCTATCTTAAAAAAAGAGAGTGAGAGAGTCTACCAGGCACAGCGGAATAGAGCAGATGTGGCAAAATAAGAAAGAAATGGGAATACATATTACATAATAGACACGTTGCTTTACTGCTACTATCTAAGTAGAGAAAGCTTGCTAAACTTGGTTAATTTGAGAAATAACAGCTATCTCTTACCTAGTCTGGTTAGAGAGTATAGCTGAGTAAAAAGTCATTATATTGACTTTAGTTATAGCATTATATACTAGACATAAATGTTCAAAATTTATGTTCAAATGTTCAACTCCTATCAATTTGTAAAAAAAGAAGGAAATGTTCAAAATTATATATATTTGCCTCCAGGGTTATTGCTGGTGCTCGGTGCCTGCACGAGGAATCCACTGCTCCTGGAAGCCATTTTTCCATTTTGTTGCCATTGTTGTTATTGTTGTCACCATTGTTAGATAGTACAGAGAGAAATGGAGAGAGGACTGGAAGACAGAGACAGGGAGAGAAAGATGGACACCTGCAGACCTGCTTCACTGCCTGTTAAGTGACCCCCCTGCAGGTGGGGAGTCAGGGGCTCCAACCCTGATCCTTATGACAGACCTTGCGTTTCTTGTCATGTGTGCTTAATCTGGTGCCTGGTCCCCTGATATCTGTTTTTAAATGTTGAAAGTTCTACCTGAAAATTACTTCAGATTCAGCACTTTTGAAAAAGCTTCTTTAGAGTCTACTTTGTGAGCACATAGTCAAGAAAGAATATTTTAATTTTTTTATTATTTATTTTCCCTTTTGTTGCCCTTGCTTTTTATTGTTGTTGTAGTTATTATTATTATTGTTGTTGTTGGATAGGACAGAGAGAAATGGAGAGAGGAGGGGAAGACAGAGAGGGGGAGAGAAAGACAGACACCTGCAAACCTGCTTCACTGCTTGTGAAGCGACACCACTGCAGGTAGGGAGCCGGGGGTTCGAACTGGGATCCTTTCACCAGTCCTTGTGCTTCATGCCACGTGTGCTTTACCTGTTGCATTACCGCCCAACTCCCAGAACATTATTTGTGAATTAAGAAGAAAATGAAATCTTTTATGTAGACATTCATAAAGCATAGCTTTACAATTGAGAGCTTCATAATGTATACAGTACTTACAAAAAACAGAGTATCAAGTTCATTTATGTCATTCCATTGTGAAATTAATGAGATAGTGTCTACGCACCGTCTTTAAGGCCTGGTTCTTCAGTTGGGATCATACCTCTGTGTATTTTGCCTTCTGATCCCACAAATGTTAGTGTTCATTCACATTGTTTTGTTGAAAGGCATCACTTTTCAAAGACTCCTCAACATGCATGACTAGTTAGCACCAGCTTTCTAATGTTGAATAAAACACCAAGCTCAAGTGAAGTTGTCCAATAAAATGGAATCCTACTGTGAAACTGCAAATATTATTGCTGTAGATTTTAAGCAGTAGTGGCTACCTAAATTTGGACCATTTAAATATTTCTATATATTTACCTATCTATATATCTATGGCCAATTATTATATAATATATATTGTATTATATATTTAATATCTATAGTCAATAATTATATAGTCAGTATAGTCAATCCATATATCTATAGTCAATAATTATCATAATGTATGTTACATAATGTATATATCACAATGTACACTTGGCTGAAATGTTTATTTGATATGTGAAACACACTTATATTAAACAACACATTTCAAGCCATGTTTCATTTGGGTTGATACTAAATTTCTTTGCATATATGATAATATAAACATTGATCAATTATGCCAGCCAAACAAATGATGTGTTTACTGGTGGCAGAAATCTGGTAGGATAGAAATAAATGTATAGTGTGATTGAAGAAATAGCTCAGAGAGCATTGGGCTCATATGCCTGAGGTTCCTGGTTCAATCCCCAGTACTGCATGTACCAGAGTGTGTGTTCTAGCTTCTCTCTCTTTCCATCTCTTATTATTAAACAATAAAATAAATCTTTAAATTGTATGTCAGGGCATAAAAAGTGAAAAATGCTTATCAGTGAAAGGCATTTCAGAATGAATATAACATCCACATAAAAATATGATATCCTGCATTAAATCATTTTTTTTAAACTACACAAAATATCATCAAAGCACCCACCTACCCTGAGAATAGGAGGATGTTTAAAATTTAATATGAATTTTGTAGGAACATTGCTATTTTAGTCACTAAATCTGTTATTAAATGTTGAAGTATGAACAAAAATGTATTAAGTGTCAGAGTGGAGTTTCTTTTAAATAAGAAAGTAGCATCTAGTGGCTGGACAGTGGCTTACCAATTAGAGTGTACCATGCATGAGGACCAGGGTTCAAGCCCCCAGCTCCCACCTGTTGGGGGGAAGCTATACAAGTGGTTGAGTCATGCTGCAGGTGTCTCTCCTTTCTCTCCCCTTCACTATCTCACTATCTCTTTTTGTCTCTCACTCCTTATCAAAAAGAAAGAAAAAAAGGGGGGGGGAAATGAACACTAGAAACAGTGAATTATGCCAGCACTGAGCCTCAACAAAAATTCAGGTGGCAATGAGAGAGAAGGAAACACATACCACGGAGAGAGAGAGAGAGAGAGAGAGAGAAGGAGAAGAAAATAGCATTTGGGTGGTAAATATTCAGGAATTAGTGAGATTAGGAAATTATGATTTATAAAATTTTCCAAATGAATGAATTAAGCACTTCTCAAGCAACCTTGAACCAACTGACCACAAATTCAAAATTACTAGAATTTCCCTTCTAGCTAGAGAAGAATTACAGTAAAAAAAATTAATAAACCCAACACATTGTAGTTCACAGTGGAATTCTACAAGAGGTTAAAAAAATGAGGTAAATGCTCTAGTATATTGTACTGTGGAAAATTCTGATTCAGAAAGGAAAGGACCATCAGCTTCTTCCAATACCATGTGGGTGAAGTGATACAGCAAACAAAATGAGGACATGCTTACCAGGAAGGAATACTTACAGGGGAAAACCACATCACTTTCAGAATCCAAATTGTGAGTGCCAAATTCACAAGGAGGATGACGAGTAACAGAAGAACAAATAAGTAGAGGCAACGCTTCCTCCAGCCATAAATGCCTATCTTGTACACGTATTGGTCCTCTGGTCTTTCTATATGGGTTCCTTCTGTGGTTGTGGTGTACTGTTCACGTACCATCTGTCACCAGGAGGTGTGGGTGAGGGTGGGAGGGATGGATAGGGTCAGGAGAGAGGGAAGAGGAGAGAGGGAGGGACAGAGGGAGACAAACAGGCAGAGAAGGAGAGAGACTTATTTGTCATTTATGACTTAGTATGAATCTAGCCAAAATTTCCCAAATGGCCAATTTTAACATACAGACTAAAACTTTACTTTCAAATATATCACTGTGCTCCAACCAAAGTGCTATTTAATGCTGCTGGGAATATTTTGCACATGTCAAATCCATCTAAAGTCCAATGACCAGAGCTTTAGATTTTGATCAATAAATTCAGTTTACATATAGCTTTTAAAATTCTTCAGGTTAAAATTGAAATTGAAGCATCACCTTAAAATGACCAAATCATTAAAAGATTATGAAAAGATAATTCAAGTGATTAATTGATGCAATAGAAAGATAATCAAGTTGGTACCTATACAGATTCTAAAAACTACAGTTCAATTACTCAGTTTTGTGTCAAATGATTAAATCACATCTTTTTTTTCAGTTAATGAACTACTCAACTAAGTATAATATTTACAGGGTAGTTACCATATTAACTTTTGCCTATGATATTTTCCAAGTACTGTTCCTTTACAAGAAAGTTAGAAAATGTGTGTGCATATAAATTCTAAAAATATTGTACTGTAGACACTAGATTAACAACTTAACATTTCAACTCTATGAAAATATTTTTAATGGGGATATGGGACTGTGGTGTGGGTGTGGTGTGGAAGTATACATTGTAATCTTACACTCTTGTAGCGTACTATTAATGAAAAAATTTAAAAGTTTAGAAAAAAACATTTTTGAGAAATTTATTTTTGTTTTATGCAAAGAGAAAAAGACAATGGATTTAATTTACAAAGTGAAGACTGATCGTGAAGACTTTTCTGATTATAAATGTTCTGAAACAATGAGTCATAACATAAAAGTCTGGGATTTTTTATGCAAATGTCATATATTTATTTTTAGAAATATTGTGAAGATATTTTATTTAAAGTAAATCATAGCCTAAAATAGTTCTTAAACTTGCTTTTTAACTTAACAATAAGTGTGTCCCCTTGTTCTGTTTATCTAATATTGTGGTATAGTCATCATGTAAGATTGTCAAATCCTGAGGGCAATCTACATTATTCAAATGCTAAACATTTAATGATCTTACAATGCATTGTTTATTTATTTCTTCTTTAAGGATTTATTTTATTTATACCATAAGATAAAGAGATATAGAAAAAGGGGAGAGAAAGTTCCGAGCAGCACTCTGGCATATGCAGTGCTGAGTAGCACACTACCAAGTGAACTATTTTGCCAGCCTGGGAAACACTATTCTTTCCAAGTACTCATAACATTTGTAAAATAAGATAACATACTACTCCACAAGGTGTTATGAAGAAATACGAAAGTACATGCTTTCTATAAAGTCTTTGATCTGGTGACAGCAGGGTAAAGTTAGGCAAGCGTAACAGAATAATGGATCAGACAAAACCCCGTCTTTGAGGAACATTAAGAGGAGTGTGGTTGAGACTTGATGAATACACTCACTTGGATACATGCATCTAATTCATATTATGCTTTCTTTTTCTGTTTTTTTTTTCATATTATGTTTTCTTGGATAAGTTGGTGGGCTAATTTCAGGAAAGGTCACTACAAGGCAGCAAGTTAAGGGGTGGAGGTGGGGCCAATGGATACAGTTTTTCCAGTCCTCTGTTCTTCACTGGAGATTCACCTGAGTGGCAAGGATGGAATTCAATATGCCACAAGTAAGGTCCTATGGGTCATGGGGAGGGAGGAGGCATATGGCCAAATTGTTTGTCAACCCTCTTACAGCATTCATTCAAATTTCCTGAAGCTCGAGGGAGAACTGTATTTCAAAATTTAAAAGTTGTCTTTCATGAACCTCGCTCAGCTCTTAGATCCTAGCAGCATAACTTTTGCTTATGTAACTATACCATCTTGTGATGGTATAGTTTTCATCAGCCATGAAGGAGACAAAGTGGCTCATGGGAGAGGTTAATTACGACTACATAATCAGCTTATGGACAGCCCATAACTATATCTTGTACAACTGGATGTGTAAAATGACACTTAGGTGTTAAACAGTTGTATGCTACTATAATGGCAAATGAGGTCATGACAAAGCTGATAGACAAAGAGACAGACACAAATAACTAGTATACAGAGTAAATCTTTCATTTTACTGTGAATTAGAGAAATGCAAGTAAACACAAGTGTGACAGTGCTAATTAAAACTGAGATGGGTTTGGGGTAGGGATAGTTTTATATTAAAAACGTAAAAATGGTGAAGACCAGGTGGCTGATACTCAGGAGAAAACATAGCGGCCCCCTCCTCAGCACCACTACTAACATGTGACCCCCGACAAAGTGCCACTCACCTTTACGTGGGCCAATCACAAATGATCGTGTAAACAAGAATCAGTCAATCATGAATGTTGGGATGCGGGCACTTCAAGACCAAAGCAAAGGTAGGTACCAGCCCCTTTTAGCTTGCTTGGTTTCTATTGGTATCTTCCCCTGAAGTCTCATTAGATTAACAGATATTTAAAAGCAGGTAGTAGCCAAATAGTGACAAAGTATTTTAAAAAATGATGATAGGATCCCTCTGTTATTAAAAGAGAAAGTAACATAATCCTAGAAAGGAATTTGACTCTATGTACCAAAAGCCTCAAGCATGGTACTTCTAGGAAGTTATTCTAAAGAAATAAGAATGAAAATGAAGGTTTATGTTTAACGGTATTTAATTTAGCATTATCTATCATGATGAAAATCTGGAAACTAGTTAAATAAATAAGTAAACAGTAAAATCTGGAAACATGTCAAGTTAAGAAGTAAATAGTAACTGTGATTGACTGTAAAAACTGTAAAAAGTAAAAGCAGTTGATTCACTGAAATACTACAGTTAGAGAATTAAATGTTTGGAAAGTTTATGACACCCAGAGAACGATATTACAATAATAATATTGTAATAAATGAAAAGAAAGGTATAATATAAATATTTAATATTGAGATTAAAATCTATATTCACAGAAAAAGAGAAGACTAAAGAAAATTTAAAATTGTTAATGATTTCTCTTTATGATCTGTTTGCGTCACTTAAAAATTAGATTTCCCAAAGATTTTTTTTTCAGATTAGAATGTGTATGCCTTTAATTATAGCATGGTCAATAATAAACATGCTATAATTATACCAAATTTATGTTTACATATTAAGGATGGCCAAATAACTTCATGAATACTATTGTTTTTAGTGAAATTCTTCAGTAAGATACATATCAGCATAGCAAAATACATGGTTTATAACCATCAATTTCATGCAAATTTACAACTGGCATTATTTTCACTACTGCACAGGCCCTATTAGCAATACACAAGCACATGGGAGCATATGTGTATGTGCACACACAGATACACCTAGACACACACAGATTATAAAAGTTCCCAAATTATTCCCTGTCCCTGACAATAAACAGTCTTCTTCTTCTAGCGTTTGCCACAATAAACAGTACTGGTGTTTAAAACAAATTTCAAATACTGCTATTTTTAGAAAAGCTCCTTGTAAAACACAACAGATCAACAGAACAAGTGGATTCCACCACCTATAGTCCACAGACCTGAACCAGAAAGAAACCTTTATTTGAATACATACAGGGGGAAAAAGACTCAGACTCACCAATTGTGCTCTGCAGTTTCTTTTAAATTTTTAATTTCAGGGATAGGCTAATTTTTAAACAGCATTATGTTTATAAAGGCCATCAATGTATCTATAGCTTTCCTTGCGATTTTCTTTGTTTTTATTAATAAATTCAGAAATCTAAAGTGACTATATTGTCATTATAGTACTACCAGCATTTAAAAAGTGATTTTTTCCCCCTGCTTCCTTTTACTTTGTCCTTAGTCTTCTTTCTTTTTTTTTTTCTTCAGAACATAGATCAGCTCTGGCTTATAGTGGTGCAAGGGATTGAACATGGGATCTTGGAGCTACAAGCATGGGAGTCTTTTTCAATAACCATTGTGTTGTCTCCCTGATTCCAGAAGTTGAAATTGGCAGAATAAGACATAGAACATAGTAATGGAGCAAGAACCTGATTTATGTCAATTAGAATGCATGCAGTAAAGTATCATTGTAGAAATGGCTGCATTTGAGACCTAGTCTTTCAGCCTGGACAAGGCTGAAACTGTAGTTCTTGGCATAATTTATACCTCTTATTGACCTCTGATTCAGTGCTCACACATCCATTTGATGTGTGAAACTTAAGCTAGTGCCAAATAGTGCTATATTGAGAAAGAGCTGGCAGCCACAAAGCAAGCCTGCATCTATTTTCATGCCTTGCACAGGAGGCACCTTCTGATTCCTTCTTTGTTTGAGCTGATCTGACAGGTGCTTCTGTCACTCACACCCGAAGCCATCTTGAATCATACATTCATCAAGATGATTAAGAGCAGAACCTTCTACAACTCTGAGCCACAGAGAAAGGAACAAAAAGGTACCCACTTGAGAATGTTTTCCAATTACTTCTGACCATTTGCTTTTCTAGCAAGGTAGATTCCTTACTGAAATCAAATGTTTAGCTACAAAGTGATTTTTGTTTTTCTGAAAAAGTCTTTTCATCTGGGCTGGCAAAATAGCTCATTTGGATAGTGTGTTGTTTTGCCATATGCACAACTCAGATTCAAGCCTGGTCCCCACCAATTAAAGGAAGGTTCAGTGTTTCTCTCTTTCTCTCTCTCCTCCTCTGCCTCGTTACCTCCCTCTCTCCTTTCTCTAGCTCTCTATAAAAAGTCATTTCATAACTTTGTCTTTGATCACTGTCAAGGAGATTGTATAGCCCTATTTCCAAACCAAGTATGTACTTTCTTATGCTTATTTTATTGATTTATCTTGTTTTATATGTTCTATTATTTATCCTATTTGAAATGGTTTACTGTTCCTTGAAAGCTTTCCTTTCTTGAATCCCAAATCATTCCACCTTTAAAACATATTTTATTGGGTCCAGGTGATGACTCACTGGGTTAAGTGCATATAGTATGAAGCATAAGGACCCACCCAAGGATCCTGGTTTGAGGCCCTGCTCTCCACCTGTGGGGGTGGGCGTCACCTCATAAGCAGTGAAGCAGGTCAGCAGGTGTCTATCTTTCTCTCTCCCTCCTCTCTCAATTTCTCATTGTCTTATCCAATAAAATAGAAAAATGGCTACCAGGAGCAGTGGATTTGTAGTGCAGGCACTAAGGTCCCAGCAATAACCCTGAAGGCAATATGTATAAGTATTATTTATACATCATTGTTTAAAGTTGATAGAACGAGACAGAAGATTATATACCAGCGCCAGTAGTGGCTCATCTGGTTGAATGTACATGTTACAATGCTTAAGGACCTGGGTTTGAGCCCCCGGTCCTGACCTGCAGGAGGAAAGCTTTACAAGTGATGAAACAATGTTATAGGTGTCCTTCTGTCTCTCTTCCTCTCTATCATCCCCTTCCCTCTCAATATATGGCTGTCTCTATTCAATAGATAAAGATAACAAAAATTTTAAATAAATTAAAAAATAATATATACCAAAATGTTAACAAATGCTATTTTCAATTGTGGAGGAAGTGACTTAAAGTTTTGCAGTCTGCTTTCTACCTTTCTATACGGTTTGAAATTTATAGACTGAACACGTTACTTTTATAACAAAAACTTAAGCTGTTTCATGTGTGAAAAATATTTTATTTACTTTAATGAGAGAGATATAGAAAGAAAAAGAAAAGGACATTCACATACATACACCAGAGCACTGCTCAGTTTTGGTTTCTGGTGGTGCTGGGGATTGAACCTGGGACCTCAGATCCTTAGGCAGAGACAGAATCCTTATGCCATCTCCCCAGCCCAATCAATCCATCTCTACTCAAGGTTCATATATTTCTCACACTTACTCTTTAACTAATACCTACCTACCTACTTCAATAGAAAACCTCTAACCTGCTAGGAAAAAAACCTAGAACCCATACAAATAAGGGGGAATGAAGGGATTTCCACATTGTGGAGCAGACTGCCCTGATAACTTGATCAATTGAACCCCCTCATATCATACCTCAGGGACTCCACACATTGCTCCACTTTTCAGCATGAATGGTAGCCCCACCAACAGTCTTTGCATTTTAAAAGGATATGTATGGCTACTTCATTTGGTTTGCTTCAAAATAAAAAATATTCTGAGGAAATGTTATTTTACAAGATGTCTTTTATCTTAGGGGTACAATTTATCATCTTATTAAAATATGTGTCAGTGGCCCAGGAGGGTATAGCAGCTAGAGCATTAGATGTGAAAGCATAAAGTCTGGAGTTTGATTCCTGGCACCACATGAACCAGAGTGAAGCTCTGATTCATGTCTTTCCTCACCCCCTCTCCCTCTCTCCCCCTCCCCCTTTTCCTCCCTCTCCCCCTCCTCCTCTCCCCTTCCCCCTCTCTCCCTCTTTCTCCCTCTCCCCCTCTCCATCTCCCTCTCCTCCTTTCTCACCTCCCCCTCTCCCCCTCCCCCACTCCCTCTCTCCTCTCCCCCTCTTCTTTCCTCCCTCTCCTTCTCTCCTCTCCCCCTCTCCTTTTGGTTCAACTGCATTGAACCAAAGAAGGTAGCCTCACTTGGCATCAGCTGCACTAAATCTTGATTTTTATACCTGCAACTGAAATTTCCGGGCAAACCAACTAAATGTATGTAACCTCCTCCCCACTTCACCTCTTCAGTTCTTCTCATGGCTCCAAACAGCATTTTTCTAAGTTCTAATTCTGACAAAGTAGTCATCTCCAAGTTAAGGGAAATATTTTAAAAAATATTTATTATTATTATTATTGATAGAGACAGAAACCAAGAGAGAAGGGGAAGATAAAAATGGAAAGAGAGGCGCATCGGGTTAAATGCAGGTGGCGCAAAGCACAAAGACTGGCGTGAGGATCCTGGTTCGAGCCCCTGGCTCCCCACCTGCAGGAGAGTAGCTTTGCAGGTGGTGAAGCAAATCTGCAGGTGTCTGTCTTTCTCTTCCTCTCTCTGTCTTCCCCTTCTTTCTCCATTTCTCTCTGTCCTGTCCAACAATGACAACATCAATAATTATAACAATAACTACAACAATAAAAAACAACAAGGACAACAAAAGGGAATAAATAAATTAATATTAAAATTTTTAAAAAAATGGAAAGAGAAAGAAAGACACTTGAAACACTGCTTCCTATCTACAGGTGAGGACCAGGGGCTTTAACCTCGGTCCTTGTGCACTGTAATGCTGTAATATGTGCAGTCAACCAGGCATTCCACTGCCTGCTGCCCTCCCCCCCCAATCTTGAAGCAAAGAAAGTAATTAAAATCTCAACCAAACTGAGTTTTATTCTAGTCACAAATTTCAAGCTGGAAGACTTAAAGCACAAAAGAATTCTCTGGGTAGACAGAAATCAGCTCTTGTTAAATGTGGTTTAAATGTGATTGTCCTGTCATGCTGGTTCATGGTAAAGTGTCAGAGGACTTCAAGGTCATAACTCACTTCTATTTTTAGAGTCATCTTCTCTTTGTGATTGGAATGTGATGCTTTAAAGTGCTTCTATTTTTTAAAAAATTTTTATTTATAAAAAGGAAACTAAAGTGCTTTTCAAATATGATGAAATTGGGGGTCAGGCAGTGGTGCACTCAGTTAAATGCACATATTAATTACCATGCCCAAAGATCAAGGTTCGAGTCCCTGCTCTCCACCTGCAAGGGGTTCACTTTATGAGTGGCAAAGCAGGGCTGCAGATGTCTAGCTTTCTCTCCCTCTCTCCATCTCCCCATCCTCACTCAATTTCTCTCTGTCCAATCTTATAAAAACTGGAAAGAAAAAAATAGAGGGGGGGAAGATGGCCACCAGAAGCAGTAGATTTCTTGTGCCAACACAGCCTCAGCAATAACCCTGGTGGCAACCCACCCTAAAAAAAAACCCCTCATTAAAAAATTTTATTATCTTTATTAATTTTTTATTATTTAATTTATTATTTTTATTTTACTATCTTTATTTATTTATAATTTTATTATCTTTATATTTTATTATTTTTATTTATTTTTATTATCTTTATTTATTTTATTATCTTTATTTATTTATTATAAAACCTTCATTAAAACATTTTTATTATCTTTATTTATTTGTTGGATAGAGACAGTCAGAAATTGAGAAGAAAGGGGGAGATAGAAAGGGAAAGAGACAGAGAGACACCTGCAGCTCTGTTTCACCAATTGTGAAGCTTTCCCCCTGCAGGTGGGGACAGGGGGCTTGAACCTGGGTCCTTGTGCACTGTAGTGTGTGCACTCAACCAGGTGTGCCACCATTGGCCCCTAAAATCCCTCATTTTGATGCATACTACTACTATAGGGTTGCACTTCTAGGTTTCAACAAGATGAACATTTTAGGGTCTTTGGGGGCCCAACAGGTGGCTCATCTGGTGGAGAACACAGACCACACACAGAACTGAGTTTGAGCCCCACATAGGACTGCCTGCAGAAGGAAGCTTCATGAGTGGTAGAGCAGTGTTGTGGTGTCGCTCCTTCTCCCCTTTGTCTCTTGTCCTTTAGAGCAGTGGAACCTTTTTTTTTTTTCCTGCCAAGGGTCATTTATAGCATCACTCTCTTTAAAATTTATTTAGTTTTACAAAATTACATATCAACAGGGGTATAAATCCACAACATTCCCACCACCACAGTTCTGAATCTCTAGTCTCCCTACTGCAAACCACCACAGTTCCCCTAATGTTGTAGACATGGGCCAACCATCATCTCTACAACTGTTCACATTTATACACAATTGCCCCCTTTTTCTTCCTGATCCAATCCTCTCTCCCCCTCCAAGCCACTTATAACAACATTGCTACCTCCATATGTCTCTCTGCTTTTCCTCCTCTCTCTCTAGGTGCTGATGGAGCTGGAGTTCAGAGCCCTCTTACTTCTTCCTCCTATCACTTCTTCCCCTACTGGGAGTACGAAGTATGAGTCAAGGTTGTTTTATTTAATTTTTTTTTTGGGGGGGGGGAGAAGGTAGGAGTTCTGGCATCATTCTCAGTCTAGAAAAAACGATCAGCAGCAAATGTTCTTATAGAGAAAAGCTCCTAGATTTGTGGAATTTTTAAAAATTTATTTATAAAAAGGGAACACTGACAAAACCATAGGATAAAAGGGGTACAATTCCACACAGTCCCACCACCAGAACTCCGTATCTCATCCCCTTCCCTTGATAGCTGTCCTGAATTTTGAGTGTTGTCTGTGGTTACCATGGCAGGACCCAACCAAGCAATGGATGTTCCTCACTCCTGGTCATGTTCAATATAGAAGCAATTACAGAAGCCAGACCCCCCAACTTCTGCATCCCACAATGATCCTGGGTCCATACTCCCAGAGGGATAAAGAATAGGGAAGCTATCAAGGGAGGGGACTGGATATGCAGCTCTGGGGGTGGGCACTCTGGAGATGTACCCCTCTTATCCTATAGTCTTGTCAATGTTTCCATTTTATAAATAAAATTTTTTTAAAAAAGCAAGGAAATTCTTACCACTGAGCCCTGACAATAAATACATACTTTCAGAGTATGTTCTAGATAATTTTCATTTGCCATCTAAAATATTTTATGACAGGAAATGAGTCCCAGGAATCTCAATCATCTATTGTTCCTTTCAAGAATACTAAAGATCTCCCCTAGGCAGTGGTGACTGTCAGGAAGAATGTTGTTTTCTTTGTGTTCTGGAAGGCATACATTCCTCCTAGCAGCGTCACTGAGGGAGGAGTTGAGGCTTTTGCAAACCCAAAACACAGTAAAGGCTTCTACATTCATTCTACCATACAATCCTCTAAGTCTTAATGACATAAAATTGAAGCAGGGCTGGGAAGTACTCACTTCCCTGAGGCTTCAGTCCTTGGCTCTACACATGCTAGAGACCACAGTGCTGTGGTTTCTATCCCCCGCCCCCATGTGTGTGTGTCTCATGACAATAAGTAAATCATTAAAAAAAAATAGGGCTGACAAAATAGCTCACTCTGATAGTGTCCTGTTTTGCAGTGTGAGTGACCCAGATTTGAGCCCAGCTTCCACTGCACTGGAGGAAACTTTTGTGCTGTGGTCTCTCTCTGCCTCTCTATCTAAACAAACAAGCAAACAAACAAATCAAAAGTAAAGTTGAGGGGCCAAGTGGTGGCATATCTGGTTGAGTCCACATGTTATAAAGCTCAAGGTCTTGGGTTCAAGCCCACAGTCCTCAGTTGCACAGGGCAGTGAAGAAGTACTTCTGGTCTCTTTCTCCCTCTCTACCTTCCTCCCTCTCAATTTCTTTCTGTCCTATCAAATAATAAAATAAACAAATATATATTTTTTAAAAGCATAGAAATAAAAAAGTAAAGCAGAAAACCAGGGAGGAAGCTCACAAGATGGAACATGTGTTTTGCCATCCATAAGGCTTGGGTTCTAAGCCCGGAACTGGAACCCCATGGGAGGCTGTGGCACTGGAGGAAACTTCAGTGTGGTGATTGTTCTGTGTTAACAATCTTTCTGACTAAAAAGCAGCCCAAAGCAGTGAAATCACCTCATCTCTGTCTGTCTGTTGAAAAAAAAAAAAGTTGAGTTGGAGTCTGAAATAGCAAACACAGTGGGCAAAGAATTGTGAAACACTAGTGCCGGGTTGAGCGTACACATTACCATGCACAAGGATCCAGACTGAAACCCCAGCCCATACTTTCAGGGTGGAGTTTCATAAGCACTGGAGCAGTGCTGCAGGTTTCTCTATTTCTTGCCCCTTTTAGCCTTCCCCTCTTCTCTCTATTCTGTCAAATTAAAAAGAAAAAGAAAAAAAGAAGTAAATAAGAAAAAATAGCCTCAAGGAGCAGTAGATTCAGAGTGCAAGCAATGAGCCCCAGCAATAACCCTGGTGGCAATAAATAAATAAATAAATAAATAAATAAATAATAAAAATAAAGACTTGCCAAACAATCATGAAACTATCATAGAAGTGCCTGGCCCTGCAGGTCCAGAGAAGAACAAAGCTGTTATTCTTTTAATGCAGTGTTAGGACCAAACCCATGGGCTCACACAGTTGAGTCTCCTCACAGTCACCAGTGAAGAATGAAGCTTGGCCAGGAGCTCATGAGGCTGAGAAAGAATTGGGGAGGGGATGGGATACAGAGTTCTGGTGGTGGGAATTGTGTGGAGTTGTACCCCTCTTATTCTATGGTTTTTGTCAGAGTTTCCTTTTTATAAATAAAACTAAAAAAAAAGAACTGAAGAGAGAAGGACAGACAGAAAGCAAGGCAGAAGCAGGTTCAGAGGGGACAGGGTCCAGAAGCAGGCGGCACAGACAGATTTTGCAATTCTTCCTCCCACTGAAAAACCACAGCAGGTGTCCAGGGCAGACCTAGGCCTGCGGGAGAAGAAACCAGGGACTGGGCAGAGACCAGCAGGGCAGGAAAGAGAAGAGAACTGGAGCTTCTGCAAAGGCCCCAGATCAAGTACCGCCAGTAGTCATTATCTGCCTTTTATATTCAATAAAATAGCGATTCAGTCTAATGGCTAACAAAATACACCTTATACCTTTATTTTTCAGATAGATAGAGGCAGAGAAGGAGAGTGAAAGAGACCAAAGCTTATTCCAATGTGGTGGGGGCCAGGCTTGAATTTGGGCCTTGCACATAGCAAAGCAGGGCACTATCCAGGTTAGCTATTCTATCAACCCAGAAAATACACTTAAAAAAAATGACAGCAGGAACCAGTTGCATCTTCAGCATGCAAGCTTAACTAGCATCTTTTGGAAACTTGGGTTTGTTAGCGCTGGGATTCAACCTTGAAAGTCCCTGCACAGTCCTTTATATCTGGCCTCAAATGGAAAGCTTGGAAAATTCTGGAACTTGTACAGTTAACTTGGCTCATTCGTTTTAAATTCTGTGCATCTGCTGCCTTCTGCTCCTCACTACAAAATGTCTCCAGGAAAGTAAAGTGGCCTATTTTGTAACAATGAGTCATCCCACTGGGCTATAAACCTTTCAGCCACTTGAATTACATTTCCCCCTAGTTATCTTACCCACTGCTTTCTCCAAGCACTTACTTTTAATGGCTTCGACATGGGAAACAATAAGAAAATCCTGAGGACTTCAGCCAGCCAAAAATACTACTAGCATACGCTTACCTTCTGCCCGATTTGTCTTTACCATTTGATACACACGCCGAACGACATTTTAGCTTTGGCATACTTGGGGAGAAAAATCATTTTCCCCTCTCCATTCAAAAGTGGGTGTTTTTACTCTGGTTCTGTTTATTCCCGATTTAAGCAAGCAACCAGCAACTTTAGTCTCCTTAATCTTAAAATCTGTCTCTGAGGATCTATAAGGAAATTGCTGGCAAAATGCAAAGCACACAGAATTCAGTCCCTCCACTTTAAGAGCAGAATTTGAAGTAGGAGATCTGGAAAATTATACTGTGTCTCCATGAATTGCACTAAGTGAATGCAGAAGAAAGACAAATAGTATCATAGCACTCGGCAAGTTAAAAAAAAAATCAGACATACTTCATTATGCTAAAATACCTAGCAAGGTAGTCAAGAGAACTTCTAAGAAGTTGGTGTGAGAAGTTAACTCATTCTTGTTGATACCATAGTGTTACTTCCAGATGACTTTCACATGTTTTGTGTCCCCCGGGGAAGGACATAAGTGTTGTACCTTTTTGATTTTTTGAAGTTCTACACTCTGATTATTATCAAGAATCCAAATTAAAACTGGTCACTTACCTTAGATGTGTGAAAAGGCCCTCCAGTGAATTAAGGGAGCCTGCTTGAGCTCTAGCTGCGGGAAAATGACTTAGTTTCTCCTTATTTGCAAAGTGAAAAGGGAGAGTGTGGGCCTCCCAGTCCTGCTTGACAGAAGAGACTTGGGTTTGGCCTGGTTTCATGTTTCACCCCTCCTGTTAGCAACAGGCATATCTAATTTTACCCAGTGACATAAACAGCTCAGACCATACTTAACACTGTTTGGCCACTGATTCTAGGACACTCTGTGTGCCAAAAAAGAAAAAATATATATCTTACAAAACCAACATTTACAACCCTGAATCATGATAGTGCTATGTAAGCATCACTCTCTAAAATAAACTTTGTCTTAAAGGAACAGCAGCGGACATATTTTTTTAAGTTTATTTATTTTATTTTATTTTTTTTCTTTAAGTTTATTTTTATTAGTGATTTAATATGGCTTACAAGATCATAAGACTATCGAAGAATAATTCCATACCTCACCCACCACCACCGTTCTGTACCCCTTTTTCCCCAATAGTAACCACCATAGTTTTAAAAAATCTTAGTGACACTTTCACTACTTTTTTTTTTCCTTTGTTAGGAAGATCACATAGCTCATTTCTCTATATCATACTTACGAGTGAAATCACCTGGCCGCTGTCTTTCAGAGAAAAGCAGGTCATTTGGTAACAGATAAAAGCTATAGCAATAAGAGTTCTTGAACACAAACAACAAAAAAAAAGAAGAAAGACTGAAAAGTCGTAAAAAGAAATGACATGACTTAACCAGGCATAGAGGACTGTGTGCATGTAAATGTATCATACATAAAGGTATTGCATATAGCTTATACAAATGAATCTAAGAGTCTTTAAAAACTGTCTCACCATTCTTTTTTTTAAGGGAAATCTTTTTTAAAAAAATTTTATATCTATTTATTTTCCCTTTTGTTGCCCTTGTTGTTCTATATTGTTGTTGTAGTTATTATTGTTGTTGTTACTGATGTCGTCTTTGTTGGATAGGACAGAGAGAAATGGAGAGAGGAGGGGTAGATAGAGAGGGGGAGAGATAGACATCTGCAGACCTGCTTCACCACTTGTGAAACGACTTCCCTGCAGGTGGGGAGTCAGGGGGCTCGAACCGGGATCCTTCTACTTGCCCTTGTACTTTGTACTATGTGCGCTTAACCCGCTGGACTACCACCCAACTTCCTTGTCTCACCATTCTTTGCTTAAACATCCTCTATCCATTTTTCCCCCTTCCCTTTAATACTTTAAAGTCGCCTCATATTCCCATTGCTTGTGTTCTGGGGTCTGTTTTACTGTGTATCACCTTGCTGAGAGTTGAATATTGCTTGTTTCTTTCTCTGCCACTTCTTTCAATAACTCTTGCAAGGCAGGTCTGGTAATGGCAAACTCCTGGTACTGTTCATATTTGAATGATAGTATCAGCAACAGACCTTTGAGATGAGTTTCCAGTAGAATCAAATACCACAAGAATCAGATAAAATACTTCAGGCTGACAGGCACTACTGAAAGCTTGTGACTTTTTTTTTTATGTCCAGTGAAAACTATTATCAACCCAACAAAATGTACCTTATCACTTAATACTTCAAAAGCCAACTTCTGTAATCCTCTTTAATATTTGAGGAGAAAAATCTGATTTTCAGGGCCTGGCTAGGGCTGGTGGAGGGGGCAGGGGGTGTCACACATGTGTGGCTTTACCACTTCTGGGATTTTTTTTTTTCATTGAGATAAGAGAGAAAAGGAACGATACCACAGCACGAGAACTTCATCTAGTGTCATGGCACCTGCCATGGAGTACTGGGGTTTGAACTTGGGGGCCTTGTTCATGGCAAAGCAGGCATCCTTCCAGATGATTTATGTCTCTGGACCTTAGAAAAAGCTTTAAGATAATCATTCCAGGGCTACTGAACTAACTTACTTGGATTGTGCTTTGCTCTGTCACGTGTGCAGCCCAGGTCTGAGCCGAGCCCCCACTACTCTGGAGATGCTGTGGTCTCTCTCACTCTCTCTGTCTGCTCCTAAAAGTAAAATGAAAAGGCAAACAACTTGTATGTTAAAACTATGACAATATTTTATGGGGCCTGGTGGTGGCACACCTGGTGGAGCACACCTTACAATGTGCGAAGACCCCTGTTTGATCTCCTGATCCCCACCTGCAGGGGTAAACTTTGCAAGTGGTGAAACAGGGCTGCAGGTGTCTCTCTATCTCTCTCCCTCTCTATCTCCCCCTTCCCTCTTGATTTCTGGTTGTCTCTATCCAATAAATAAAGATAATAAAAATTATAAGAAATGGTGACAATATTTTTGAGTAAACTAAATTCATATTAAGTCTAACAAGTTGTGTGAATACATCAATGTGTTTTGCTATTTTTACTTAAATAAATAACCTTCAAGAGCCTTCAATTTCTGTAAAGCATAAAAAAAAAAAACCAGATCAGAGACTAAAAGTTTTTAAATCATCTCAGGTTTTCATTACACATTATTTCTATACTGCCGGCTTTGCAGCTTGCACTAAAGCTGACTAAATGGCACACTTGGGGTTTGCATTTTCATGTCCTGCTTTAAATATGAGAGCAATGTAATGACTCTTGCCCTCAGGGGAGTGTTCTCTTACAGTATTTTTTCAAAGGCTCTCTTTGAAATTTGACACCTCTTATACCAACAGCTGCAGGACTTAAAAACTTCAAGTAAACATACATTTATTTATGAAATAGTGAGATTTTTTTTTTCATGCATTCTCTGTATACTACTACTTTTCCTACGGAGGCAGTTTGGTTAGATATAGTATTATGGCGCAGCTAAAGTTCTTAACAAAAATATTAAACATGGGCCTGCAGAAGGGCTCACTTACTGCTCTGCTTTGCCATGTGCATGATCCTGGTTTGAGCCCAGCCTCCACCACACTGAAGGAATCTTCAGTGCTGTGGTCTCCTCCACTCCTTCTCTGGCCTCCTCATGCCACCCCCCTTTTATTCTGTTTCCAGGCAGGATTATCACTGGGACTTGGGGTGGCACTACGAATCCACTGCTCCTTACAGCCATTTTTTCCCCATTTTATTGGATAGGACAGAGAGAAATTGAGAGTGGAGGGAGAAACAGAGGGAGAGAGAGACAGAGACACCTGCAGGCAGACCTGTTTTTACCACTTGTGAAGTGTGCCTACTGCAGGTGGGGAGCCGATAGCTCACACTGGATCCTTGCACTTAATACTATGTGTGCATAACCAGGCGTGCCACCACTTGACATATATATATATATATATATATATATATATATATATATATATATATATATATATATATATACAGAGAGAGAGAGAGAGAGAGAGAAAGTAATGATACAAGATTTTTTTCTATTAGTGTGTGCCTGAATAGTCAGAACATGAGCACCAAGCCAATGGTTTTGTTAAAATATCACATAGTTAAAGGTTACATATTGAGGAATTATTATTATTATTATTATTATTTTTTATCAGAGCCCTACTTGGCTCTGGCTTATGGTGCTTCAGGGGATTGAACCTAGGACTTTGGAGGCTCAATCCTCAGAGTCTCTTCTCATAACCACTATGCTATCTATTTCCACCCTTAAGGGACATTTTTGTCTGTCAGTAAACTTTTTTGATGATTGTGAATTTTTTAGTGGTGTCTTGGAGACAGATCTATGTATCTAGGCTCTGCTTGCATGTATACTTTCATTCAACACATCAGCATCTACTCTTAGTTGTGAGACTGGCTGACTTAGAGAATAAAGTCTTGATTCCACAGAATAGTTGAAATTATTAAAATAAGATCTCTAAATTTTTTTTAAAGATAGAGAAGGGGAGAGAGAGAGAGAGAGAGAAAGAGAGAGAGAGAGAGAGAATATGAGAATGAGAATGAAAGAGACCACAGTATCAAAGTTGCCTTCAGTGTAGTGGGTGCTGGGCTCAAACCTGGTTTGTTCACATAGCCCAGTAGAACACTATCCAGGTGAGCTATTTTTAATGTAGGCCTATCTAGCAAGTTTGTGACTCACATGTATACATCTTAATTGTTTTTTAACAGAATCACAACATCTTGAAGTGTTAAAAAAATACATAGTCTCACACTATACTCAACATAACAGGGTTTGTTTGGGTAGGGGAAGAACTGCCTTTGAATGACTCTAGGCTCCAACACAAAAGTGCCTCTACACATAGTATATGCTCTGGGGACCTTCTGGAACTCTCCCTCAACCTCTGGGTCATCACTGAGCAATTCTGCCCCTTCCTTGCTCCTCCTCTGTTTGGAGGACTAATGACATTGCAGCTTGTGACTTAGATTAGAACTAGGGTTAGGGTGATCACTTACTTTCTTTTATTCATTTTTTATTTTTTTAATGTCACTAGGCCTTATCTCTAGGGCTTGGTACCTGCAAAAAAGTAACTTACTGCTCCTGGTGACCATCCATTTTCCTTATTTTCTTTCTTTCCCTTCCTTCCTTCCTTCCTTCCTTCCTTCCTTCCTTCCTTCCTTCCTTCCTTCCTTTCTTTCCTTCTTATTTCTTTTTTGTGTTGTTAGAAAAATTGACAAGATGGGGGAAATAAATAAGGAGAGACAAAGAGAAACACCTGCAGCACTGTTTCACTGCTCACGAAGCTTCCCTTCTGCAGATGGGGACCAGGGAATTCAACCCAAGTCCTTGTGTATGATAATGTGTCCAGAGTGATCACTCTTAAAGCTAGTGAAAAACACGCAATTTCTCACAGGGCTCTTGTAAACAAGCAAGAAAGAATAAAAAATATCTGGTCTTTCCCCCAGGCTGTGAGCCTGGAAAATTCACAATTTTAACCCTCACCTGGAAAACCACAGAGAATAATTGACCATGTAGCTTACATGGTAACTTACTTGAGGTGAACCTAATGAGTTTCACATTAGTAAGAACCAGAAAATATAAAAAAGGGCAAGAAGGACAGGGTGGGAGGTGGATTTGGGATTGGACATCCCTACTTCTCCAATGCACAATACCCATTTCCTATTTTTTTACATTTGTTTATTCCAGAGCACTGCTCAGCTCTAGCTTCTAGTGATGCTAGGGATTGAACCTAGGACCACAGAGCCACAGGCATTAAAGTCTTTTGCAGACCATTATGCTAAGTCCCGAGCCTGTACATTTTATATTTTTATGACTGTATTCTACAATGTGGATGCATACCATATTGGAATTGTGTTGTATAAATATACTGAAAAGGAAAGATTTTACATATATATGGAGACATATATATATATATATATATATATATATATATATATATATATATATATGGAGAGAGAGAGAGGAGATGGAGAAAGAGATAAACCGAGACTAGAACACTGCTCAGCTCTAGCTTTTGGTGGTGCTGAGGACTGAACCTGGAACTTCAGAGCCTCAGGCATTAGAGCTGCTTGCAGAACCACTATACTATCTCCCCTAAACCCTAAACCTGCTCCTAAACCCACTGTTTTGTACCTCTTTCCTTTCTTAGAGATTTAAGAATCTCCCTCACTCACCAGCCTATCAGTCATCTTCCACTTACACCCCACCCACCCTCAGTTTCTTGGGTTCTGCCTGAGCGCTCCACGCTTGGTCCCATCTAGTGGGGGACCCTCACTGTCACAGCAGGACACACACCTTGGGTGGGGTTGGTTGTGTCAGGTGTCCAACACGCTGTGCCTTGCTTTTCAATTTCTAAGAGAAGCCAGAGAGAACTCACTGCTCTCGGGTCCATGGTGGATCTCACAATCCTGTCTTCTGTGGGGGGACCACAATTTGAGACTGCAAATCCCTGCAGAAGGTGAAGTCAGCTGTTTTTTTGCCCTACCAGGGCCTCACTGGGCATCCTCCATCAGTGAGTGTTCCATAAACAGTCTGTCCACAGCTACACTCCACTCAGTTCTTCTTCTTCTAGCGTTTGCCCTTCTTCCGTAGCCAGTCAACAGCATCAGGTTGAGCCTGATGTAAAGTTTCGAGACCTCCTTTGAATCTGGAGAGGTGGCAGTCATTGACTATGTGGGTCACAGTCTGTCTGTAGCCGCAGGGGCAGTTCGGGTCGTCTCTGGCTCCCCAGCGATGGAACATAGCGGCGCACTAGCCATGGCCTGTTCGATAGCGATTGAGGAGGGCCCAATCATAACGTGCTAGGTCAAAGCCGGGTTGACGCTTGCAGGGGTCTGTGATGAGGTGTTTGTTCTTTACCTCAGCTGACTGCCAGCTCTGTTTCCAAGAGACTGGAACAGAGAAGTTCAGTGTAGGTGTAGGGGACCAGATTGGGTGACGAGACGTCAAGCGTTGAACAGGGTGGGCGAAGATATCCGCGTATATTGGCAGAATGAACAATATACGCGGATATTGTTCATTATATAATAATATAATGACGTGGGGAATGAACTTAGATGATGCCGCATCCCGACGAATATCTGGCGGGGCGATGTTGCTAAGAACTGGCAGCCATGGTTCCAGAAATTATCCTCATGGAGGAATATAATTTGGAATCGACCAAGTGGACATGGGGGCTACGGAACCATACTGAGGCACAGTATTCTGCAGTGGAATAGCATAATGCCAGAGATGATGATCGTAGTGTGGAAGCGCTTGTGCCCCATGAGGAGCTGGCCAGTCTTGCAATGATGTTATTCCTCGCGCCCACCTTTGCTGCAGTTTTTATGAGATGTTCGTGAAATGACAGAGTGCGATCGAGAGTAACGCCAAGATAGACTGGCTGGGCTTCATGCCGGATTCTCGTATCGCCAAGCTGCACATTAAGCTCACGCGAGGCCGAGGCATGGTGTAGATGGAAAACAGATGATACCATTTTTGCAGTGCTAGGGATTAGTCGCCATTTTTTACAGTAATCAGATATCAGAGACATGTCTTTCGTGAGTGTTTCCTCGAGGATGTCAAACTTGGATGCCTGAGTTGCTGTCTTTGTTGATCTCACAGCAGCCTATGACACGGTCTGGCACCGTGGTCTCCTAGTCAAGATCTCAAGATGCCTGCCTCCATGGGTGGCCAACACTATATCGTTTCTTCTCCAAAACAGAAGATTCCAGGTACATCTGGGTGACAAGTCTAGCAGATGGAGACTTGTCTCAAGTGGCCTCCCCCAGGGCTCTGTTCTGACTCCTACGCTATTTAATATTTACATCAATGACCTCCCAGAAACTTCTTCAAGGAAGTTCATCTATGCTGATGACTCCACTCAGTGACAGGCAGAGATGCAGTGAGTGATCAGGCTGCCATTCTAAGAATCATCCACAAGAGGTCAGTACAACAGCACTGAAAGTGTCTTTTAGGACCAAGGAAATGTAGAATCTAATGATTTTGGAAGTGATCAGTTTAAAGTCTTGAATATAATTACTCATTTAATTTCTTTTAAAATATTTTTTATTTATTTGATAGAGACATAGGTAAATCAAGAGTGAAGTGGGAGAGAGACACTTGGAGCCCTACTCTATTAGGGCTCTATTTATATACTCTATTATAGCTCTACTCTATTCTTTTTTTTATTGTTGTAGTTATTGTTGTTGATGTCGTCATTGTTGGATAGGACAGAGAGAAATGGAGAGATGAAAGGAAGACAGAGAGGGGGAGAGAAAGATAGACATCTGTAAACCTGCTTCACCGCCTGTGAAGCGACTCCTCTGTAGGTGGGGAACCGGGGCCTCGAACCCGGATTCTTCTGCCAGTCCTTGTGCTTTGTGCCACCCGCGCTTAACCCACTGTGCTACTGCCTGACTCCTGAGCTCTACTCTATTCTATATAAAGCTTCCCCTCTCAAGGTTGGGATGGGGGCTTGAACCCCAGTCCTTGCATATGGTAGTGTGTGTATTCAACTGGGTATCCCACTCCCTGGCCCATCATTATTATTATTTAAAAATATTAATTATTTTTTTAGTGAGGTTTTTTTTTTTTTTCCAGAGCACCGCTCAGCTCTAGTTTATGATAGTGTGGGGGATTGAACCAGGACATTGGAGCCTCAGGCATGAGGTTTTTCTGCATTAACACTATGCTATCTAACATAGCCCAAAGATTAATTTATTTTTTACAACATAAGAGAGAACTAGACCCTCACCCAGAAATATGTGATGCCAGGGACCAAGTTCAGGACCTCATGCTTGAGAGTCCCACACTCCAGCCACTGTGCCATTTTCTGGCTGCAACGTTAGGCCTCTTGAAATATCATGATAATTATGTGCTGGCCTGATTGAAGTTGCCTTTTTGAAATATATGGCCCCATAAATGTCACATAATCAAAACACACTGATGAAGTGCTTCAAAAAAAAAATCTCCTGGAATATAATTGGTATAATTAAGTAGATGATTCTCACCCAGTTTCTTGGATTAGTGAATTGTTTTCAAAGATATATTTTGAGAATGACAGATTTATAAAATATTAATATTTGTTTTATTTATTAGAACAGAGAGAAATTGAGAGGGGATAGAGATATTGAGAGGGAGAGAGACAGACACTGTTCATTGCTAGTGAAGCTTCCTCCCTGAAGGTGGGGACTAGAGGCTTGTACCCAAGCCCTTATGCATAGTAACATGTGCGCTGAACTGGGTGTGGCACCAACGGTTCCCTGACTGATCTAGAACATGAATCATCCAAGTGTGCACATTTCATTTTTTAAATGAGTATGGGGTGGGGCTTGCACATGTGTGATTGCTGACTCTAAGACAAAGAGTGAGAGAAACCATAGCGCCTGATTCTTCTGTTGCCACAGAACCTCTCATGTGGTGCCTGGGTTTAATTAACCCTGAACCCTGTGTTGAACAGGCACATGCCCTACCCAATGAGCTATCTCTCTAACTCCAGTTGTACACATTTTAGTAACAATAACTCCCTTGATGGTTGTCATATCAACAGAAATGAAACTTGTCACTAGGCTGTTAAGTACAGGTATTTTATATTCCTAGTGGTACTTTGCAGGGAGTCTAGAAGTTAGTGTGTAATATAAAGGGTCAATGAGTGTTGTCATGGAAGACAGAATGGGAAGGTGGCAGGGGGTAGAACAAATAAATGGCAGAGAAATAAGAGGTTATGAAGGATTAAAAGAAAAAGAATAAGGCTGGGAGATAGCACTATGCTTATGCAAAAAGACTCATGCTTGTGGCTCTGAAGTCCCAGGTTTAGTTCTGAGCACCACCATAAACCAGAGCTAAGCAGTGCTCTGGAAAAACAAAACAACAACAAAAACACTTTTAGGCTTCAGAACAGAAAAACTAAATAGTACCTGAAGTTGTAAAGGTTCTACAGTGAACTGAGTTATAATATTTTAAATATATGATTCCAGGAACATATGACTTTGAATATTTTACTGGGAACAGACAGTGTTGCACTCAGTATAGACTTCATGAGCAGGAATTCTCACTTTGGGCAGGCTATAGAATTATGGCATTACAATATTCACAGAAAATGCACCAAGAATTGCAAAAATGGGACCTATATGTGGAAAGAGCCCCCCCTCTTTAAATGATTAAAACAACAACAACAAACTCTCTCCTGCTTTTCTTTGTCCTGTCTCCAATTCCATTGGCCAGAAGTCACTACTTAGATGTTCTCATACTTACTTTGAATCTTTAAGTAACATAGTGTTATACTTGAAATATTTGAAATATCCCCCCCCCTTTTGCCACCCGGAGCTCAGTTCCTGCATCACTCTGGAAGCTATTACTATTTCTTTTTGATAGATGTTGAGAGACAGAGAGAGATGGAGAGAAAACAGAAGGAGAAACACCTACATTGCTCTGCTCTAGTGCTTGTGAAGCTTCCTTCCTGCATGACATATGTTCTACTAAATAAGCCCCTCATATTTGAAATTGTTAACTATAGCATTAGCCTATAGTTGAGATACTATTACCAATGGCAGCATGGATGCAGATACAACTGAGCCAGATTTTGTCTTGTATTTTTCAGTGATTGCAGCCAAGAAATTGCCTTTTTGCTTTTTGCATGACCCAGGTTGGAGCCCAGTCCCCACCACATTGAAGGAAGCTTCAGGGCTGTGACCACTTTCACTCTGTCTCTGTGTCTACTAAAAAAAAAAAAGAGAGAGAGAATTTTTTTGGGGGGGATATTCTTGTTGTATAGCTGGTATTTGAGCATAAATGTCTAATATAAGTTTTAGTGAAACCAATGTGATCATGTAAATAACTTTTTTTTTAGGATGCTGTGGAGTGTACACAAATCCCAAGAAATGCAAGAATGAGTTGGTGATATTAGAATGAGAAGAACTTCAGAAAACCAAGAGAGATGATGAACACTAATGAGAATGACTCTCTGACCTTGGTTGTACCAACAAAGCCTATAAGTCATGGAAATCCAAGTCTTCTCTGGTGGCACCCCTGATCTATCACCTGCTCTGGGGAGGTCAAAGGTAAGAGAAATTTCTTGAATAGTCCTGGAAGTGGCATAGTGGATAAAGTGCTGGGCTCAAACATGAGGTCCCAAGTTCATTCCCCAGTATCACATGTGTCAGAATGATGCTCTGGTTCTTTCTCTCCCCTCTCTCATAAATAAATTAACACAAATAAGTAGTTTTTAAAAGAGAGATCACTTTATTTGACAAGAAAAGACCAGTGGAATTCTGAAGAAATTGTAGACCTAGTATAAATTCAAGAAACCATATAAGAAAACCTTTGGCTTTTTCATGGAAGCTAAGACTTATCATTTTACTTATTTATTTTAGTAGAGACAGAGAAGTAAGAGAGGAAGACAGTGCAAGCGACCACAGCACTGAAGCTTCCTTCAATGTGGTGGGAGCCAGGCTAGAATGTGGCTCACAGAAATGGCAAAGCAGCACACTATCCAGGTGAGCTATTTTACTGGTCTAAGACTGGCCATTTTAAAAATATTGTTTTTATGCCACAAAGAAAACAAATACCTCTGCCGATTTAACTATCACATGTCACTGAATGTAATTCTCAGTAAAAAGCTATTAACATATGTGGGGGGATGGATATTTTGATTGCTCACCTATGATAACAGTCCAAGGGAGTGAGGGATGATAGCAACTGTCTGTCAACCACAATTTTAGATAAAATTCATCCAGGATTGTCTGAGCTTTGCTTTTGTTTGTTAGTGTGTGTGTGTGTCTGTCTGTGTGTGTGTCTCTGTGTGTGTGTGTGTCTGCTAAATGACACGACACATCCAGTACTTGTCTAAGCGGGAAAGTAATTTGATTTTAGGTAACTGCACAAAAAGGCTCACTCTCACCCCTGAAAGGTTTTTTTTTTTTTTCTGGGATGTTGAGTTGGTTTGTGATATATGAGTCACTACATGGTGAGAAGGCTACCTGGAAGCACAGTGCTGGGAACAGCCCTGCTATGTGGGATCCTAGTGGGCATCACACACTGCTCTAATGATTTTTTTCTTCTTCCTCTTTCTTTCTAGTTTTCTTTATTTTTATTTTTATTTATTTATTTTTCCTCCAGGGTTATTGCTGGGCTCGGTGCCTGCACCATGAATCCACCTCTTCTGGAGGCCATTTTTTTCCCCCTTTTGTTGCCCTTATTGTTGTAGCCTCGTTGTGGTTATTATTATTGCCATTGTTGATATTGTTCGTTGTTGGATAGGACAGAGAGAAATGGAGAGAGGAGGGGAAGACAGAGAGGGGGAGAGAAAGAAAGACACCTGCAGACCTGCTTCAACACTGGTGAAAGGACTCCCCTGCAGGTGGGGAGCCGGGGGCTCCAACCGGGATCCTTACGCCGGTCCTTGTATTTTGCACCACATGCGCTTAACCCACTGAGCCACCGCCCGACCCTCTCTAGTTTTCTTTTTTTAAAAGAGGAAGAAAGAGAGAAAGAATGAAAGAGACCACAACATGGAAGCTTTCTTTAATGTGGTGGGGACTAGGCTTGAACCTGGGTCACACATATGGTAAAGCAGCACACTGTCCACAAAGTGAACTGTTTTGCCTACCCAACACACACTGGTCTAGATGCTAAGTAGCCAACACTGACCCACCAACAAGCTCCCTCCGCCTGCTTAGAGTTCCAAGTTCAGTTGAGCAGAGACACTCAGGAAATAAGAAACAGTCAAGGAGACAGTTTCTCAGAGTAATACATTTTCTAGGAAAAGGGACAGAGAGGGGCCAGGTGAGTGACTTAGCACAGAGTGGTATCCTCACATGCTTGGGGCTCTGCTTCTATCCCCAACGCTGCTCAGAGCTCCATTCACTGCATGGAGGGGAGAGCTTTGATTGCCTCCTCTCTCTCTTACTCTCTCTATCTCTCATTCACCAGCACAGAGAAGGAAGTTGGGCTAGGGAGCTGGTTCAGTGGTGAGGTCCTGACTCTGATCTCTTGGGCCACAGGAAAAAGGAAGAAAGAGGATGATGGGGAGAATGTCTGAAAAGCTATGGTCAGGGAAGGGCTTTGTAGGGTAACAGGAATCCCAAGAAAGAACCAGTGGCAACAAGTGTATGTCAGAGAGTGATTCTGTGACTTTCTCGCTATTCCTTTCAGAAAGGCATCTGCTCAGTTTGCTCCATTCCATCCTATCTCATCCCATTCCACTCTACTCCATTATCCTAACTATCCTATCCTATCCTATCCTATCCTATCCTATCCTATCCTATCCTATCCTATCCATCCTATCCTATTTTTCATATACAATGAGACAGAGAGACGAAAAGCAGAGAATGAGAGACCACATCACCAAAGCTTCCTGCAATGTGGTGGGTGGGGCCAGGCTTGAACCTGGGTCATGCTCCTGGCAAATCAGCACACTATCCAAGTGAATTGTTTCACCCCACCTCCCAAGTAGTTTTGCACTGACTTCATGATTTGGGATGTTGTCTCCAACTTTGATGAATGAGACTCTTACTCTGCTTGATGCTTGCTGTTGACTTCAGGAAGGAAAGGTGTGAGAACTCCCTTCACAGTGCCATCTTCAAAGTGGAAGCCTGGCACACATCCGCAATTTCTGGACAACTGGGCAAAAAAGGATAGCACCATAGGTAGTACACCAGACTTTCATTCCTGAGGCTCCTGAACTCCCAAGTTCAGTTCCCAGCACCACCATAAGCCAGAGCTGAGCTGTGCTCTGGTATAAGATAAATGAATAAATAAAGTATTTCATGCCCCAAACAAGGAAGAGATGATATTTGGCAAACCTCCTCTCAGGATGCATGTGGAAAGACAAATCACGAGAAAGACAGTAAAGTCATGAGCTTGTGCCAACCAGAAGCCTGGACTGTGGTGATATCAGTATGTTACAATCTGGAGCAATATATGGCACTCTAACAACAGAGCAGGATACTTGCATAAACCTTGCCCCATGAACAAGCACACACCTAAATTCCAAAGCAAAGCCGAGTGGTACACTTGAGATTCCCTCTGAAGAGTCATTCACAGTGGATAGGAACTTACAAAAACAGGTAAAAACCACCGAGCAAATAAAATATTAGAAACTATATATATGTATATATATATATACATATATATATATATATATATAATCTTCAGCCAATAAGGGAATCAGTAATCCAAGAAACAGTAGATGATAGAAAAAAGGTAAAAACTTAAAGAGGAAGTGAAAAAAATCATACAAGAAAGAAACCACATTCAAAGAGAAAAGCAACTTCTATTTATCTGGCTTTATATGGTGATTCTTAGTTGGAAGAAACACTTGGAAATCTAAACAGAATATAATTTTTTTCTCCTTTCCTTCCCTTCCCCTCCTTTTTTTCCTTCCTTCTTTCCTTCCTTCCTCTCTATCCCTGTGGTAGGGATTAAACCTGGGATCTCAGAATTCAGGCATGAAAGTCTTTTGCATACCTCTGTGCTAGCTTCCTGGTCCCATTCTATACTTCAGTAAAGGTCTAGGATGTCACTCAGCATTACTTGATAAACCACACATGATCTCCTCAGTATATGGAAGCACCAGACCAGGCAGCACGGATCTTTTTAAATGATCAAATGTCAAGCGGTAACATGTAAATATACCAATAAGGGGTGTGTGTGTGTGTGTGTGGAGGGCGCAGGGGGGGGTGTTGGTAGGTCTAAGAGGTCCAGCATCAAGTTACAATATAATACCCCTGAAGACATCAGCCCTTTGTAATTTTAGAAGACCTAGGTGTCCCCTTGAACATGCTCAAGTTAAGGGGTCAGGTTGTGACCCGTTCGCCTGGTAGAGTGAACATGTCACCATGTGCAAGGATTCGGGTTCAAGTCCGCATCTGCAGAGGGGAAGTTTGATGAATGGTAAAGCAGGGCTACAGGTGTCTTTCTGTCTCGCTGTCTCTCTCTCTCCCCTCCCAATTCCTTTCTGTCTGTCTCTATGCAGTAAATAAATAAATAAATAAATAAACGCAAACATTTCAAAAGAAAATGCCCAAGTTTTATAATAAGTTTAATAACGCAAAGCAAGCTTGCATTATTTTTGTTTTTTAAGTAAGACTCTCGGCTTACTTGGTCACCTACAGACCTCCTAAGTGAATGGGCGCTCGCGCCGCGCGCGCGCGCGCGCACACACACACACACACACACACACACACACACACACACACACACACACACATTTATTCTCGCATCTAAGGGTGCAGCTCAGCAAAGTCTTGGGAGGGCACAGATAGTGCAAGCTGTACAGCTCTGCATGGCTCTCAGCGCTGGCAGAGAGGGACTAACCACGCACCCAGGACGAAGGGGACCTGGATAGGTCCTGGGCGGGGTGGCGCCGGGCAGTGTGTGCGGGGCAGGTCCTTACCTGCCTGTGTCCTCGGTGTCTAGGGGCGCGCGCCGCGGGGCCCTGCATACCGCCCACCGGAGGACACAGCACCCAGGGCGGCCCGAGCTTGGTCTCAGGCTTAGCCCCCGCGTCGCGGCCCAGCGCCCTGGAGGGAAGCTGCTCCCCCAGGCGGCCAGTGCACACATCCCCGGGTTGCGGCGGGAAAGGGGGTGGGTGAGCGGCACCTGGGGAAGTCCCCATGCAACCCAGAAGCTACCAGAAGGACTCACAGGGATGCGCTATCTGGCCCACACCTCCTCTGGACTAGTCCCTGCACCACAGACATGCCCTTACACACGTGGACACGCCCCTGCGCTCCAGACTCCTCTTTGTACCTTGGACACACCCCTGCACCTTCAGACACGCCCTTGCACCCTCAGACTGGTCCCTACAACCTGGACACTCCCCTGCACCCAGGACACACCCCTACACTCTAGACACGCCCTGTGCCACTAGGTACGCCCCCTACACACCTGACACGCCTTACACGCTGATTACGCCCCTGCATCCTAGACCTGCCCTTGCAGCTCAGAAGCACCTGCGCCTCAGACACTCCGCTATACACCTGGACTCATCCCTGTACCCGACACGCTCTTGTGTAGGTTACTCCCCACACTCTGGACACGCTCCTGCACCCCAGACAAACCGGTGCTTCCACAGACACGCTCCTATACTACTCCAGACACGGCCTTGCGTCCCAGATAAGCCCCTACTCCCCCAGACATGCCCCTAAGCCCCCTGGAACGCCCCATGTACTCCCCGTCACTATACCCTAACACATACCCCTACACCCCAGAAACAACGCCCCCCCCCCGCAACCACATGACAAGCCCCTGTGCGTTCCTGATTCGCGTCTGCGCCTCCGCCTCCGCAGCCACTGTCCAGTCCTCCCACCGCTGCACCCCTACAGCTCCCTTCCTTTTCCTCAAGGGTAGCTCTGCCCAGGCAGAACTTTGGGAGCTTCTACTGCTACCCCCATGGGGAACTTCCTTGCTGCCTGTGCTCCCAGAGCTCCTGGCTCCTCTTCCCGCTCAGCCCTCCCTTTGCAGCAAGAGTCCCGTCCCCCAGAGCTGAGGCTTCAGGCCAAACCTGGGGTGGGGGTGAGGGACTAGAAGGGGTATGGTAGGTGGCATAGGTGGTCCCCCCCAGCGCAGCCCAAAAGCGGGGCACAGGGCTTTCAGACACTCCTGCAAAGCTAGGAACTTGCAGAAACAGGATAGCAGCCCCAATAATGCTGCATTTAGCTCCTAAACAATGCTATTTTAAAGAAGGCGCTTTGGTGTGTGTGTGTGTGTGTAATTTTTTTTTCAGTGTCTGTTCCCTCAGTTGTGATGATGTGGCTTGGCGTTTCCTGCTAGTTCTTGTGTGTTTCTATCTACAGTCTGAAAAGTCAGAGAACAAATAGTGGCCAATGGCCATGCAGCTCTGGCCTTGATTAAGGCGTAACATTCGGTAGTACTGGCTTATATTCTTGGGTTGCCTTTCTCTAGATTGAGACATCAGTTAAGTTTTACATAATTAAAAAAAAAAAGATGGGTGGCTGGCGATTTAGTGAGCAGATTTCAGGTAGTGTGGCACTTGCATTAAACTTCCAAGGATTACAGCTTCTTCTCTTTGGGTTTGTAGTTATGCTTCACGAAGCGGATGGGTCACTGGGTTCTGACACAAAACTAAGAGTTCCATGTGTGTGAGTGTTGGCCATGATGCTCTTGCTAGTTATGCAAACCTGTTATGCACCACAACTCACAGGATGGAGCATTTTTTCAAAGTAAACCTAATTTCTGCGCAAAACGCTACATGATTGGCGTTACATGTTTGTTTATTTACTTGCTGCCAGGGTTATCACTGGGGCTTGGTGCCAGTTCTAAGAATACACCACTTTTGGTGGCCATTTTTTTCCTCTCTATTTTATTTAATAGGACAGAAGAACATTGAGAGGGATACAGGGAGTGAGAAAGACACTCCAAGAGAGAAACCTGCAGACCTGTTTCAATGCTTGTGAAGCATCCCCCCTGCAGGTGGGGAGGAGATTGGTGGAACTCCAGCCCTTACACATGGTGATATGTGTGCTTAGATCTCAATGTTCCATGTTTTTAATTTTTTAAAAAATCTTTTGCACTGAGTTTGGTGCCTGCATAATGAGTCCATGGCTCTGGCAGCTTTTTTCTCTTTTTTTCTTAATTTTGTAGAGGGTGAGAGACAGAGAGGGAGGGAAATAGAGGAAGAGAGAAACACAGTGAAGGAATAACACCAGCAGCACTGTTCCACAGTTCATCATTTCTGCAAGGGTTTCTATGAAGTTCAAGCATCATGGACCATTTATTTGTTTATTTTTATTTTTAAAAATTTGGATAGAAACAGAAATTGGGAGAGAAGGGGGACATAGAGAGGGAGAGAGATAGAGAGGCACACCTGCAACAATGCTGCACTCTATATGAAACTTACCCCTGCAGGTGAGGCCTGGAGACTTGAACCCAGGTCCTTGCACATTGTAATGTATTCTCTAATGTGTGTGCCACTACCCGGATCCCCATCAGACTGTTTATGTGGAAAGCAAGGGGCACTGAGCTTGGTTGGGTAGGTTTAGTAGGGATTCATCTGCCTCTAGAGAATCAGTCCTTCTGACTGGGGCACCCATGAATGAGCCACAGAGGGATACAATAGGGGCATCATCACCAGAAAGCTGCCGAGGAAAGAGGGTGTTGGGACTCAGGAAAAGAGGTTGACTGGTGAGGATGTTCCTAAAACAGTTGATCCAAAACTTGACCTTCAGAGGCACAGTGGTGGAGAATGTGTGTGTGTGTGTGTGTGTGTGTGTGTGTGTGTGTGTGTGTGTGTTTAGTTTCTTTATTGGGGAATTAATGTTTTTATAGTCGACAGTAAGTACAATAGTTTGTACATGCATAACATTTCTCAGTTTTCCACACTACAATACAACCCCTACTAGATCCTCTGCCATCATGTTCCAGGACCTGTATTCCCTTCCACTCACCCACTCCAGATCTTTTATTTTGGTGCAGTACACCAAATCCAGTTCAAGTTCTGCTTAGTGTTTTCTCTTCTGATCTTGTTTTTCAACTTCTGACTGTGAATGATATCATCCCATATTCATCCTTCTGTTTCTGACTTATTTCACTTAACATGATTTCTTCAAGCTCCATCCAAGATGGGCTCAAAAAAGTAAAATCACTATTTTTTAATACCTGAGTAGTATTCCATTGTGTATATATACCACAACTTAATCAGCCATCTGTGTTGTTTCCAGGTTTTAGACCAAACTGTGCTGCTATGAACATAGGTAAGCACAAATCTTTTTGGATGGTTGTGTTTGGTTCCTTAGGATATATCCACAGGAGAGGAATTGCAAGGTCATTGGGTATGTCCATTTCTAGCCTTCTGAGCATTCTCTAGACTGCTCTCCACAGAGGCTGGACCAATTTACGTTTCCACCAGCAGTGCAGGAGGGTTCCTTTGTCCCCACAACCTCAGTGCAGAATGTTTTAATTTGATGCTCAGAGCTCAGTGCAGGGTCCAACATCAGTTGATTGTTTAATGTTTCTTTTTTTAAATAAAATTATCTTTATTTATTTACTGCAGAGAGACATCCAGAAATGAAGAAGAGGGGTGAGATAGAGAGGGAGAGAGACAGAGAGACACCTGCAGGCCTGCTTCACCACTCGCAAAGCTTCCCCCTGCAGGTGGGGTTTGGGGACTTGAACCTGGATCCTTATGCACTGTAACATGTGCACTCAAACAGGTGTGCCATCCCCCAGCCCCTTTGTTTAATATTTCTATAAAAAATTTTCTCTCCATTATCCTTTGGCTGGAGGTCTTGAGTTACTGCACGAAAATACAAGGTAAGTTCTTTATTGATAAAACCCACCCCCACCTAGATGATGGCCCATTCGAAAAGTGAGCTAAAAGACAGGGATTTCTACCTTTTAATGAACTTTTAACTTGAATAGTGTCATTTTTATTTTGTGTATTGTAATCCTTGTTTTTAAGCACTAAACACAAGGGGTGGGGGAGTTTCAATAATGTGGTCTTTCTCTCTCTCCTTCTCTTTCTGTCTTTCTATCTAAAAATTTATCACAGCACATGTACAAAAATGAAACTAGATCACTACTTAACAACATATACCAAAATTAATTCAAAGTTGATTAAAGATGTAGATATTAGACATGAAACTATAAAATACATAGAAGAACATAGTGGTGAAATACTTTAGGACCTTAACATCAAAGATATATTTGAAGACTCAGCTCTAAGGCTAAGTGAAGCTAAGACAAGGTTACATTGCCAGCCCCTGTTTGGGCACCATTTTGCTGGACTAGCTTCGTGGGTGGGAGACAGATGACCCGGGACTCATGGCTGAGTGGTATGCAGTTCAGTCTTTATTCATGTGGAACGCAGCACAATCTAAGCTATCTCTAATCACAATCCTGTCCTTATATATACTCGCCAAGTAGGGTGGAAACAGGATATGACATAGAGAGGGTGAAGCGAAAAAAGACTGGTGGAAATCAGGGTGTACTAGGAGAGGGGGTGGAGCAAAAAGACATCATGAACCAGTGGGGATTAAACCAATGCCCTGCAGGCAGGGCAGTGCTTAGTTAACAGTGCTTATGTAAATAGAATACAGTGTTAAGCAGGGGGGATTAAACCAATGAAACAGAAGGGGTTTTAGAAGCAGAATTAGAAGCATACCAACATTTCATAAATGGAACTACATCAAATTAAAAAAGCTTCTACACACCAAATAAAAATTCCACAAGGATAAACAAGTAACTCAGTAACTTGTAGAAGATATTTTCATACCACCTGTCTTACAAGTGTTTGATATCCAGTACCTATACAGAAGTCATATAGCTCAACAAAAAGTAAAGGAACAATTCAATATAGCTGTGGATAAAAACATATATAGACAGTTTTCTAAAGAAGATATACAGTTGGCCCACAGATAAGAAATGCTCCACCTCACTCATAATTAGAGAACTGCAAATAAAAACCACACTGAGAATCTACTTCACATCTGTGAGAATGGCTTACAAAAGAGGAAATGATAAGTGTTGGTGAGGATGTAGAAAAAGAGAAACTCTACTGCAGGTGGAAGTGCAAACTGGTGCAACCATTATGGAAAACAGTATGAAGAACCCTTAAAAATAAAAATGGAAATACCTTATGATCCATCGATACCACTGTTAGACATTTATCCAAAAGACATAGAAAGTAATTCAAAGGGGCATATGTACCAGCATGTTCATAACTGCATTATTCACAATAACCAAAATATGGAGGCAATCTAAATGTCCATTGACAGATGATTGAATAAAGAACTTGTGGGACATATTCTTAGTGGAATACTACTTGACAATTAAAAAAAGATGATGTCCTTTGGGATAAAATGAATAGGACTGGAAGTAATTATGGTTAGTGAAGTAAAAATGTGAAAAGACAACTACCAGATGCTTTCACTCATATGTGAAATCTAGATAACTGAAACCATGAACTTGAAAATTATAAAAAATAGCCAACCCATATCTAAGTTCTTGAAAGAACCATGGTGGTTATTCTTGGGGAGGCGGGGTGTGGTGGGGGGCATAGAACTTTGGCGATGGGAGTGGTGAACAACTATACCACCCTATATAATCTTGTATATATACCACTTATAATGTTTTAAAGCTTATATATACCACTATATAATCTTGTAAAGCTCTATTAAATCACCAAAAAATAAAATAAATCCAGCAGTTTGGAATTAAAAAATGACTCAGAGCAGTGAACTCCCAGAAATGACAAAAACAGCAAAAAGCACAAAATACTGTCAAGTTGCTGCAAAATTGTTTGCTACAAATTTCACATGGTTACACAAAACAGAAAAAAGTTCCTGAGTTTCTAAGATTTTCACTTATGTGATTCATCAATGCTGACATCTTAACTTTGTTCTACTCCTTCACAGCTACGTTTATTTTTATGTAATTATGAGCTGTCAAATGTCCCTTTCATAGCAATGAATTTTATTTGCTCCACTTAGCTTAATGAAATTCACGTGCATGAGTGAATTTCACAGATGCATTTATTTCAGCACCTGAAATTCCTGTTTCCAGTGGTGTCTAATATTTTAAAATCTGAAGGCTACTGCAAAAAAAAAAAACAACCACAGAATCACAAAAACTACTTGTTAGATGATACTGAAGAAGATAGCAGCCTTTTTTTTTGCTAAAGTATGAGAGACAGAGAGGAGGGGAGTTAGAGAGAGGGAGAGGCAGAGGGGCAGAGATAAGGAGGGACACCTGCATCATTGTTCCAGCACCCATTAGCCTTCCCTCTCCTCTGAAGGTGGGAACTGGGAGCTTGAACCCAGAACCTTGTGCATGGTGGTATGCACTCTTTGACCATGTGTGATTAGACAATCACTTTAGACAGCTTCAATTTCTTGATTAAGTTAGTGTTAGAATTTTGAGAGAAGACTGTTGAGTCCAAAATGATTTTCTCAGAAACATAGCTCAATTTTAGCCTCTGTGTGATCCTAAAGGAAATACTCAAGACAGTGAAGTACCTCACATGGATAGTGCATTGCTGTATTATGTAGTAACCCAGATTTGATACCAGCCCTCACTGCACTGAATGAAGCTTCAGTCTTTTGGTCTCTTTAACTTTCTCTCTTTCTCTTCTCCTTTCTGCCTTCTCTTCCTCTATTAAAAAAAATAGAAGACTGAAAACACCTAGAATTGCCAAAACCATCTTGAGGAAAAGAAACAGAAATGGAGGCATCACACTACCAGACCTTAAACTATATTATAAAGCCATCATCATCAAAACAGCATGGTACTGGAACAAAAATAGGCACACAGACCAGTGGAACAGAATTAAAAGCCCCAAAATAAATCCCAACACCTATGGGCATCTAATCTTTGATAAGGGGGCCCAAAGGATTAAATGGAAAAAGGAGGCTCTCTTCAATAAATGGTGCTGGGAAAACTGGGTTGTAACATGCAGAAGAATGAAATTGAACCACTTTATCTCACCAGAAACAAAAATCAACTCCAAATGGATCAAAGACCTAGATGTTAGACCAGAAACAATCAAATACTTAGAGGAAAACATTGGTAAAACAGTTTCCCACCTACACCTCAAGGACATCTTTGATGAATCAAACCCAATTGCAAGGAAGACTAAAGCAGAAACAAACCAATGGCACTACATCAAATTGAAAAGCTTCTGCACATCCAAAGAAACTATTAAACAAACAGAGAGACCCCTCACAGAATGGGAGAAGATCTTCACATGCTATACATCAGACAAGAAACTAATCACCAAAATAGATAAAGAGCTCAGGAAACTTAGCACCAAAAAAGCAAATGACCCCATCCAAAAATGGGCAGAGGATATGAACAAAACATTCACTACAGAGGAGATCCAAAAGGCTAACAAACATAGGAAAAACTGCTCTAGGTCACTGATTGTCAGAGAAATGCAAATTAAGACAACACTAAGATACCACCTCACTCCTGTAAGAATGGCATACATCAAAAAGGACAGCAGCAATAAATGCTGGAGAGGATGTGGGGACAGAGGAACCCTTTTAAATTGCTGGTGGGAATGTAAATTGGTACAGCCTCTGTGGAGGGCAGTCTGGAAAACTCTCAGAAGGCTAGACATGGACCTTCCATATGATCCAGTAATTCCTCTCCTGGGGTTATACCCCACGGACTCCATAACACCCAACCAAAAAGAGGTGTGTACTCCTATGTTCATAGCAGCACAATTCATAATAGCTAAAACCTGGAAGCAACCCAGGTGCCCAACAACAGATGAGTGGGTGAGAAAGCGGTGGTATATATACACAATGGAATACTATGCAGCTATCAAGAACAATGAACCCACCTTCTCTGACCCATCTTGGACAGAGCTAGAAGGAATTATGTTAAGTGAGCTAAGTCAGAAAGATAAAGATGAGTATGGGATGATCCCACTCATCAACAGAAGTTGAGTAAGAAGATCTGAAAGGGAAACTAAAAGTAGGACCTGATCAAATTGTAAGTAGGGCACCAAAGTAAAAACCCTGTGGTGAGGGGTAGACATGCAGCTTCCTGGGACAGTGGGGGGGTGGGAGTGGGTGGGAGGGATGGGTCATAGTCTTTTGGTGGTGGGAATGGTGTTTATGTACACTCCTAGCAAAATGTAGACATATAAATCAGTAGTTAATTAATATGAGAGGGGGAAAATCAATTGTATGTCTCAAAGTTTTTCAAAACACAAACTGAATCTTTTTAATATATAGGCTGTGTATTTGATATGTGGACTCTCTCAAAAGCCTAAACCAAGTAGATTAGAAGCATCCAATAGCACAGCTATATACAAGATACTGGATAATGTACAGCAAACCATAACAAAAGGACTTTTCAAAGTTAACCCAATTAACAAATAATGTGATGATAACACTAACTATCCATTGTCTTTTTGAACCCTAAGACAGCAGGAACCTCACATCTCCACTATAGAGCCCCTACTTCCCCCAGTCCTGGAACCCTTGAATAGGGCCCACTTTCCCGTATGCCTCTCCCAATCCATATCAAATAATATTGCATCCGCCGATCACAACCTATCCAACGCAATGATTGCCACCGCAACATGCTTCACTTCAGACTGTGTCCAGAGACTTCACATATGGAATGACAACCCTTCAGCTTCATTACTCGGGTGAGACCTTTCCTAATTTCATCTCAGGTGGTTCACTTTCTAACAAAGTCCCATAACCTAGATATACACCAGTTTCTGTGAGAGAGAGCTTATGTTCACACGTATCCATAAACTACTGCAAAATATATACCTGAAAGCAGAAGTACACTAGAGTTTGCAGTGAGTACCTCCCTAACACTTCCTCTCCACTATTCCAAGCTTTGGGCCCATGATTGCTTAACAATTTGTTTGGCCTCGTATGTTAACTCTCTTTTCAAGCACCAGGTTCTAGATGCCACCAGGATGCTGGCCAGGCCCCTGGATTGAAGACCCAAACCAATGTGTCCTGGAGCTCAGCTTCCCCAGAGACACACCCTACTAGGGAAAGAGAGAGGCAGACTGGGAGTATGGACTGACCAGTCAACGCCCATGTTCAACGTGGAAGCAATTACAGAAGCCACTCCTTCTACCTTCTGCAACCCTCAGTGACCCTGGGTCCATGCTCCCAGAGGGCTAGAGAATGGGAAAGCTATCATGGGAGGGGGTGGGTTATGGAGATTGGGTGGTGGGAATTGTGTGGAGTTGTACCCCTCCTACCTTATGGCTTTGTTAATTAATCCTTTCTTAAATAAAAAAAAAAAAAATAGAAGACTGGGAGTCGGTTGTTAGTGCAGTGGGTTAAGCGCACGTAGCACAAAACGCAAGGACCAGCTTAAGGATCCCAGTTTCAGCCCCTGGCGGTGAAGCAGGTCTGCAGGTGTCTATCTTTCTGTCTCCCTCTGTCTTCCCCTCCTCTCTCCATTTCTCTCTGTCCTATCCAACAATGATGACATCAATAATGACAACAATAATAACAATAAAACAAGGGCAACAAAAGGAAATAAATAAATATTAAAAATTATTCATATAAAAAATAGAAGACTATGGCCATTCATAATTAAAATATAGCAGATAAGAAAAGAGACCCCAGGGTGGAAAAAAAGCTAGGACTCCCCTTTTAGGTATGTTCCTAGGAGCTTATGAATTTGGTAATTTTTGCTTAAGCTTGATAGCTAACATGAGGCTAGATTAGAAATATTGTCTGGGAGGATGGGGTCAGAGCTGCAAATAGAACTTGAAATCTAGATTAGGGTAGAAAGTAGCTCTCAAACTTGAAAAAGGATTTATAAATACAATTAACTATTAAGTAAATTGATCTGACTGGGAGTCCTGAGTATTCATATTTAGCATAAGAGCCTTAACACGGGTTTTTCTCTAGTGGACTGTCTATTCATCCAGTTGACTCCAAGTTCTGTTATTATTGGATTCAGTACTGGTGTGTACCAGTGTGTAAGAATGTTAATTATGGTGGAGGACACAACATAAGTGTTATGTAAAGACTTCCATGCCTGTGAGGCTCCAAAGTTTCAGGTTCAACCCCCAGCACTACCATAAGCTAGAGATGAGCAGTGCTCTGGTATACTACTACTGCTACTACTACTACTGATGATGATGATGATGATGACGATGATGAAAGGGCTGGGGAGATAGCATAATGATTGTGAAAAATACTTTAGTCTGAGCCTCTGAAGTTGCAGGTTTAACCCATCATCATCATAAGTCAGAGCAGAACAGTCTTCCTTTCTATCTCTCACTTAAAAAATTAATTTAAAATATTATTTATTTATTGAGAGAGATACAGAGAGAAAGTTACACAGAGAGAGACCAGAGAAATCTCAGCTCATGCTTATTGTGCCGCTGGGGGTTGAACTTGGGACTTTTGGTGCCTTGGGCATGAGTCTGTTTCACATAACCATTGTGTTATCTTCCCAGCCCCTGTATCTTTTTATCATTAAAATAAAAAAGTAAAATATACATATATAAAATGAATTTTTCTATAGATAAATGGATATAAAGATAAAGATATTATACAAGTTGATCTATAATTTAAAAATGGTCTTAGGATGTATTTGTATGTTTATCTTTCTGCCTTTTACTCTCTTATTTTTTCTCTCAATTTTCCTGAAGCAAAATGAGCAGTAAATTGTACTAATTTATTTTAAAAGTTTTGGTCAAATTTATCCCTAGTTTGATATGAATATGTGCTTGTCTGTTGGTGCACTTGTGTCTCCTCATCTGTGTCTTTACATTTGAAGATTTTTTTTTCTACTCATAATTCCTACGGCTGTATAGGATCCTGGTTTAATAAGACAAGATCAAGTGAGCTTATACAGATTAATGTTTTCTAGAATCAAGTGTGTCTCTCCAGTTCAAGGCAATAAATTTGGGGCTGTTATAAACTCACTTTTATTAAAATCTCTCTCTAGCTCATCTGCTATAGTTCTTACCTTTAAGTTCCTGATTATTAAACGGTTTGTTCTGCACTATATCTTAATATTTTCATCCACCAAGTTGCAGATGCTACCATGACACCAGCCTAACTTCCCTGGGCAGACGACCTCACGAATGTGTCCTGGAACTCCACCTCTCTAGAGCCCTGCCCCACTAGGGGAAGGTTGAAACAGGCTAGGGGTATCATCTATATCAGCCTGTCAACACCCATGTACAGTGGAGAAGCAATTGCAGAAGCCAGGCCTCCAACCTTCTGCACCCCATAAAGATCTTTGGTCCATACTCCCAGGAGGATAAATAACAGGGAAACTTCCAGTGGAGGGGAACGGGATACAGAACTCTGGTGGTGGGAATTGTACCCCTCTTACCCCACAGTCTTACTGATCATTTTGAAATCACTAATAAATAAAATAAAATAAAAATGCAAAAATCTCTCTCTAGGCAATTTATCAATTTATGATCCCCCCTCCTCATTGGAAATAGCCAGAATATTTGGACAAGAAATTCAGACTCCCTGCTAACTGTAGTCATATATGTGGCAACTCCTTTGAAAGTAGTTCTTGGGCTAGCAAGATAGCTCACTTGAATAGCATGCTTGCTTTATCATGGAAACAATCTGGATTTGAACCTGGCCCCCTCTTCACTGAGGGAAGCTTTAGTACTGTAATGTCTGTCTCGTTTTCTCTGTTTCTGTTTTACTATCTGAAATAATCTTCCTGGAGTGGTAAAGCCCCAATGATGACCAAATTAAAAAGAAAGTAAGAAAGAAAAAGAGAGAGAGAAAGCAATTTTCATTAATCTTTCAATGTATTTTTTTGTATTGTCATCACTAATTATGTTAAATTTGTGATTGTGGTACTAACTTATTTACACTTTTAATTTTGAAAATTGAAGCATACAAGAAAAAATGTATTGGTTATTGTATATATAATCTTAGTACTATTAATATAATTTAGGTTTGCACTTTTTTCTGTCTTTATAATTACCTCTATTAAAATTACTCATGGGTATGGATTGACTTCCTAATGCCCATGTCCAGCAGAGAAGCAATTATAAAGTCCCAAAACTACTTTCTGAACCTCAAAAAGAGTCTTGGTTCATACTTCCAGAGGGAGAATAAATATTAGGGGAAGATGACCAGAGGGCTCTGAACTCTAATTCTGTCAAGACCCAGAGAAAGAAGAAGAAAAAAGGAAAAACAGTAATAAGAGGTATAGCTGTGACTTAGAAATGGGAAATAGATATAGATATATAGATTTAAATTTAGATTTAGATATAGGTAGACAGATAGTTACAAAAATAGTAGTCAACCCATATCTGTGACCTTGGGAGAATCACTGCAGTTTCCAACAGAGGGAATGGGGACACAGATGGTGGTGGGAGCAGTGTGGAATTGTACCCATGCTACTTTGTAAATCACTAATAAAAAATATTTTCCATTCAGCATTATATATAGTCAGCTTCAACTGAAAGCTTAAAATACTAAAAATGTTAAACTGCTAAAAAGTTTAAAATATCAAAGTTGGGTCTAGGTACCATGAATCATCTTATTCATTGTGTGTTTCTTGCCCCTTTGTAGTTGTCTGTCTCAGTACCTCTTTACATATTTCAAGGTCATCATCATGAGAATCAGAGAATAATGACTTTGAAGTGTCCATTGTCTATCTGTACCTTAGGAAAGATGGGAAGAAATTGTCTTCAAATATGACATTACAAATATGACATTATTAATTATAGTCATCATGACACTCTTTATGGCCTATTTATTTGCTTTTTTATTATTGGATAGAGACAGTAATTAAGTGGGGGAGAGAGAGAGAGATGGAAAGAGACAGAGAGACACCTGCAGTCCTGCTTTGGTCTTATGAAGAAGCTTTTCCCTTGCAGGTGGGTACCAGGGTCTTGAACCTGGGTTCTTGTGCACTGTAATGTATATAACCAAGTGTACCACCGCTTAGATCCTGACTTTTTTATTTTCAATATTTTATTATTTATTATTTCTCTTTTAAAATTTATATTCTACTTATTTATTTATTTAATGGATAGAGATAGTCAGAAATTGACAAGAATGGGGAGCTAGAAAGAGACAGACACCTGCAGCATGGCTTCACTGCTTGTAAAGCTTACCTTCTACAGGTGAGGGTGGTGGGCTCAAACCTGTATCTTGTGCATTGTGTGATCACCCAGGTGCACCACCACCTAACCCCTATTTATTTATTATTATATAGGACAGAGAGACATTAAAAGGAAGGTGCACATAGAGAGGGAGAAAGAGAAACACATGTAGCACTGCATCTGTGAAGAGCTCCTCCTGCAGGTAGGGACCAGTGGCTTGAGCCTAGGGTCTTTGCACATTGTAATATGTGCACTCTATTAAAGTACACTACCACTCTCAGCCCCTATTTATTTCTTTTTAATGGCTTAAAGTGTATGCTTTTTCACTCTTGCCACCTACTTCACTCGTACCCTCCTCTCCAACTGTGGTGGACACTGGTTTGTTCTCTGCATATGCGAACCTTCTCTTTGATTAAAAAAATAAGTGAAATTATACCCTCATTACCTCTCTTTCTCTGCTGGCTTATTTCATTTAGAGTATCCATCAAAATTTGGTAGCACAAATGGCACATCCCTTCTTATGTGCTACACAGAAATTAACTGGGTATGATTCCTTTTCTCTGCTGCTTGCTAGAGGCTGAACACCAAATAATATCAGGATTTCCATTTTTTCCTTGTGCATTAGGAAAAACACAACACAAATGGCTTAAAATTTTATCCAATTTTTGAGGCTCACTCTCTGTGCCATTTCATATTATCACTGCTATTTTTTTTCACTTTAGTTCATGTAACTGTGTAGTGTCTTAATCCTTTTATCCCAAACTCCTTATAACCTTTCTGAAATGAAACCTTTAGAGGATATGTAAGAGAAACTAATTTTGGCTCTAATTTCATGGGTAGATTTTCTTTCTTTAAAAACTCTCTTTCAGCGGCCAGGCAATGGAGGACTTGGATGAGGGCATGTTACAGTATGCAAAGACCCGAGTTCAAGCCCCTGGTCCCCATGTGCAGGGGAAAAGCTTCACAAAAAAGCAGGGCTGCAGGTGTGACTCTGTCTCTCTCCCTATCTCCCCCTTTCCTCTTGATTTATGGCTGTCTCTATCCAATAAATAAATACTAAAAAAAATTAAAACTCCTTTTTTTTATGAGCCTGACATCTGATATGCAGGTGGATTCATGTTATTGTCTAGGGAGATGATGTCATGACTGGAAAAAGAACCAGAAAGCTAGATCAGGGAAGATAGTAGCTCCCTAATATGGGAAAGGGATATTAATATTGTTGACTGTAAACCCCATCAATTTGATGTGATCTGGGGCCCATATTCAGCTTAGGAGCCTATGTGATCTCTGCATCCCTGTAGATCTGGGCTCATATTCTGCAGTCATGAATAGGAACATTCCAAGCTTCCCCAGTATCAACCCATCTTCCTTAGGTGGAATATAGAGTATATTGTCTATCCTCCTTTTGGAGGATGTAACATTCTCTGCTGTTGTTGATCCATGTTGAGGGCAAGGTCCTATGGGGGCCCACAAAGGGGTCTATTGTGCTTTTCCTGATAGATATGACCGGTAACAATGGAGAGAGGGATTTGTTTGAGGTCTAGGTACTTCATGTCTGTTTGGGAACCTCAGGACTCCCAAACTAGGGCATCAGCTGATGGGGTGGCTTGCTAGTGACTAGAGAGTCATAGTTAAAGTATGCCAGTCTCTTGCCCTTATTCAGCTTTTGCAGTCCTTGCTTTGCTAAGGTTAGCTTTGGAGTGAGTGAGGGAAGTATAATAGGAAATAGGTGAGGAGAGTATCTAAGTCTAAGTAGACACCATTTCATTATGAACTTTTTATTTATTTATTTATTCATTTTTATTTATTTATAAAAAGGAAACATTGACAAACCCACAGGCTAAGATTCCACACAATTCCCACTATCCAATCTTCGTATTCCAACCCTTCCCATGATTACTTTCCTAGTCTTTATCCTTCTGGGAGTATGGATCCAAGGTCATTGTGGGATGCAGAAGGTGGAAGGTCTGGTTTCTGTAATTGCCTCCCTGCTGAACATATTCCCAGCCTGTCTCTCTCTTTCCCTAGTAGGATGAGGCTCTGGGGAGCAGTGCTCCCGGACATATTGGTGGGGTTGTCTATCCAGGGAAGTCTGGTCAGCGTCATGCTAACATCTGGAACCTGGTGACTGAAAAGAAAGTTAACATACAAAGCCAGACAAATTGTTGACCAGTCATGGACCTAAAGGCTGGAATAGTACAGATGAAGAGTTGGAGGGGTCCTCCATTTTGTAGATAGCTAGTAGGCATATTTTAGTTATATTCCAAAGGACCTGTGGCTATACTAGTTTTTTTTTTTTTTCCTCTGAGCCTGACATCTGATATGCAGATGGATCCAAGTTATTGTCTGGGGAAATGGTGTCATGGCTTGAAAAGGAACTGAAAGCTGGATCAGGGAAAAGAGTAGCTCCCTAATATGGGAAAGGGGTATGAATATTGTTGACTATAAACCCCATCGATTTGATGTGATTTGGCGCCCATATTCAGCTTAGGTGCCTATGTGACCTCTATGTAGATCTGGGCTCACATTCTGTGGTCATGAGTAGGAACATTCCAAGCTGCCCCAACATTAACCCACCTTCCTCAGGTGTAGCATAGAGTATGTTGTTCATCCTCCCTTCGGATCCAAGTTGTGTGGAAGGTCCTATAGGGGCCCACAATGGGATCTATTATGTTGTTCCTGATAGAGGTGACCTGTAACAATAGAGAGAGGGATTTGTTTGAGGTCTAGGCCCATTATATGTGTTTGGGAATCTCAGGACTCCCGGAATAGGGCCCCAGCTGATGGTGTGGCCTGATAGTGACTAAAGAATCATCATTAAAGTATGTCAGTCTCTTGCCCTTTTTCAGCTTTTGCAGTCCTTGCTTTGCTAAGGTTAGCTTTGGAGTGAGTGAGAAAACTGTAAAAGGAAGTAGGTGAGGAGGGTATCTAAGTCTAATTAGATACTATTTCATTAGGAACTTTATGCTGACTCACTGCAGACTATTGTGTACTTTTGCTTTTCATTAGGAACTTTATGCTGACTCACTGCAGACTATTGTGTACTTTTGCTTTTAGGTATATTATTTTGTCCTAATTTATGGATACATGTGAACATATGCTTTATCTCACAGGACCTGGTCTATATCTAGGTTTTGGGATTTTGTTAGGAAGTGAACCACCTGGAATAAAATTAGAGAATTCTATGGAAGGAAAGATCTCACCTGTGTAATGAGGGTGAAGGGTTGACATTCCACGCCTGATGCCTCTGGGCACAGTGTGAAGTGAAGAATGCTGAGGTGGTACTCATTGTGTTGATTAGGTTGGGGTCAGAAGATGCAATATCATTTGGTATGAATTGAAAGAAGCATGCAGGAAAGTGAGCCCCACCCTAGATTGTTGGTATGCATGAGACCCCTTCTGTTTCATTTGGTTTAAATCCCCCCTGCTTAACACTATTTTATTTACATAACCACTTCATTCTATTTACATAACCACTGTTAACAAGTTCCACCCTCCCTCCAGGGCATTTGTGGTTCAGTGATAGGATTCTTGCCTAATCTGCCCCCTCCTTGTCACACTCTGATTTTCGCCAGTCACTTTTCTCTCCACCCTCTCTATGTCACATCCTGTTTCCACCCTACTTGGCAAGTATATATAAAGACAGCATTGTGAGTTTTACGGTACTGTATCTTGAGTTTAGCTTAGCTTGTTATAGATTGTGCTGCGTCCTGCATGAATAAAGACATACTGCCTACAGCTCAATCATGAGTCCCTGGTCATCTGTTACCCGCCCGTGAAGCCAGCCCATTGAAAACAACATAACCTGTCGAAAACAACACTAGATGTTCCAGGACTGGGGAAATATGGGCTCTATAGTGGAAGCGGGAGGTTCTTGCTGTCTTAGGGTTTAAGAAGACAATAGATATTTATTGCTATAATCACATTATTTGGCAATTGCATTAACTTTGAAATATCCCTTTGTTAGGATTTGCTGTATCATACACAACTTCACCATAATTTATGTCCTTTAACACTATTTGTATATAGCTGTGTCTTAGACTAATGCCACTGGTTGCTTCTGTTCTCCCTAGTCTAAGCTTTTAAAGAGTCAACATATCAAAGTCTCAGCCTATGTATTAAAAAGATTCAGTCTGTGCTTTAAAAAGTTTAAGACATTCAATCGATTTTTCCCCTCTGATATTAATTAAATAGTGACTTATATGACTACAAATTAATAGGAGTGTACATAAACACCACTCCAACCTCCTAAAGACTGTGTCCCATTCCATCCACCACCACCCCATGAAGCTGAATATTCACCCTCACCCTCCAACGAGGGTTATTTCTTTGGTGCGCTATTCCAAATTCAGTCAACTCCTACTTTGAATTTCCCTTTCTGTTCTTCTTTCTCAACTTCTGTTTATGAGTGGGGTCATCCTATATTCCTCTTTGTCTTTCTGATTTAGCTCACTTAACATAATTTCTTCTAGCTCCATCCAAGATGGGTCAGAGAAGGTGGGTTCATTGTTTTTAATAGCTGCGTAGTATTCCATTGTGTATATATACCACAACTTTCTCAGCCACTCATCTGCTGTTGGGAACCTGGGTTGCTTCCAGGTTCTAGCTATTATGAATTGTGCTGCTATGAACATAGGTGTACAAATATCTTTTGGCTGGGTATTATGGAGTCCTTGGGGTTTATCTTTAGGAGAAGAACTACTGGGTCATATGGAAGATCCATGTCTAGCCTTGTGAGATTTCTCCAGACTGCTCTCCACAGAAGCTGGACTAATTAATATTCCTACCAGCAGTGCATAAGTGTTCCTCTGTCCCCACAGATTCTCCAGCACTTGTTGCTGCTGTCATTTTAAATGTATGCCATTCTCACTGGGGTGAGGTCTTATCTCAATGTTGTCTTTAATTGCATTTCTCTGACAATCAGTGACCTGGAACAACTTTTCATGTGTTTGTTAGCCTTTTGGATCTCTTCTGTAGTGAATGTTCTGTTCATATCCTCTGCCCATTTTTGGATGGGGTCATTTGCTTTTTTTGTTGCTAAGTTTTCTGAGCTCTTTGTATATTTTGGTGATTAGTCTCTTATCTGATGTATGGCATGTGAAGATCTTCTCCCATTCTGTGAGGGTCTCTTTGTTTGTGTGATAGTTTCTTTGGCTGTGCAGAAGCTTTTCAATTTGATGTAGTCCCACTGGTTTTGCTTCTGCTTTAGTCTTCCTTGCAATTGGGTTTGTTTCATCAAAGATGTTCTTGAGCTTCATGTGGAAAAGTGTTCCAGCAATATTTTCCTATAAGTATTTGATAGTTTCTGGTGTAACATCCAGGTCTTGATCCATTTAGAGTTGACTTTTATTTCTGGAGAGATAAGGTAGTTCAGTTTCATTGTTCTGCATGTTTCAACCCAGTTGTTCAAGCACCATTTATTGAGGAGAGCCTTCTTTCTCCATTTAATACATTGGGCCCCCTTATCAAAGATTAGATGTCCATACGTGTGTGGGGTGGTTCCATAATATTTTTATCCAATAACTTGTTGAAGAAATTTTGGTTGCTTCCATATTTTGGCCATTTTGAATAATGCAGCTATGGACATGGAGGTACATCCAAGTAGAATTGTTGGATAATAAGGTATATCCATTTGTATAATGTCTCTTTCTCTCTCCATTTTTTTTTTTTTTGCCTCCGAGGTTGTTTCTGGGGCTTGGTGCTGGCACTATGAATTCACAGCCCGTGGCTGGCCATCCCCCTTCTCCCCCAAGCCCATTTTATTCAATAAGATAGAATTTGAGAGGGGAAAGGGAGATTTGGTGGGAGAGAGAAAGATAGATACTTGCATCCCTGCTTCACTGCTTATGAAGCATCCCCACTGCAGATAGAGATAAGGGGCTTGAACCTGAGTTTGTGTGGGTATTTCATATAGTAGTACTATGTGAGCTTAACCAGGTGAACTAGGGCTCTACCCAATTTCCATTTGTATTTGATTAGGGATTATCCATGCTGCTCTCTAGAGTGGATACACCAGTTTGCATTCCTACCAGCACTATAGCAGAGTTCGTCTCTCTTCGCATCCTTTCCATTCTTTTCTCCTTTCATATCCTCTCCTTTTTTATTGGTGAAAGCTATTCTCACAGGTATGAGTTGGTATCTCAGTGTGTTTTTAATTTTCATTGTATGAGTTCTTTATAGATGATTGAAATCAACTGCTTGCCTGAAATATGGGGTGTAAATGTTTGCCCAGTTGCTAGATTTCCTGCTTATCCTTATGGAATTTTCTTCTGATGTGTAGAAACCTTTCAATTTGATATAGTCCCATTTGTTCAATCTAATTTTTTTTCCTTGCTCATGGGGTTGAATCTTCAAATAAATCTTTAATGTTAAGGTTAATGTTTAATGTTTCACTGATATGTTCTTGTATGTATTTTATGCTTTTGGGTCTAATATTTAATACTTTATACTTTCAAGTATAAATGGATAGTATAAATCTTTGATCCATTTTGAGCTAACTTTGGCATTTGGTGTTAATTGATGATCTAGTTTTATTTTTTTACATGTAACTTTCCAGTTATCCCAGTACCATTTGGGCAGTTTTGTCTTATATGAGGTGTCAATTCATGTGTGGGTTTAGTTCTGCAGTCTCTATCACATTCCATTCGTCCATATGTCCATTTTTATTCTACCACCATTTTGTTCTCACTAAAATTGCTTTGTCATATAAACTGAAGTAGGGCATTTTGATGCTTCCATTTTTCTTTTATCCTCAAGAGTGCTTATGCTATTCATGCTTTTTTATGGTTCCACATGAATTTTTGAATAATTTGGCATATTTTGAAATACGCCATTGAGATTTTAACAGGGGTTGCACTGAATCTATAGATTGTTTTAGCAGGGTTGCCATTTTAATAATGTTAAAGACAGGGCAGTCAGCTCTGGGAAAGCCTCAGTGGGACACTTTGTTTATTGAAAGAAAAAGCAGGTAAATATATTCCTAACTCTGGGGGAAGGTTGAGGTAACCATTAACCCAAACATAGAGCAACTCAATGCATAGTCACATTTTGACCAACAGACTGATTACAAGTAAAAGGTTACCATATAAGGTTTGGTCACAAGCTTTATAATGTACATTTTTCTGGAGGTAAATTGCAGGCACTTTCGAGCAGTAGGGGGAAAATGGAGACAGCTGAGTAATCAGGATGTTTGCTGGCAGTTTTAAGGTTAATCACAAACAGTAATCTGTGGCTTTTAATTAAAGAAGGAAGTGGAGGGAGGTGGCATGTGTAGAAAGGCACCTATGTCCATGGGTTCAGACATCATAAATTCCAGAGACCTGGAGGACCTACCTTTGTCTCCACCCAAAGAGACAGTTGGAGGTCAACCTGCATGGACCTCATAGAAACAATGGCCTGGACTTTCTGGGACATTGGGCCCCACTCTCCAACATTATAGAATTTGGAAGCTAAGCCATCTGGACCTGAGTTTCCTTCCTTGTGAAGATTTTTAATTACTGACTCAATTTTTTAAAATTTTATTTATAAAATATTAATGCTGACAAAACCACAGGATAAGAGGGGTACAACTCCACACAATTCCCACCAGCAGAACTCCGTATCACATCCCCTCCCCTGATAGCTTTCCTACTCTTTTAAAAAGTTTTTTGCCTCCAGGGTTATTGCTGGCGTTCAGTGCCTGCATCATGAATCCACTGCTCCTGGAGGCCATTTTTTCCCCTTTTGTTGCCCTTGTTGTAGCCTTGTTGTGGTTATTATTGTTGTTGTTGATGTCGTTCATTGTTGGATAGGACAGACAGAAATCGAGAGAGGAAGGGAAGACAGAGAGAGGAAGAGAAAGATAGACACCTGCAGACTTGCTTCACTGCCTGTGAAGCCACTCCCCTGAAGGTGGGGAGCCAGGGGCTCGAACTGGGATCCTTATACTGGTCCCCACGCCCTGCGCCACATGCACTTAACCTGCTGTGCTACCACCCGTCCCCCAGCTTTCCTATTCTTTATCCCTCTTGGAGTATGGACCCATGATCATTATGGGAGGCAGAAGGTGGAAGGTCTGGCTTCTGTAATTGCTTCCCCACTGAACATGGGCATTGGATGGTCTATTCATGCTCCCAGACTGTTTCTCTTATTCCCTAGTGGGGCAGGGCTCTGGGGAAGGGGGGGTACAGGACACATTGGTGGGGTTGTTTGCCCAGGGCATTCCAGTTGGCATCATGGTAACATCTGGAACATGGTGGCTGAAAAAAGAATTAACATATAAAGTCGAACAAATTGTTGACTAATCATGAACCTAATGGCTAGAATATTGCAGATGAAGATTTGGGGTCTCTGCTTTGAAGATAGCTAGTAGGCCTATTTTAGGTATATTCCAAAGGGTCCATAACTATACTAGCTTTTTCCTGAGCCTAACGTCTGATATGCAGTAGGCCTCAAGTTATTGTCTGGGGAGATGATGTCATGGCTGGATAAAGGACCAATTTCTATACCAGACATTGGACTGTTCAAGCCATGTATCTGTTGAGTTAAGCTCATCAGGTGTATGATTCTAGGAATATATCCATTTAATCTAGATTATCCAATTTATTTGCATAGAGATGTTTATAGCATTCATGTATGATTGTATCTCCACTTCTTTAGTTGTAATTGCATCTTTCTTGTTCCTATTTTTTTTTTATTATAGCTTTCTGTCTCTTTTTGTGATTCTAGCTAGTGGTTTATCTTTTCTTTCTTTTTTAATTTCTTTATTGGGGAATTAATGTTTTACATTCAACAGTAAATACAATAGTTTGTACATGCATAACATTCCCCAGTTTCCCATATCACAATACAACCCCCACTAGGTCCTATGTCATCCTTCTTGGACCTGTATTCTCCCCACCCACCCACCCCAGAGTCTTTTACTTTGGTGCGATACGCCAATTCCATTTTAGTTTCTGCTTGTGTTTTTTTTTTTTTTTCTGATCTTGTTTTTCAACTTCTGCCCGAGAGTGAGATCATCCCATATTCATCCTTCCATTTTTTACTTATTTCACTTAACATGAATTTTTCAAGTTCCATCCAAGATCGGCTGAAAATGGTGAAGTCACCATTTTTAACAGCTGAGTGGTATTTCATTGTGTATATATACTACAACTTGCTCAGCCACTCATCTGTTGTTGGACAGCTGGGTTGCTTCCAGGTTTTGGCTATTACAAATTGTGCTGCCAAGAACATATGTGTACACAGATCTTTTTGGATGGAAGTGTTGTGTTCCTTAGGATATATCCCCAGGAGAGGAATTGCAGGATCATAGGGTAGGTCCATTTCTAGTCTTCTGAGAGTTTTCCAGACTGTTCTCCACAGAGGTTGGACCAATTTACATTCCCACCAGCAGTGTAGGAGGGTTCCTTTGACCCCACAACCTCTCAAGTGCTTGCTGCTGTTACCTTTTCTGATGTATGACATTTTCCCAGGAGTGAAGTGGTATCTCATTGTTGTCTTGATTTGCATTTCTCTGACAATCAGAGACTTGGAACATTTTTTCATGTGCTTCTCGGCCTTTTGGATCTCTTCTGTGGTGAATATTCTGTCCATCTCCTCCCCCCATTTTTGGATGGGGTTATTTGTTGTCTTGTTGTTGAGTTTGGCAAGCTCTTTATATATGTTGGTTATTAAACTTTTGTCTGATGTATGGCATGTAAAGATCTTCTCCCATTCTGTCAGGGGTCTCTTGGTTTGGGTAGTGGTTTCTTTTGCTGTGCAGAAGCTTTTTAATTTGATGTAGTCCCATAGGTTTATACTTGCCTTAATCTTCTTTGTAATTGGATTCGTTTCATTGAAGATGTCTTTATGCGGAAAACAGTTCTGCCAGTATTTTCTACTAAGTATCTGATAGTTTGTGGTCTAACATACATGTCCTTGATCCACTTGGAATTTATTTTTGTATTTGGTGAAATACAGTGGTTCAGTTTCATTCTTCTGCATGTTTCAACCCATTGTTTCCAACACCATTTGTTGAAGAGACTCTGTTTTCCCCATTTAATAGTCTGGGCCCCTTTGTCAAAGATTAGATGTCCATAGATGTGGGGGATTACTTCTGGGCTCTCAATTCTATTCCACTGGTCAGTGTGTCTATTCATGTTCCAGTACCAAGCAGTTTTGATGACAATGGCCCTATAATACAATTTGAGATCTGGGAGTGTGATGCCTCCAGTTCTGTTCTTTTTTCTCAAGATTGTTTTGGCAATTCTAGGTCTTTTCTGGTTCCAGATAAACATTTGTAGCATTTGTTCTATTCTCCTAAAAATGTGCTTGGGATCTTGATGGGGATAGCATTAAATGATCTTTTCTTTAATCCTTCTGAAGAGCAAGCTCTTGTTTTTATTAATCTTTTGGATCAACTTTGTGGATTCTATTTAATTAATTTCTTTTTTTTTTTTTAATTTTTTATTTAAGAAAGGATTAGTGAACAAAGGCATAAGGTAGGAGGGGTACAACTCCACACAATTCCCACCACCCAATCCCCATAACCCACCCTCTCCCATGATAGCCTTCCCATTCTCTAGCCCTCTGGGAGCATGGACCCAGGGTCGTTGAGGGTTGCAGAAGGTAGAGGGTCTGGCTTCTGTAATTGCTTCCCCGCTGAACATGGGCGTTGACTGGTCGGTCCATACTCCCAGTCTGCCTCTCTCTTTCCCTAGTAAGGTGTGTCTCTGGGGAATCTGAGCTCAAGGACACATTGGTGGGGTCTTCAATCCAGGGAAGCCTAGCCAGCATCCTGGTGGCATCTGGAACCTGGTGATTGAAAAGAGAGTTAACATACAAAGCCAAACAATTTGTTGAGCAATCATGGATCCCAAGTTTGGAATAGTGGAGAGGAAGTGTTAGGGAGGTACTCACTGCAAACTCTAGTGTAATCCTGCTTTCAGGTATATATTTTGCAGTAGTTTATGGATACGTGTGAACATAAGCTCTCTCTCACAGAAACTGTTGTATGTCTAGGTTATGGGACTTTGTTAGAAAGTGAACTACCTGAGATGAAATTAGAGTGTACTATTAAAGGAAAGGTCTCACCCGAGTAATGAAGCTGAAGGGTTGTCATTCCACACGTGAAGTCTCTGGATACAGTCTGAGGTGAAGCATGTTGAGATGGCAATCGTTGCTTTGGTTAGGTTGTGATTGGCGGATGCAATATTATTTGGTTTGGATTGGGAGATGCATACGGGAAAGTGGGCCCTATCCAAGGGTGCCAGGACTGAGGGAAGTAGGGGCTCTATAGTGAAGATGTGAGGTTCCTGCTGTCTTAGGGTTCAAAAAGACAATCAATAGTTAATATTATCATCACATTATTTGTTAATAGGGTTAACTTTGAAAAGTCCCTTTGTTATGGTTTGCTGTACAGTACCCAGTATCTTGTATATAGCTGTGCTATTGGAAGCTTCTAATCTACTTGGTCTAGGCTTTTGAGAGAGTCCGCATATCAAATATGTAGCCTATCTATTTAAAAGATTCAAGTTTGTCTTTTGAGAACCTTTGAGACATACAATTGATTTCCCCCTCTCATATTAATTAACTACTGATTTATATGTCTACATTTTGCTAGGAGTGTACATAAACACCATTCCCATCACCAAAGGACCGTGACCCATCCCTCCCTCCCACTCCCACCCCCCACTGGCCCAGGAAGCTACATGTCTACCCCTCACCACTGGGTTTTTACTTTGGTGCCCTACTTACAATTTGATCAGGTCCTGCTTTTAGTTTCCCTTTCAGATCTTCTAAGTCAGCTTCTGTTGATGAGTGGGATCATCCCATACTCATCTTTAACTTTCTGACTTAGTTCACTTAACATAATTCCTTCTAGCTCTGTCCAAGATGGGTCAGAGAAGGTGGGTTCATTGTTCTTGATAGCTGCATAGTATTCCATTGTGTATATATACCACAGCTTTCTCAGCCATTCATCTGTTGTTGGGCACCTGGGTTGCTTCCAGGTTTTAGCTATTATGAATTGTGCTGCTATGAACATAGGAGTACACACCTCTTTTTGGTTGGGTGTTATGGAGTCCTTGGGGTATAACCCCAGGAGAGGAATTATTGGGTCATATGGAAGGTCCATGTCTAGCCTTCTGAGAGTTTTCCAGACTGCTCTCCACAGAGGCTGTACCAATTTACATTCCCACCAGCAATGTAAAAGGGTTCCTCTGTCCCCACATCCTCTCCAGCATTTGTTGCTGCTGTCCTTTTTGATGTATGCCATTCTTGCAGGAGTGAGGTGGTATCTTAGTGTTGTCTTAATTTGCATTTCTCTGACAATCAGTGACCTAGAGCAGTTTTTCCTATGTTTGTTAGCCTTTTGGATCTCCTCTGTGGTGAATGTTTTGTTCATTTCCTCTGCCCATTTTTGGATGGGGTCATTTGCTTTTTTGCGGCTAAGTTTGCTGAGCTCTTTATATATTTTGGTGATTAGTTTCTTGTCTGATGTCTGGCATGTGAAGATCTTCTCCCATTCTGTGAGGGGTCTCTCTGTTTGTTTAATAGTTTCTTTGGATGTGCAGAAGCTTTTCAATTTGATGTAGTCCCATTGGTTTGTTTCTGCTTTGGTCTTCCTTGCAATTGGGTTTGATTCATCAAAGATGTCCTTGAGGTATAGATGGGAAAGTGTTTTACCAATGTTTTCCTCTAAGTATTTGATTGTTTCTGGTCTGACATCTAGGTCTTTGATCCATTTGGAGTTGATTTTTGTTTCTGGTGAGATAGAGTGGTTCAATTTCATTCTTCTGCATGTTTCAACCCAGTTTTCCCAGCACCATTTATTGAAGAGAGCCTCCTTTTTCCATTTAATACTTTGGGCCCCCTTATCAAAGATTAGATGTCCATAGGTTTTGGGATTTACTTCTGGGCTTTCAATTCTGTTCCACTGGTCTGTGTGCCTATTTTTGTTCCAGTACCATGCTGTTTTGATGATGATGGCTTTATAATATAGTTTAAGGTCTGGTAGTGTGATGCCTCCATTTCTGTTTCTTTTCCTTAGGATGTTTTTGGCAATTCTAGGTGTTTTCAGGTTCCAGATAAATGATTGTAGTGTTTGTTCTATTCTCTTAAAGAAGCTTGGTGGAACTTTGATGGGTATTGCATTAAATTTGTATATGGCTCTGGGGAGAATGTTCATTTTGATGATATTTATTCTTCCAATCCATGAGCATGGGATATCTTTCCATTTCTTGGTATCTGTTTCTATCTCCTTGAGTAGCGACTCATAGTTTTCAGCATACAAGTCTTTCACTTCTTTGGTCAACTTTATTCCTAGGTATTTGATTGATTTTGCTGAAACAGTAAATGGGAGTGATTTCTGGATGTCTTCTTCTTCAGATTTAGTGTTTGCATAAAGAAATGCCACTGATCTTTGTACATTGATTTTGTAGCCTGATACCTTGCTATATTGCCTAACAACTTCCAGTAATTTTCTACTGGATTCTTTAGGTCTTTCTATGTATACTATCATATCATCTGCAAATAGTGAGAGCTTGACTTCTTCCCTTCCAATCTGTATTCCTTTGATTTCTTTCTCTTGCCTGATTGCTATGGCAAGAACTTCCAATACTATGTTGAAGAGTAACGGTGACAGTGGGCAGCCCTGTCTAGTCCCTGATTATTTAATTAATTTCTGCACTGATTTTGACTATTACCTTTCTCCTGTTGACTTATGTGTCTCTTTGCTGATCTTTTTCAGTTGCGATGTTAGATAGCTTACTTTGCTATTTGTTAATGTTGGCCTGTATTGCTTTTGCCACATCCCATTGGTTCTGGTAACTGTTTTCTTCATTTTCTTTGTTCTCCAAGTAATTTTTTAAATTTTCTTTTGATTTTTTTTTAGTGACACATGTGTTATCTACCCACTTTGTTTTGTCTTCATATTTTGGTGTATTTCTTCCTTTCTCTCTTTTTTTTTTCTCTTTTTGTGGCTGATTTTTAACTTCACCTCTCATGGTCATAAAAGTTACTTTGTATGGTTTAAATATTCACATATCTATTAATGCTGTATTTGCTTCCCAAGCATAGTCAATCCTTGAGAATGTTCCATGCACACCAGAAAAGAATTTATACTCTTTTAATTTAGGATGAAATGTTTTAAGTATATCTGTTAAGTTCATATCATCTATATCTTCATCTAAGGCCTCAATTTCCTTGTGGATTTTTTTGTCCCTATTTTTTCCTTGTCCTTGTTTTTGAATAGTTTTACTATAAAGTGTATGCTGTTTTGGCTCAGGAGTTTAGGTGTTTATTCATCTTCCTGAATGTCTATGTTTTGAACACTTCTTAGGTTTGGAAAAATTTCTGTTATAATTTCCTTGAATATCTTCTCTGTTACTTTCTTCCTCTCTTTCCAGTATTCCTATAAACTCTTACATTCAACTTTCTGAAGAAGTCTGGTTTTTCACAGAGAAGTGCTTCATTTTTCTTAAATATTTTCATATTGATTAGTTTCTTTGATGAGTAAGGGCATCAAGCGTGGAAGAAGATATAGTCTATTTCTTTAGAAGTATTTAATTCTTCTGGTCTGTAGGACTACTAATCTATGTCCTCAGCATATGATTAAGAATAGATGCTGGATTATTTTTTCTCTTTTGTAAGTTGATGTGCCTGTTACTATCACTAATGGAAGTTGCATTTCTTTTCTTTCTTTCTTTTTTTCTTTTTTTTTACTATTTCATTTATTTATTTATCTTAATGACAAAGATACAGAGAAAGAAAGAAAGGAAGAAAGAAAGAGAGAAAGAAGGAAGCATAGAGAGATACCAGAGCACTACTCATTTGTGGCTTATTGTGGTGCTGGTGATTGTACCTGGGACCACAGAGTTTTAAGCATGCCAGTACCTTTGCAGCACCATCTACTCAGTCCTCAAGTTTCATTTCACAGTAGATTCTGGGGTGGTGGAAGTCATGCAAGTATTGACATTTATAGCAGAGAAAAACAGCTAAACAGGAGTATTGGGTAGACAATGGGTCTATTCAACATGTATGGTTGTTAAGGCATTATAAATCCAAAGCCTGTTTGAATAGTATTGTTACAGTTTGAGGAACAGCAGCTCCTTCCTCAGAAAGGAAATGAGTCCTGGAAGTACAGGACTGAATAGGTTACAAAGCAAGAATTTTGGAGGAGTTTGAGATTATATGACTGACTGGCAAGCTGGGAGACTACATTATCAATGTTCTTTGTGTATGTGCTTACCCATAATGCATACAGAAAAACCCAAGGGAGACCTCAATACAATTTTTTTTGTAATGACATTATAATGAAGCAGAGCTCATCTTCAGCTTCTTATATCTTTTTCCTGTACCTGTTCTATCTGTGGTTATTGACAAGTGGGTTTAATTCCTCATCAATAAGCCAGGTAATCTTTTTTACTCAGAGGATTTATCCTTCCTGTGTATGACATGCGGGAGGAAAATTAGTTATCCTTGGAATATCATACCCAGCCACAAATTATGCCACCTCATATTTTACTTTTAGGTCCTTCTTGGGTAGTTTTGTTGCAGGAGAGAGAGGTGAGAGCATAACAATGGACTTAGAGGTCCCCTTAAAAGTCAATTGTTCTGGTTTTAGATGAATATTCATAGAGAAGAATCACAAGAGACTTTATCAGATTCAGGGAAATGAGCATTTGATGAATAATAGCAGCATTGGTAAAGAGAAAGATACATGCATGGACATGTGTAAGCCCTCAAGAGTGACAGAAAGATGCCCGAGTTTCCCTGTCTATCTACTTTTATACTGGGTCTTCTAGGGGCAAGTGTGTTCAGCATTTAAATGCTGAGGCAGACCCTGAAGGGGAACCTTGACCTCTTCAAGTGAGGATTCCCTTTTTTCATCATTGTCTTCTGGTATACATTATATGGTCTTAGCCAGCTGTAAGAGGGAGGTATCAATGCAAGCTATAGACATATTAGGGTCAGGCCCCATCTCCTCCAGGCTACCTGAGAAAGGTGCAGTGGGAAGAGGTGCTTGACCAATTGAGCCAACTCTGAAATCTTGCTCAAGCGTTCTTTCTAATGTCCTTCCTACACTTTTCAGGAGTGTCTCCCTGGGTATCCCTTATCAGTTGAACTGCTTTAACTGGTCTACCTGAAACTGGCAGCATTTTACTTATTGGAAGATGGGTTTGGAATGTCCCTCTCCAGTTTCCACTAAATCAATCAGTTATTTTCCACTCAACCACCAGCCTACTGCAATAGTGTGTGATTAGAAAGTGTAGACAGATTACAGAGAATTTCATAGAGACCAAGATTTCTTCATTATTAGTGAGAGATTCCATTAGAGATGAAAAGATTCTATTCCAAGGTGTTCTGGGTTCCACTGGGCTGGTGAGCATAAAAATCTACCCTCCAAGAGGTGGCTCAGGTACATTTAACAGGCAGGATTTTCTTCTCATCAAGCGATGATTTATATATTGCTTCTTGACTAATTAAGACTTCCTTGCTAGTAGCTTGGAAGGGACCTGTCAAATTGGGTATATATATATATATATATATATATATATATATATATATATATATATATATTGCAGGAGTAAGTTTTCTGGTTCTGAAGGGTAAGCTCTTTTGAATTATTATCCACAGTTACAGCTTGAGAGTAGGAAATGTAAACTACCCATTGTCAAATATATTAATTTCTGAATTAAAAAGCACATAAATGAGTAGGGATGGGCAGGTGCTTCAGAACGAGGGGCTCCTTCTAGCTGAGGGGCCAATGACTCAGTGTCCACCTTCATTCTGCTCTGAAGAGTGCTGGACAGGGCCAGCCAAGGGCTCTACTTCAGAAAGCATTTGTTGCAGCCCAGGCGAAAGGAAGAGGAGGCAGAGCCAAGATGATGACTTGGAGGTAGCTGCTGGCATGAACTCTGACAACAGTTGTTGGATAGGTAGGATATTACACTGTCAGCAGAACGGGGAAAAAGGGGTTCTAAGTGTGACACCAAGGAGGTGACTATACCTCAATCTTAGGTTAGAAAACAGAGGAAAAAGAAAGGAAATCTTTTGATTTTTCCTGTAGTGCACTCCTCTCCTCCACCCCAAAACCAGACCCCAGGGTCTGGAGAGCTGCTACTAGTAGGCTTCCACTAAACTTTTTTCTTTACCAAGATTCCTGGCTCAGCAGAGGTGTCATTCTAATTCTTTTCCTATTTGATTTCCTTCTCTCTCTCTCTCTCTCTTTTTTTTTAAGTGGAAGGAGCTCTAGTTGAGTAACAAAATATCTGACCAATCAGAGCCTCACCCCTGCCTGGGAAAGACTACCTGGAGGTTGTTTTTTTTTACAATTGGTGGTCTTTTCTCAGGCTGCCTGAGCTAATCCTGAGCCTGCCAAGCTGCAGAGTGACTGTTAGGGTTTTTTACTCTATTTTATTTCATTATTACTATTATATATACATGTGTCTCTCTCCCCCCTCCTTCTTCTGGTTGACCAAAATTAACTGTTACTGTTTTTTCCATTGTCATGTGACTGGCTGTCCTATCCATTGTGAGAGGAACTTGTCTCATTCTACCTCTTCCATCCATTATCCCCTTTTTCCCTCCTCCTAGCTAATTCAAGACAGTATCCCAGAAGAAACTCCAAATCAGTCAGAAGTAACCATAGATAAGAAAAGTATGAAAGCAATAGTAAACTTAATAGTCGCAGAAATGAAGACAACTATGGAGGAAAGGGCTATCAGAATTAGGGAAACAACACATAAAACCCTCAAGGAAAATACTAGCTACCTCAAGGTAATCAGAGAACTGAAAGCTGGAATAGCTGAACTAAAAGGTCAATTAGCAGAACAAGCTAATACTATAACTGAACTGAAGAAAGAAGCTGAGGGAAGGGAAAGCAGGCTAATAGAAGCAGAAAACAGAATGAGCCAGACAGAGGATGAGGTAGAGAAAACTAAGAAAGAGGTAAAAGTGTCCAAAAAGAGATTGAGAGACACTGAAAACAACAACAACAACAGAGACATATGGGATGATCTCAAAAGAAGTAACATTCATATCATTGCCCTACCAGAGGAAAAAACAGAGGAAGGGGAAGTAAACACTCTGGAGGAAATAATAGAAGAAAAATCCCCAGACCTAAGCAACAGAAAGGACATTAAGATTCAAGACTCCCAGAGAGTCCCAAACAGAATCAACCCAGACCTGAAGAAACCAAGACACATCGTAGTTACAATGAAAAGAAGTAAGGATAAAGAAAGGATCCTAAAGGCTGCAAAAGAAAAACAAAAAGTCACATACAGGGGAAAACCCATAAGACTATCAGCAGACTTCTCCACTCAGACTCTAAAAGCCAGAAGAGAATGGCAAGATATCTATTGAGCCCTGAATGAAAAAGGGTTTCAACCAAGGATAATATATCCTGCTAGATTTTCATTCAAACTAGATGGAGTCTTTAAAATCTTGTCAAACAACAGTTAAAGGAGGCAACTATCACCAACATTGCCCTGAAAGAGGTTCTGAAAGACCTCTTATAAACAAGAACATCACCATAATACTTGCCATATATCAGAGCAAAGAAAAAATTGTAGAATAATGGCACTACAGTACATTAAATTCATAATATCAACAAATGTCAGTGGCTTAAATTAACCCATTAAAAGGCACAGAGTGGGAAGATGGATCGGAAAACACAAACCAACCATATGCTGCTCGCAAGAATCCCACCTGACTAAACAAGGCAAACACAGACTTAAAGTGAAAGGATATAAAGCTATCATACAGGCTAATGGACCACAAAAAAGGCAGGAACAGCCATTCTCATCTCTGACACAATAGACTTTAAATTAAATAAAGTAATAAAAGATAGGCAAGGCCATTACATAATGATTAGAGGATCAATCAACCAAGAAAATTTAACATTTATTAACATCTATGCACCCAATGAGGGACCATGTAAATAAATCAAACACCTACTGAAAGAACTAAAAATAAAAATACAGGAATAGCAATACAATAAAAGTGGGAGACTTTAACACCCCACTCTCACACTTAGATCAACGGAGCAAAGAATCAACAAAGAAACAAGAGAATTAAATGAAGAGATGGACAGACTAGACTTCCTGGACATTTTCAGAGTTATTCACCTCAACAAACTTGAATACACATTCTTTTCAAATTCACACAACACATCCTCAAGAGCAGACCACATGATAGGCCACAAAGACAGCATCAACAAATTCAAGTGCATTGAAATCATCCCAGGTACCTTCTCAGACCACAGTGGAGTAAAGCTAACATTTAACAACAAACAGAAAATTACTAAAAGACACAGAATTTGGAAACTAACCAACATACTGCTTAAGAGCCACTGGGTCAGAGAGACACTCAAGGAAGAAATTCAAAAGTTCCTGGAAACAAACAAAAATGAAGACAAGCTATAAAAATATTTGGGACACAGTTAAAGTAGTACTGAGCAGGAAACTCATATCCATAGAGTCACATATTAAAAAACAAGAAAAAGCCCAAATTAATGACCTTACTGTGCATCTTAAGGGAGGAAGAAGAACAAAGGAACCCTAAAGCAACCAGAAGGACAGAAATCACTATAATTAGAGCAGAAATAAACAATATCAAAAATAAGAGAACCATAAAAAAAGATCAATGAAGCCAAATGTTGGTTCTTTGAAAAAATAAATAAGATTGACAACCCCCTAGCCAGACTCACTAAACAAAAAAGGGAGAAGACTCAAATTAATAGAATTGTAAATGATAGAGGAGATATCACAACTGACACCACAGAAATCCAGAAAATCATGTGAAACTTCTTTGAAGAACTATATGCCACCAAGCTAGAAAATCTGGAAGAAATGGAAGAATTCCTAGAAACATATGCCCTTCCAAAACTGAACCAAGAAAAACTACAAAACCTAAATGAACCAATCACAGACAAAGAAATTGAGACAGTTATTAAGAATCTCCCCAATAACAAAAGTCCTGGACAGATGGCTTCACAAATGAATTCTACAAAACCTTCAGGAAACAGTTAATACCCATACTTCTAAAACGCTTCCACAAGATAAAAGAAACAGGAATACTCCCTTCCACCTTCTATGAAGCCAACATCACCCTGATACCAAAAGCAGACAGGGATACAACAAAAAAGGAAAACTACAGACCAATATCTCTGATGAACATAGATGCCAAAATATTAAACAACATCTTGGCCAACTGGGTACGGCAGATTATCAAAAGATTGTTCATCATGACCAAGTGGGATATATCCCTGGAATGCAAGGCTGGTTCAACATACATAAGTCAATCAATGTCATTCACCACATCAATAAAAGCAAAGCCAAAAACCACATGATTATCTCAATAGATGCAGAGAAAGCCTTTGACAAAATCCAGTGCCCATTCAGGCTCAAAACACTACAAAAATAGGAATAGATGGGAAATTCCTCAAGATAGTGGAGTCCATATATAGCAAACCTACAGCCAACATCATACTCAATGGACAAAAGCTGAAAACATTTCCCCTCAGATCAGGCACTAGACAGGGCTGTCCACTATCATCATTACTCTTCAACATAGTATTGGACATTCTTGGCATAGCAATCAGGCAAGAGAAAGAAATCAAAGGAATACAGATTTGAAATGAAGAAGTTAAGCCCTCACTATTTGCAGATGATATGCTAGTATACATTAACCTAAAGAATCTATCACAAAAGTACTGGAAGTTACTAGCAAGGTGTCAGGCTACAAAATCAATGTACAAAAGCAGTGGCATTTTTCTATGCAAAAACTAAATCTGAAAAAGAAGACATCCAGAAATCACTCCCATTCACTGTTGCAGCAAAGTCAATAAAATACCTAGGAATAAAACTGACCAAAGAAGTGAAAGACTTGTATACTTAAAACTATTAGTCACTATTCAATGAAATAGAAAATGATGCCAAGAAATGGAAAGACATCCCATGCTCATGGATTGGCAGAATAAATATCATCACAATAAATATTCTCCCCAGAGCCATATACCCATCAAAGTTCCACCAGGATTTTTTAAGAGAATAGAGCAAAAACTACAATCATTTATCTGGAACCAGAAAACACCTAGAATTGCCAAAACCATCTTGAGGAAAAGAAACAGAAATGGAGGCATCACATTCCCAGATCTCAAACTATATTATAATGCCATCATAATAAAAATAGCCTGGTACTGGAACAAAAATAGGCACACAGACCAGTGGAACAGAATTGAAATCCCAGAACTAAACCCCCACACCTATGGACATCTAATCTTTGATAAGGGGGCCCAAAGTATTAAATGGAGCAAGGAGGGTCTCTTCAATAAATGGTGCTTGGACAACTGGGTTGAAACATGCAGAACAATGAAACTGAACTACCTTATCTCTCCAGAAATAAAAGTCAACTCTAAATGGATCAAGACCTGGATGTTACACCAGAAACTATCAAATACTTATAGGAAAATATTGCTGGAATACTTTCCCTCCTAAACCTCAAGGGCATCTTTGATGATACATAGCCAATTACAAGGAAGACTAAAGCAGAAACAAACCAATGGGACTACATCAAATTGAAAAGCTTCTGCACAGCCAAAGAAACTATCACACAGACAAAGAGACCCCTCACAGAATGGGAGAAGATCTTCACATGCCATACATCAGACAAGAGACTAATCACCAACATATACAAAGAGCTCGGCAAACTTAGCAACAAAAAAAGCAAATGACCCCATCCAAAAATGGGCAGAGGATATGAACAGAACATTCACTACAGAAGAGATCCAAAAGGCTAACAAACACATTAAAAATTGTTCCAGGTCGCTGATTGTCAGAGAAATGCAATTACAGACAACATTGAGATAAGACCTCACCCCAGTGAGAATGGCATACATTTAAAATGACAGAAGCAACAAATGCTGGAGAATCTGTGGGGACAGAGGAAGCCTTCTGCACTGCTGGTGGGAATATTAATTAGTCCAGCCTCTGTGGAGAGCAGTCTGGAGAAATCTCACAAGGCTAGACATGGATCTTCCATATGACCCAGTAGTTCTTCTCCTAAAGATAAACTCCAAGGACTCCATAGTACCCAGCCAAAAGATATTTGTACACCTATGTTCATAGCAGCACAATTCATAATAGCTAGAACCTGGAAGCAACCCAGGTTCCCAACAGCAGATGAGTGGCTGAGAAAGTTGTGGTATATATACACAATGGAATACTATGCAGCTATTAAAAACAATGAACCCACCTTCTCTGACCCATCTTGGATGGAGCTAGAAGAAATTATGTTAAGTGAACTAAGTCAGAAAGATAAAGAGGCATATAGGATGACCCCACTCATAAACAGAAGTCGAGAAAGAAGAACAGAAGGAGAAATTCTAAGCAGGAGTTGACTGAATTTGGAGTAGTGCACCAAAGAAATAACCCTCGTTGGAGGGTGAGGGTGAATGTTCAGCTTCATGGGGTGGTGGTGGATGGAATGGGACACAGTCTTTCAGAGGTGGGAATGGTGTTTATATACACTCCTATCAATTTGCAGTCATTTTCAGTTAATCTTAAAATAAAAAAAATAAAGGCACATAATTTAATACATGAGATTTTTCAACAAAGATAGAAGAAAGGACATAAAAATAAGCAAATCTAGTGCTAAGGAATATAATATCCTTCAAAAAAGGTTAAGATTTTCTTGTTTTAATTAATGATTTAGTATTGATTTAAAAATTATGAGATAACAGGGTTATAATTCTATACCTTTCCTGCCACCAGAGTTCTGTGTCCCCATTCCCTTCACTGGAAACTACAGTAGTTTTTTTATGGTCACAGATATGGGTTGAATATTATCTCTATAACTATCTATATTTGTATATATTTGTCCTTTTTTCCCTGTGTTCCTGTTTTCTCTTATTTCTAAGTCACACCTACACTTATTACTGCTTCCAAAAGTCCTTCATATTTTCCTTTCCTCTCTCTGTGTTCTGATATAATTTGAGTTCAGAACCCACTGCTTATCTTCCCTCCATATTTAACCCACTCTGGGGGTATTGACCAAAATTCTTTTTGGCGTGCAGAAGGTGGTAGTTCTAGTCTCTGTAATTTCTTTTCAGTTGGACATGGTCAATCCCTATCAAGATACCAATGATATTTTTCAAGGAAATTGAAAAATTTGTCTAAAAATTTGTATGAGACACAAAAAGCCATGAATAGCCAAAGCACTTCTGAGGAAAAAGGATAAACTGGAGATATCATGCTCCCCAACTTCACTTAATACTATAAGGCAATAATGATTAAAACATCATTGTACTGGACTAAAATGCACACTTGGATCAATGAAACATAACTGAGAGCCAATATATGACCATGCACATTTATAACCACCTAATATATAATAAAGTCATCAGAATTATTCAGTGAGGGGTAATGAAAGTTTTTTTCAACAAATGGTGATGGGAAAATTAGACAGCTACATGTAGACAAGTGAAATTAGACCACTATGCATCAAAATCAAATAAAAATGGTTTAAAGATCTGGATATTATATCAGAAACTTAAAAATTTATAAAAGGAAACATCATTGAAACATTGCTGTATCTTTATATCAAAGATGTATTTGGAGATTAAACCCCCTTGACATGGGCAATAAAAAAAAAGAGTAAATAAATAGGATTCCATAAAACTAAAAACCTACACATTGAAATCAAACTACATAAGGATAACCAAGCAATTCAGTTCATGGGAGAAAATATTTTCACATAACACATCAGACAAGTGACTGATGTCAGATATCTATACAGAATTGGTACAGAAGAAGCAATAAAAAAGTGAGCCAAAGGTATTGTCTGGGGAGATGGTGTCAGATTTGGAAATAGGACTAGAAAGCTGCATCAGGGGAGATAGAAGCTCCCAAATATGGGAAAAGTATATAAATACTTAACTGTAAACCCCATCGATCTGATCTGGGACCCAGTCACAGGTACACAGTTTTATGCTTCACAGAGACCTGTTATAGAGAGACACAGAGCTATATATAGAATGAACCAGGTGTGTTTCTATCTGTGGCCCCTAAATCTGTTCTCTTCATACAAGCTCGTAAGCTTTTTCTTTGTCCTCTAATCATTCACTTTTTTAGAAATTATTATTTTATGAAGAATTCAACGTACAGTTGTTGACACATAGGTACAATTTCTCTTTCCTTCTTTTTTTTTGCCTCCAGGGTTATTGCTGGCGCTCGGTGCCTGCACCATGAATCCACTGCTCCTGTAGGTTATTTTCTCCCCTTTTTGTTGCTCTTGTTATTTTTATTTAATATATATATATATTATTTATTTATTTATTTCCCCTGTTGTTGCCCTTGTTTTTCATTGTTGTAGTTATTGTTGTTGTAGTTATTGATGTTATCATTGTTGGATAAGACAGAGAGAAATGGAGAGAGGAGAGTAAGACAGAGAGGGGGAGAGAGAGATAGACACCTGCAGACCTGCTTTACCACCTGTGAAGCGACTCCCCTGCAGGTGGGGAGCCTGGACTCAAACCGGGATCCTTACACTGGTCCTTGCTTCGCGCCACGTGTGCTTAACCCACTGCGCTACCACCAGACTCCCTGCTCTTGTTGTTTTATCATTGTTGTGGTTATTATTATTGTTGTCATTGATGTCATTGTTGTTGGATAGGACAGAGAGAAATAGAGAGAGGAGGGGAAGACAGACAGGGGGAGAGAAAGACAGACACCTACAGATCTGCTTCACCATTTGTGAAGTGACTCCCCTGAAGGTGGGGAGTTGGGGGCTTGAACTGGGATCCTTATGCTGGTGCTTGCTTTGCACCACCTGCCCTTAACCCGATGCTACTGCCCAACTCCCCAATCCATTATTTTTTATTTTATTTTATTATAAGTTTATAATAAATTATTTTAACACTTTTATGAAGAAGGTAATGGATTACAGTAGAGTTGTTGACACATGGGTACAGATTAAATTCTCATCTCGTCATGATTGTTATTTGCAAAATACTCATTCCCAACGTAGGTCCTTTTCCACCATTGTGTCCTAGGATCCACAAACCCAGCCCCTTAGCCCTCTCCCTGACCTCCTTCCTCATGGTCTTTGCTTTTGTTCAATACATACCACTCCATCCAAGTTTTATCTTGTGTTTTTCCATTTTGTTCTTGTTTCTTAAGATTCACATATGCTATGAAGCATCAGCATAAGCTTAGGTTTAAAATTCCTGAGAGTGGGGCTGGAGTAGTACTATATCCTTATAATGTCTTGGATTTAGAATAAGATAGACATGTTCATTATTCATAAATTCGTGTTTTTCTTATTGCTAATGTATTTGTTTTTGACATGAAACATTCAACCCCATAAAGTAACAATTTGAAGATATTTGGTGTGAGTCTCTCTTTCTTTCTCTTTCTTTCTTTCTTCCTTCCTTTCTTTCTTTCTTTCTTTCTTTCTTTCTTTCTTTCTTTCTTTCTTTTTTTATGCTTGAACATGAACTGTAAATTTTCACAGTGCCATGTGGTGGAGCTCACAGACAAAGGTTGATTCTCAGATTTTTTTTCTTTCATTCTTTTCCTGTTTGTTATACTCAAAATATTTTTAATCATATTACCATGTTGATGCTGATTAACTTTCCTATAAAAGCTATGATTTGATTTTATATTTTTATTGAAAATTTCCCTACCAGGTCTTAGTATCTTCCAATAAGATGCACCAATTCAAAGAAAGTAAATTGTGGGATACAAAATTTATGGTGCAGTATCATTTACTATACAGACACATAAGAAAACATGAGATTAAAATAACATGACTTGGGGGGGCGGAGCCAAGATGACAACTTGGAGGCAGCTGCTGGCGTGAGCTCCAACAAGCAGCGGCTTGTGACCTAGTATTCACTGGATAGGGTAAGATATTGGGTAAGATATTGGGCTGTCAGTAGGAGGGTGAATAAGGGGTCCTACGTGTGACACTAAAGTAGGGTTCTATAGCTCATTCAATCTTTGTATTTTCATTATCTGCTTCAGGGCAAGCTCTGGAAGGTCTGTTTTGTCCACTTCATGTCCACCACTCCATTGGCCACCAGAGAGGTGTCATAGAGGAGGAGAACAAGCCACCATAGGGGTGAATGTGATGACTCTGGACACTATGGCAGGGGATAGTGCGTTTATTGGGTTACACAGAGGTATTCTTATACTCAAGCAAGCAGGCAGAAAAGAGGAAGTATTGTTGGACCAATCATTTTAAAGGTTAATATTGTAAAGCGGGAACAAGCTGGGGAGAGAGAAGTTGTGGTCTTATCAGGAACAGGCTGGGGCAAAGGCTAATGCAATCTCAATTTTTAAGCTATTGAAAAACCTCCACACCCTTTTCCCTTTGGGAAATAGAAATGACTGTCTGTGCAGCAGTTTAGGCTAACAGCTCCTGCCCTCGGGTCAGGTGCAGAATTCTGGCAACAAGGCCATCTGAGGAGAGGGAGAAGGGAAAGGGAGGCTTCTTTTGGGTGAATTCCTACTGGTCTCAGAGGGATGATTGGAGTATCATCCTTGCTCGACTTGCCATATCCCCACAACTCCCTGCCCTAACTTAAACTCCATGGAAAAATGCACAGGTTTAGTATTTACCTGCTGAATGCTAAGGACTTGTTGAATGTGATGTACTAAGTGAATAAATACAAGTATTTTCTCAGCTTTGGTAGTTGTTTTCACCCTTGCTATATCAGGAAAACTGGAAATAGCTGTGCCCCTAGAAGCAAGGGGCTGAAGCACAGGTGAATCCCACTATAGGGCAGGGGGGTAGTGTTTGCTATCACAGTAGGTGAGCTGGCAGCTATGTGCCCCCTCTCACTCTCCCTAGGAGCCCAAACCATAAACTATATGCTCTGTCATCCATGGACCAGCAAGAGCAAAGAGCTAGATTTCAGCACAGATCCAGAAGGATGCCACAGGAGAGACACCTACAGCATGGCTTCACTGTTTGTGAAACTTTTCCCCTATTGGTGAGGACCAGGGTCCTGAACCCAGTTCTTTGCACACTGTAACATATGTGCTTAACCGGGTGCACCAAAACCTGGACCCAAAACATGGACTTTTCTCTTATAAAGATTTAGCTAGACACATTAAAAAATTTATTTGTTAGACTTTGGGACTTGGTGGTGCAATAAGCAGTTAAGTGGACTTGGGGCAGTGCACAATGAGCTGGGGTTAAGATCCTGTTTTATTTCCTTTCTTTTTCTCTATCCTCCCCCCACCTCTTTATTGCCACCATGGTTATTGCTGGGGGACTCTGTGGGGGCACTATGAATCCATCATTCCTGGTAACCATTTCCCTAGTTTTTTTTTAATTGGATAGGAAAGAAAGAAATTGAGAAGGGAGAGGATCTTAAAAGAGGGTTATTGATGGGGCTCAATGCAGGCACTACAAATCCACTGCTACAGTTGGTCATTTTCTTCTTTTTCCTTCTTATTTCATTTTATAGGACAGGGAGAAATTGAGAGGGGAGAGGGAAATAGAGAGAGAGAGAGAGAGAGAGAGAAAGAGGGACATCTGTACATCTGCTTCCCCACTTGTCAACTGTCCCCCCATAGGTGGGGACTGGGAGTTTGAATTTGGGTCCTTCCATTTGATAACATGTGCTGTCAACCAGGTGTGTCACCACCTGGTCCCTTTCTCTTCCCCTTTCAATTTCTGTCTTTATAAAAATCAATAAGATTAAGATAAAAAACATGCATTCTATCACTGAAAGTATTTTGCTGGCATGTGTACTATTATCATTCATTTATCAAGTGTAATTATGCTTATGAATATATTGGACTCCTCTTAATAGTCTATAAATTATTTCTGTGTAACTAGTACCAAGGGTAAAAAAGAATAATAACCAACATATGGTTTTCACATAAATAAAACAGCTGGGGGCACAATTTGATTATTATATGCTAGATAACTATGATGACAGTGTATTTGTCAGCAGTATGCATCTATTAAGTCACCTCACTGCACATCTCTCAACCCTGGGGAATAATGAATAATAGAGGGGATTCTTGTTTCGTGTAGATGGGTTTCGGCTCAAGTAGAGATAGAAAGAATGCACATAATATGCAGTCAGTGTGGATGTATGTCTGTTCTTTTGTGCTCTGCCTGATAAATGTCCTCAGCAAGATTGAAGTCTAGTTTCCAAAGGATGCTCCCATGTATAAGGTAAATTGCTTATATAAGTTAAGGAACTTGTTCATGACTGGGCAATCAATTGATGATGAGCTGTGATATGAACCAAAACCTCTTGACCTTCTGAGTTCCTAAATGTTGCTCCAAGGATACAGCTGACATTGAACTATAATGGGAAGGCCAAAGCTTACTCTAAGCATGCCCAGTCTGATAAATTTTAGTCACGTCCCAACAATTATAATTAGGAAAATTTTTGTAGACCATTGTTGTCTTTTTACTTATCCCTATAATTGAAGTGATTAGTATCTTTTATAGAGACGTATATGTATTGAATTGATTATTTCAAAAATGATTTAAGTCTATGACTTACTCAAATGATAGACTTTAAACCAAATCATATTTTTTCTATTATTTTTACAAAGGTTAGTGGCTTTCAAAATGGACTAACTGACAAATTATCAATGGATAATTTTAAAATATTTTCATGTGTTAACAGCAACAATTTTTCATTTAAAAGTACAAGATAAGCTAATAACTGCCTTTATAAACTAAGTGTATAGCTTATTCAGCTTGTTCTTCCTTAGAGTTCATGCTATGAAAAAGCAAATAAGACTGAGTAGCTGAGGAGTATTGTATCCAGCTGAATGCACATATAACAATGTACAAGGATATGGGTTCAGATGGTGAAGCAGTGCTGCAAATATATTTTTCTCTCTCTCCCTCTCCATCTATCTCTTTCCTCTCAGTTTTTCCCTGCCTTTATCCAATTAATAAATAAAAAATTATGAAAAAACAATTATTAGACTGTCAGCTAAGGAAGAACAAAAGACAACTTCCCTCTTCTCTCCTTTTCTTCTTCTTTCTTCCTTGTGTTATTCTGTCTTTTTTATTCTTCTCTTGGTCTTTCGTATTTCTGTTTCACTTTAAAAATAAATATACATGATACCAGTTCCACAGGAGAATTAAGAAGCAATTAAAATTTTAAATACAAATTATGTGCTAGATTTATCAGGCAATTTTATTCAATAAATGTGTACCTAAACTGACTCAACTCTGACTCAAAGCATCCAGAAATTTGAATTCATCACTTGAAAGTGAGGTCAAGTAAAGTATGTAACTTGGATCATTGATTTAATTAATAAAATACAATTTTAAGATTAACATTAAAAAAGTCTTACAATTTTCAATTTTCCTTACCCAAACTTAAGTTTGCTAGGTAAAATTATTCTAATAAGATAATTGCCAAACAATTTTTTTCTGTTTCATAGATTTGTTACTTTGAGCAATTATTGATAATCAGTTTAAAATTATCTGACATGGTAAGAATTCACATATTTATCATTAGTTAAAATTTGCAAGTGACATTTATTCTCCTCAGGCACATGGAAACTTTTCAACATCAGAAAATCAAATAGTGATTAGCTTGTGGCTTAGAGAAAGAAGATTATGCCATAGATGAGTTTACAAAAAGTTTAAAACACGCTACTAGATTCTAGAAATATGATAATGCAGGGCTAACAAGTATATAATATAAAGAAATTTGAAATAAAACAAACACAGAATGATTTGACAAGAAAATAAATTTGAGGTGGCTGTGCAGTAGCACACCGGGTTAAGCACACATAGCGCTAAAGTGCAAGGACCCTCACATGGATCCCAGTTCAAGCCCCAGGCTCCCCACCTGTGTAGGACTATGTGAAAGCTTGGTAGAGCTTAGGGAAGCTCTCCCATCCTCTGATGGAGGTCTGGAAAGATGCCCCACTTGTTAGCCTCTCTCCTCATAGAGATGAGCCAAGAGGGAAAAGTCTCCCAGACTCAGTTTCTCCTTGTTAGTATCTCAAGCTCACAGAAACCCTACAGGTCTCTCACACTTAGTTTCCCCTGCTGACAGGTCAAATGGTTGCCTGCTTTAAGGTTCACTCAAAGTTCATGATAGTCACTCAAAGTTCACACATCCACTTCACCTTTTGATCACAAAGGAGAACACACTCTATCATATACCCCCAATAGCAGACAGTGAAAAGCCCCCAAATCTTAATTCCTTGTGTTCCGATATTTTTGATTTACATCAAGCCTTGTTTTTCTTCTCTCTATCTCACCTTAGTGGTTTAACCCCTATGCTTCTCTCAAATGCCTTTGGATAATTAAAGTGTCTGCATCATTGAGACTAATTGTTTTGACCTTTATTTATTGCATCAATTCTTGTCATACCAGCCCCCTACCATAGGGGCAAGCTGACCTTTAAGAAAACTGTAATTTCTGACGTGTTTGAAAAATGTTCTTTGTTTAACTTTCTATATAAACCCAAACCCACCTTCGAGTAAATGAGTGTTTGTGCCAGAATACTCCCCGATGCCTCCTGTCTAAATCTCTGGGCCTCTTAGAGCCAGAGAGGGAGGGTCAGTGACTTGCCTCCTGGCTGGATCCACTCCAGGAGTGCCAGCCCACCTGGAGGTGGTTCACTTTGCAATCAGTAAAGCAGGTCTGCAGGTGTCTAACTTTCTCTTCCCCTCTCCATCTTCCCTTCCCCTCTCAATTTATCTCTGTCCTATCCAACAACAACAGCAACAGGGACAACAATGGAAAAAAGATGGCCACCAGGAGCAGTGGATTTGTAGTGCAGGCACTGAGCCCCAGCAATAACCCTATTGGCAAAATAAAAGAAAACAAGAGAGGAAAAAATAAACTTGAATTATAGTTCATCAATCTTTTGACTGAGGAAATTTGTCATACTCTTTTCAAATAACTAAGGATTAAATTTAATATCTAAATAAAATTGTGTCTGTTTTAGTTTTTATCTGTTTCATTTTTAATCAGACTTTTGCTATTAGGTAATATAGCTAGCAACTGAAACAGATGTTTCTGGATTGACTTATCATCAGTTTGGAATTTGACCAGAACTAAAGCTTATCTTTGGATTGGATATCAAGAGTTTCTTGAAAGCCTCTTGTTCTTGGACAATATGAAAGTTACTAAATTTGAAAGTTGACTTATCATAAACAGATTCTCTTTAGTTGTAATATGGAAAGTTATTTGAAATATATATGAAAACTGCCTTGGTCCAATAGACTTATTTTTATTTTTTGAGAAAATGAATTTAAACAAGACGATGCAAGTGACCTATCATTAAGTAATGGGGTTTCATTTTAGGTTAGGAAGATGGAGATGGTAAAATCACACACAGAGGAAAGTAAAAATGAGTCAAGTTCTAGATTTATATGGCAATGGTCTTGATGACCATTATCTCTTAATTGTTTTAACTTCCTCTGACCTTTTCACAGAGTAGTTAGTAGAATTCTAGCAAGTATTCAGAGTGTAAATGCAAGTTCTTTAGTATAGTAACAGCTCACTTGGTAGAGTGCATGCTTTGCTATGAATGAGGTCTTAGACTTTAGCTCCTGTACCACATGGGAACACCAGAGTACCTGGAGAAGTTGGTAATGTCTCTCTTTCTCTTTCTGACAGTTGTAGGACCATCAGCACCACGGAACAAAAAACGAAACAAAACACATACACCACTGTCACAAGAAACTTGAGAATGAAGAATGAGGTAATCCAAAGTTATCAGAAGGTAGTATTTACTTCTAATAAATATTGGCATGGTAATAAGTAGAATAGAGAGGAAAATAAGAATTTCTTATTTGAAAAAATAAAATAAGACCTCACACCTACAGACATCTAATCTTTGACAAGGCAACCCAGACTAATACATTGGGAATGGAGAATCTCTGCAACAAATGGTATTGGAAAAAAATGGGTTGATATGTGCAGGAGTACTGAATTTCATTATATTTCACCAAACACAAATGTAAATACCAAGTGGAACAAGGACATGGATGTTAGACCAGAAACTGTCAGATACTTAGAGGAAAATATTGGCAGAACTCTTTTTCCATCTAAATTTTGAAGGCATCTTAAATGATATAAATGCAACTACAAAAAAGACTAAAAAATAAACTAATGGAACTACACCAAATTAAAAAATCTGCACGGCAAAAGATACTACCACCCAAACAAAGGGACCCCTTACAGAATGGGAGATCTTTATCTGCCATATATCAGACAAGAGGCTAGTAACCAAAATACATAAAGATACAGAACTCTGCTGGTGGAAATTATATGGGATTGTACCCCTCTTAATACCACCATTGTGTCAATCATTATTAAATGACTAGTAAAAAAAAAGTAAAATAACAGCTCCACCATCTAAAAGTTATTACCTTGGGCAAGTTCTTCAGCTCTGTAAACTTCAACCACCTAGTTTACTAAAAAAGAAAGAAAGAAAGAAAGAGAGAGAGGGAGAGAGGATTATATCTGCATTTCCTCCATGAGACAAAATAAGGCTGCCAAAGTGGACAGCTACCCATCATTCCCCCAGAAGTCACTCCTCTAGATGTGATAGCTATAGGATAGGAATCCTGTATAGAACTTAGGGTTATCAAATACTGGTAGGGGAAAAATAAAAATTGAAGGTTGTTAAAATAGTTCTTTAAAGTAGAATCCAACACTTCAAAGTGGTTTAGTTCAGAATTCCTACAAATGTTAATCATAATTGTTCCATCCAGTCTCTTATCTTACTACCTCTCTTTAACATATCTCTCTAATCATAGTATAATATACAAATATTTTGTAAAAGAATCAGAAAGTTGTAATCCAATAGTATAAGTGGAAGCAACTAAATGTTGAAGTAATATTTTTATCTAATAGACCCCAGGTGGTGGCAAACCTGGTAGAGCACACATTACCGTGCACAAAAACCTTGGCTCCAGTCATTAGTCCTCATCTGCAGGGGAAAAGCTTCATGAGTAGTGAATCAGGACTGTAGATGCCTCTCTGCTTTAGTCCCTCTCTATTTCCCTCTCATCTCTCAAGTTCTCTGTATTGTTAATTATAAGAAAGAAAAAAGGAAAAAAAAAGGCCACCAGGAGTGGTGGATTCATTGTGCATTGCACAGAGTCCCAGTAATAACCCAGGTGGCAATTTAAAAAATTATGATTATCAACTAATAGTACAGGGTAAATATACTATTGGAGAAACTAGACATCCCATAGGGAATGGGTGGCTTTAAAGTGCATCAGTTATGTAGCATCATCACAGAACAGTGCTTGGTGTGTAGCATTAATCACTGAAATGGCATCACAACTAACTTCTCACTAAGTCATGACATTGTTTCTGTACTAGTCATGTGATCTGGTTAAATACTTTAGAAAGCAAAGTGAAGCCTAGAAAAATAACTGGTTTGATGGGACAAGTCTTTCAGTGGTGGGAATGGTGTTTATATACACTCCTATTAATTTGTAGTCATATATATCACTATTTAATTAATATGAGAGGAAAAAATTGATTGTATGTCTCAAACTTTTTAAAGCACAGACTGAGTCATTTTAATACATAGGCTGAATCTTTGATATGCTGACTCTTTTAAAAGCTTAGACCAGAGAGAACAGAAGCAATCAGTGGTACAGCTATATACAAATAATATCAAAGGACATAAATTATGGTGATGTTGGTTATTATACAGCAAATCCTAACAAAGGGATTTTTCAAGGTTAACCCAATTACCAAATACTTTCCAGCTAGCATGAGGGTGTTTCTTCCTGGGCACATGCTCTCTGGGTTGGAAAGAACTCGACTGGAGCCAACCTGGGCTGCTGCTTACTCAGCAATTTGGGAGAGAGACCAGGAACTCGAGGCAGAGTGAGAACACAATGCAATGCCTTTATTTATTAGAGACAACACCTTTATATATATCTTTAACCAGAAGTGGCAAGTGGGGAAAGGAAATGGCTAGGAGAGGGGGTGGAGAAAAGAAAAGAGAATGAAGGTAGAAAGCTTCCATAGCAACTATTGTGAAGGTTCTAACCAGTGGGATTAACCAATACCCTGCCGGCAGGGTGGGTCTCAGGCAAAACAATGATTATGTAAATAGACCACAGCATCAAGCAATGCAGGGGAGCTGGCATAATTTCCAACATCTCCCCCTTTCTTTTTATCTAATGGCCATAATATCAGGAATGCAGGGTGCTTTGTGAGACAGGGAGTCTGATAGGACAAAGCACAGCTTTGGGGTTACCATTGTCCTTCCTTGCTCAACCTCTCGGCAGAGAGAGAGACTAACAGAATTGACACACCCCTTAGGTTCAAGCCCTGCCAAGCTCAACCACATTCTCTCAATTTCCTGACATCTCCCTCTTTCTAAATGGCCATATTTAAATGGGTTAATGTCTGTAAAATACTTCATCTCTGACAGAGGAATAGTAGTGTAGGGGTGAACAGAAGCCTGTTGGGAAGAAACCTGAATGATATCATGTAGGCGTTTTCAAAAAGAACTGGCATAAGACAGGGAGGGATAAGTAAGAGTAGCAAGGGACAGTGTGAGACTGAAGAGAGGCCTGGTAGGTGGAGAGGGGCTGCCTGATGGGCAGAAAGGGGGCGCTGCCTGATAGGTGGAGGAGTGGGGGCCTGACAGGCTCAGGGGCGAAAGGGGTGATCTGGCGTTGCAGAGTCCCAAGACAGCTGGCTGCAAAGTCCATGTACTGCTATAGTCAGTCCTCAAGAAGTCCAGCAGTGTAGAGGAAGTGTCCAAAGGTGTACCAGCAAGCCTGATAGAAGTGCCAGTTCAATGCTAACGACCAGGGGAAGAAATGCCAGGGAATGAAATGCTGCACATCTGTCTCGATGGGGAAGGTCAGCCACCGGAATTTTGCTTCTCTGTAGAGAGTGAGCTGGAACCACCAAAACATGACAGGTGAAGAAGAAGCAGGATAGTCAGACAGCAATGGGTGAGAGAAAGGCAGTAAGAAAGTTCTGTCCTTGGAGTCTGTGAATCAGGTTCTTTAGATTGTGTCAGGTCACATTATTGGTTTCGGGGGTGTGTGGTAGTCGTACCATCTAGTGGGCAATGTCAGAGTGTGCAGGGGTCCAGATGGTTTTCCGAGGGTTCCTGTGAAAGAAATAATGTGATTATAACAATAACTATCTATTGTCTTCTTGAACTTTAAGTCAGCAGGAACCTCACATTTACACTACAGAGTCTATATTTCCCCTTTCATAGAGCCTTAGGGTGGGGAACACTTTCCTGCATGCTTCTCTCAATTCATACCAAATAATACTGCATCTGCTGATCCCAGCCTAATCAATGCAACAAGTACCACCTCAGCATGCCTCACTTCAGACTGTGTCCAGAGACTTCAGGTGTGGAATGACAACCCTTTAGCTTCATTACTTGGGTGAGACCTTTCCTTTCATAGTATTATCTAATTCCATTCCAGGCAGTTCACTTCCTAACAAAGTCCCAAAACCTAGATATAGACTAGGTCCCATGAAATAGAGCATATTTTTACACTTACATAAACTAGGGCAAAATATATACCTGAAAGCAAAAGTACACAATTGTCTGCAGTGAGTACACCCCAACACTTCATCTGCACTATTCCAGCCTTTAAGTCCATGATTGGTCAACAATTTGTTTGGCTTTGTATGTTAACTCTCTTGTAAACCACCAGGTTCCAGATGCCAGCATGATGCTGACCAGACTTCCCTGGACAGATGACCCCACCAATGTGTCCTGGAGCTCCACTTCTCCAGAGCCCCACCCTACTAGGGAAAGTGAGAGGCAGGCTGGGAGTATGGATCAACTAGTCAACGCCCATTTTCAGTGGGGAAGCAATTACAGAAACCAGACCTTCCACCTTCTGCATCCACAATGACCTTGGATCCACACTCCCAGAGGGTTAAAGAATAGGAAAGCTATCAGGGGAGGGGATGGGATATGAAGATCTGGTGGTGGGAACTGTGTGGAGTTGTACCCCTCTTATCCTATAGTTTTGTTAATAGCTCCTTTTTTTAATTAAACAAAAAAAAGAAAAATAACTGGTTTGTACAGACTTTGTACAAGCTGTATGTCCTAGGTCAGTGTTCAGCTCCTCACAGTTTTTAGCCCCTGATTGAGGGCTCCAGAGGAGTTTTAGAAAAAGTAGAGACAATGGATGATGAATAGTACCTACTAGAGCACCTACACTCAACTAATAGTAGCCTGAGGTGTTCAGCTAATATATGGAGTCATAAGTCCTTCAAAGAGCTGACATTGTGGATTAAGAAGGGAGTACAGGGAGTCAGGCTGTAGCGCAGTGGGTTAAGCGCAGGTGGCGCAAAGCACAAGGACCGGAGTAAGGATCCAGGTTCAAGCCCCGGCTCCCCACCTGCAGGAGAGTTGCTTCACAAGCGGTGAAGCAGGTCTGCAGGTGTCTGTCTTTCCTCCTCTCTGTCTTCCCCTCCTCTCTCCATTTTTCTCTGTCCTATCCAACAACAACAATAATAACTACAACAATAAAACAACAAGGGCAACAAAAGGGAATAAATAAATAAATAAATAAATAATTTAAAAAAAAAAAAGAAGGGAGTACAAGCTAGCACTAATAAATTCTAGATGCAGACTTGCACAAATGCTTGTGATGGGCTAAGGGGGTTGATATTGTTTCCAGATTCTTGGGTAATACCTGTCCAAAAGGTAAAACTTAGAAATCTCTTACTTTTGAAACTGTGCCTCTAAAGCACAGGGGGTTCTAGATATTATATCTGGAGGCCCATGGACCCCACTGGGTGTTGAGGGGCTTGTGCAGGTATATAGTCTTGGCTTCTTTCAGTATCTCTACCAAGGTTCAAGCAAATCTGAACTCCACCAACATGCAGTAAAGACTTGGATTCCTGGTAAGATCATTAAGGAATGTAGTTTAAATGCGGGACTCATTTTTTAAAAAAATTATTTATAAAATGGAAATATTGACAAGACTATAAGATAAGAGGGGTATATTTCCACACAATTCCTACCACCAGAACTCCATATCCAATCCCTTCCCTTGAGAGCTTCCCTATTTTTTATCCCTTTGGGAGTATGGGCCTAGGATCATTATGGGGTGCAGAAAGTAGAAGGTCTGTCTTTAGTAATTGCTTCCCTGCTGAACATGGGCATTGGCAGGTCTATCTATACTCACAGCCTGTCTCTCTCTTTCCCTAGTGGGGCAGGGATCTGGTGAGGCGGGACTCCAGGACACATGATGGGGTCATCTGCCCAGGGTAGTCTGGCTGGCATCATGGTAGCATCTGGAAACTGGTGGCTGAAAAAGAGTTAGATATAAAGCAGAACAAATTGTTGACTAATCATGAACCTAAAGGCAAGAATATTGCAGATAAAGTGTTGGGGTCTCCATTTTGGATAAAGCTAGTAGGTCTATTTTAGGTATAGTCCAAGGGACCCATGACTTACTAGATTTTGCCTAAGCCTGACATCTAATATGCAGGTGGACCTAGGTTATTTTCTGGGAGAGATGGTATCATAGTGGAAAAAGGATTAAAAATCTGGATCAGGGAAATGGGTAGCTCTCAAATATGGGAAAAGTATATAAATACATTTTCTGTTAACAGTATCTATTTGATCTGGAACCCATATTCAGCACAGGAGCCTATGTATCCTCTGTATCCCTGTAGGTTTGAGCTCACATTTGGTGGTCACAGCTAGGAACATTCCAGGCTGCAGTAATTTCAGGACTCATCTTCCTTGGGTGGTAGGTAAAGTATGTTGTCCAACCTCCCTTTGGAGAATGAAACATTCCCAACCATTATTGATCCACATTATTGAGGGCAAGGTCCTACAGGAGCCCACAAGGGGGTCTATTATATTGTTCTTGATGGAGATGACCAGTGACAGTGGCAAGAGGGATCTGTTAGAGGTCTGGGCTAATCACATTTGTGTGGGAATTCCAGGGTCCCTTGACTAGGGCCACAAGTGATGGTGTGGCCTGGTAGTGACTAAAGAGTCATCATTAAAGTATGCCAGTTTCTTGCCCTTATTCAGTTTTTGTAGTCCTTACTTTGTCTGATAAGGTTCGCTTTGGAGTGATTGAGGGAAGGATAACAGGAGGTAGGTGAGGAGGGTATCTAGGTCTAAGCAGAAACTATCTGATTAAGTATTTTATGGTGTCTTTTTAAGTCTTTCTACTTGCTTGATGCATTTATTGACTCACTGCAAACTATTGTGCACTTATGCTTTAAAGTGTATGTTTTCCCCTAACTTATGGATACATGTACATCTGCCCTATCTCATGGGCCCTGGTCTATATCTATGTTTTGAGTTTTGGTTAAGAAGTGTAACACTGGAAATGGAATTAAGGAGTCCTATCAGCTAGAAAAGTTCTCACCAGAGTAATTAAGTGGAAGGGTTGACATCCACACCTGATGTCTCTGGACACAGTCTGAAGTGAAACATGCTGAGGTGGTACTGGTTGCATTGCCTAAGGTGGAATCAGTAGATGCAGTATCAGTTGATATGAATTGAGAAAAGCATGTAGGAAAGTGAGCCCCACCCTAGAGGTTCCAGGCCTAGGAGAAATATGGGCTTTACAGAGAAAGGGGAAGGTTCCTGCTCTCTAAGGGCTTAAGAATGGAATAGATAGTTATTGCTATAACCAAATTATTTGACAACTGGATTAACTTTGAAAATCCCTTTGTTAGGGTTTGCTGTATCATACAAGACCTCACCATAATTTATGTTCTTTTATGCTATTTACATATAGCTGTATCTTATAAAATAACATCACCAGTTGCTTCTGTTCCTGGGAGGCACTCTTATTTGATAGTTCATTCCATGCTGTGGTTTTTGTCTCTTGTTTTTGTCTTGTGTAGTCAGATGAAACCTGGGCCTCTCAATGGATAAGATGTCAGTGTCATACTGTGTTGAGAAGTTAGCAACACAATGTAGTCCAAAATGTAAAGCTAAGAAAGAAATAACAGGAGTCCAGTTTGCTGTAGTGAAATGACCTATAGAGGCCCTGACAATTTAGTTGCATAACTTAACCTTCCTTCAACTGGGAATTTCTTTGGAAAATTGTGATTGAAAATGAATTTTTGGCCTTTAACAGGAATGTGCCCCCTTTAAAGAAGAAAACTGAGAAAGTTTGAAGTCATAGAGTGTATGCAGTACTACTACTATCCAATTAACTACATAAGTGAAGCATTGATTTGTTTGTTATTCAGGTAAGAAAGGAAACAGATGGAAAAATTACCCCAACCAGCAAGGTCTCAGAGAGAATAATCATTGTCTAAGGTGTCTGTGTTTAGAAGTTTATGAAAAGTTTTTATCACCTCAGCTCCATTTATAAATATGTCTAGCAGGTTTTATAAATAATGAAGTTTATAAAATATTTCATTTGGTATGTTTCTTTCTCATTGTCTCCCTCATACTCTCATTTCTATTTTTTAAAATTTATTTATTAATGAGAGGGATAGGAGGAGAGAGGAAGAACCAGACATCACTCTGATACATGTGCTGCCAGGGATTGAACTCAGGACCTCATAGCTTTAGAGTCCAACACTTTATGCATTGTGCCACCTCCCAGACCACACATACTCTCATTTCTAAACCAATCAATGATCACTTTATAGTAAAAAGCAGCTGAATGGCATGCCAGACAATGCAATGGTGCATTGTCTTCCTTCTTGTTGTTTAGCTGAAAATGAAAACAAATCCTATGTAATTACACAAGTGGATTATGCCATAATAAGCATTCAAAAATACTATAATTTGTAATGTAGTCTTCTGCCTTGATTTCTTCTCTAAAAGGCAATGCTAAGGTTCTTCTCTCATCTTAAAGCTTGTGAAACATTTAGTCTTGACGTTTTCCTTCCCAAAGAATAGAAGAAATCAAATGTTTTTTGATGTTATAGGAGTATAAATGTAAAAAAAAATATTTAAAACAATGGTAAAGTTAGATTTTTTCCATTTTATGTTGATTTGCTGGAATCTTGTTGTCACAGGGGTTCAATTTCACATCTCCCCTAAGATATAGGTCAGCACGTCTTCAATCCATCCTCTTCTGCCAGCACAGGGCACTAGATTCCCCCACTTTCTCAACCCTCCTCCTCACCTCCCAACCTCTGAGTTCTTTGACTTACTGCAATAGACCACTTTCCATTGAGGTTTCACTACACATACACACACACACACACACACACACACACACACACACACACACACACGAGTGAGATTACCCATTATTCTTCCCTTCTTCCCTCCAGCTCCACCCATGTTGTGGCAAAAGAGAAAATTGTATCATTTCTACAGCTGAGTTCCATAGCCACCTTTCTTACTTTCTTATTTTTTTTCCCTGTTTTTTTTCACTGTTTAGCTCTGGTTTATGGTGGTGCAGGGAACTGAACCTGGCATATCCACTAAAGCATGAATAGTCAGTCAGAGCACAGTAAAACCACTGCCTGCCTATCTGTGTGGAAAGTTTTTTTTTTCTTTTTCTATGTTTTTAAGTGTGTCACAGAGAAGAGCGATGCATGAAGGGGATTTTCTGGTTGAAAGACCAATGCTTGGAGCCTGGTGGTGGTGGACCTGATTCTGTGCACGTGTTATAATGCTCAAAGACCCGGCTTCAAGCTCCCAGTCCCTACCTGCATGGGGAAAGCTTTGTGAGTGGTGAAGCAGGGCTGCATGTGTCTTTCTCTCTCGCCTCCCTCCCACTTGATTTCTGGCTGTCTCATTCCAGTAAATAAATAAAGACTCAAAAAGTTTTTTTAAAAAAATCTTTAAAAAAAACACACATGCTTGTTGAATAGTAATAGTGATAGTGGGCAGCCCTGCCTAGTACCTGATCTGAAGGGAAATGCTTCCAGTTTTCCATCATTGAGTATGAGGTTGGCTGTAGGTTTGCTATATATAGACTCCACTATCTTCAGGAATTTTCCATCTAATCCCATTTTCTGTAGTGTTTTGATCATGAAGGGATGTTAGATTTTGCCAAAGGCTTTCTCTGCATCTATTGATATAGTCATGTGGTTTTGATCTTCTTTTATTGATATGGTAGATCACATTGATTGATTTACATATATTAAAGCAACCTTGCATCTCTGGGATAAACCCTGCTTGGTCATGATAAACAATCTTTTTAACAGACTGTTGTATCTGGTTGGCTAGAATTTTGTTCAATATTTTCGCATCTATGTTCATCAGAGATATTGGTCTGTAGTTTTCTTTTTTGGTTGTGTCCCTGTCTGCTTTTGGTATGAGAGTGATGTTGGCTTCATAGAAGCTGGAAGGGAGTATTCCAGTGTCTTCAATCTTCTGGAAGACTTTTAAAAGTAGAAGCATTAACTCTTCCTTGAAGGTTTTGTAGAATTCATTTGTAGGCCATTTGGTCCAGGACTTTTATTCTTGGGGAGATTTTTGATAATTGTTTCAATTTCATTGGCTGTGGTGGGCCTGTTCATATTATCTAGTTCCTCTTTATCTAATTTTGGAAGTTTGTAGGTATCTAGGAACTTGTCTATTTCTTCCAGGTTCTCTAGCTTGGTGGCATATAGTTATTCATAGAAGCCTCGTATGAAATGTTGAATTTCTGTTGATTCACATTTTCACAATGGTGTCTGTTGTGAAATCTCCTCTTTTATTTACAATCCTATTTATTTGGGTCTTCTCTCTTTTTTGATTTGTGAGTCTGGCTAAATGTTTGTCAATTTTGTTCACTCTTTCAAGAACCAACATTTACTTTCGTTGATCTTTTGTATGGTTTTCTTAGTTTCAATGTTATTTATTTCTGCCCTAACTTTAGTGATTTCTGTCCTTCTGGTTCCTTTGTTCTTCTTCTAGGTCTTTTTATTTTATTTTGTTTTTCTATTTATTTATTTTCCCTTTTGTTGCCTTTTTAAAATTATTTTTGTAGTTACTGTTGTTGTAATTGATGTCATCATTGTTAGACAGGACAGAGAAAAATGGAGAGGAGAATTCAGAGAGGGGCAGATAAAGATAGACACCTGCAGACCTGCTTCACTACCTGTGAAGCAATTCTGCTGCAGGTGGGGAGCAGCGGCTTGAACTGGGATTCTTACGCTGGTCCTTGTGCTTTGAACTACCTGCACTTAACACATTGTGCTACTGCCTGATCCCTTTCTTCCAGGTCTTTAAGGTGTGCCATCAGGTTGTTTATTTGTACTTTTTCTTGTTTCCTAATGTGTGCTTGTGTGGCTATGAAATTCCCTCTCAGAACTGCCTTAGCTGTGTCCCAAATATTTTAATAGCTTGTGTCTTTATTTTTATTGAACGCTTGAAACCTTTTGATTTCTCTCTTTATTTCCCCTTTGACCCAGTAGTTGTTAAGTAATGTACTCTTGAGCTTCCACATTTTGGGACTATTAGTAATCTTGTGTTTATTCTGAAGTGTTAGTTTAATTCCTCTGTAGTCTAAGAAGATGCTTGGGATGATTTCAATGCTCTTGAATTTGCTGATGCTGTCTTTGTGGTCTAACATATGGTGTATCCTTGAGAATGACCCATGTGGACTTGAGTAGAACATGTATTCCAGTTTCTTGGGGTGAATGACTCTGAAAATGTCAATAGTCCTAGTTTATCTATCTCCTCATTTTTTATTGATTTTCTTCCTGGATGATCTGTCAAGCTGAGAGAGTGGGGTGTTGATATCCCCTACTATGACTGTGTTGCTGTTAATATATTGTTGTAGCTCTTTCAGTAGATGTTTGATGTATTTAGATGGCTTCTCATTGGGTGCATAGATGTTAATAATTGTTAAGTCCTCTTGATTGACTGGTCCTCTGAGCATTAAGTAATATCCATCCCTATCTTTTTAAATTTTATTTATTTTAAAGTCTATCATGTCAGACATAAGAATAGCTATTCCCACTGCCCCTTTTTGTGGGCCATTGGCTTGTTTGATAGTTTTCCATCCTTTCACTTTGATTCTGTGTTTGTCTTGTTGAGTCACGCTGGTTTCCTGTAGACAACATATTGTTGGATTGTGTTTTCTGATCCATAATCTTACTCTGTGCCTTTTAATAGGTGATTCAGGCCACTGACATTTATTAATATCATAGATTGAAGATATGTAGCTGTAGCCTATTGTGGTGTTGAGGATTGGATCTGAGACAATCTCAGGCATGAGAATCTTTTTTGCATAACTACTATGTGGCCCCTGAAACCCAGGGATGGCTTTCTACAATCTAAAATATAGATGCTAGAAAAGAAGGTCAATGCTTTGCAGTCCCTAAATGTTCATATTGATATTTATGAATAAGGCCAATGGATGACCTACTCAAAAATGCAATTGCATCCAGAATATTCTTCTGGCTTGAGCTTATCTTTTCTTTCTATTAATTCCTTTGTGCCCATTCCCAAGTATCCCAGACACTCAGTGAACTATTTTGTGATCAAGTCAGTATTCTTCTGGAAGTGTTCTATAACCTGGAAGAAATTCATCTTAGTACAGAACTCCACACAGAGGGAGACTGGATGGATTTTCTGGGACCAGGAGACTGGATGTTAATATTTGTGATCTGAGAAGCCCATAACTGCTCTTGGTCCCTCTAACCACCTTTAAATTGAGGCAGGGGATTCCCAGGTCCCCAGCATCACTTCCAGCTTAGTACACTTTGGCAGTGTGTCCTTACTGACAGCCAGGTTAGTCACCACTCTCTGGCATAGATACTTTCAAGCATGTTCACAAATTTGTTTTGGGAAGAGTTGTCTTACTTTCTGTTCCTGCAATTAATAGAGAGATTAAGCAAAAAACAAGTTTCTGTATGCTCTACACTCCAAATAGCACTTTTTATCTGCCTTAAAAAATATATTGGGTGTTTCAGACATGGTGTTCCTAGACCTCTAACAGGTTCCTCTTGCCACTGTGACTGGTCATCTCTATCAGGAACAACATAATGGACCTCTTTGTGGGCTAAATAATATGGATCAACAATGGTAGGGAATGTTCCTTTCTCCAAAGGGAGGTTGGACAACATACTCTGCCAACCACCCAAGGAAGATAGGTCCTGAAATTAGTGCAGCCTGGAATGTTCCTAGCTGTGACCACTGAATGTTAGCTCAAACTTACAGGGTCGCAGAAGTTACATAGGCTCCTGAGCTGAATATGGGCCCCAGATCAAGTCAGTGGGGTTTACAGTAACAATATTTATATACTTTTCTCATATTTGGGAGCTACTTTCTTACATGATCCAGCTTTCTAGTCCTTTTTCAAACTATGACAACATCTCCCAAGACAATAACTTGGGTCCATCTGCTTATTAGATGTCAGGCTCAGGCAAAAACTTGTAAAGTCATGTGCCCCTTAAAATATAACTAAAATAGACCTACTAGCTTTTTCCAAAATGGAGACCACAACTCTTTATCTGCAATATTATTGCCTTTAGGTTCATGGTTAGTCAATAATTTGTTCTCCTTCATATCTTAAATCTTTTTCATCCACCAGGTTCCAGATGCTATCATGATGCCAATCTTACTTCCCTGGGCAGATGACCCCAGCATATGTCCTGGAGCCCCACCTCCCCAGATCCCTGCCCTACTAGGGAAAGAGAGAGACAGGCTGGGAGTATGGATCAAACTGCCAATGCCCAGGTTCAGCAGAGTAGCAATTACAGAAGCCAGACCTTTCAACTTCTTATGGCACCCCATAATGATCCTGTGTGCATGCTTCCAGAGGCACAAAGAACAGGAAAGCTATCGGGGAGGGGATTGGATATGGAGTTCTGGTGGTAGAAATTGTGTGGAAATGAACCTCTCTTATTCTCTAGTTGTCAATATTTCCATTTTATAAATAAAAATTAAAATAAAAAAGTTTACCAGTGTGTCTCAGGAAGTTGTATAGAAGGTAGAGAGTCCATCTTGCATTCCTGAGGTCCCAGGTTTGATCCCCAGCATCACATGTCTGGAGTGATATTCTGATATTCCCTCTCTCCTTAATAAATAAATATTTAAGGCAAAACATACATGCAGAGAAAGAAGTTAACTCAAATCTCCTATAAAATATAAAAAGGGAGGTGGTGAACTCACCTGTATAGCGTGCTACTATGCCAGTTTTGAGCCTGACCCCTCATCACACTGAAGGAAACTTTGGTGATGTAGTCTCTCTCTCTGTCTCTCTGTCTCTCTCTCTGCCTCTCTGTTTCTATATTAAAAAAAAATCCAAGGACAACAAAACAAAATATGTTATAAGGACTCCAGCATCCCATTTGTTAGTGATAAAATTAGAAGCACGGAAAGTCTCTGTTCCATCTTAGAAATTCAGAGCAATTACCTAAGTGCTTTGCAAATTCAGTTTAAATGGATTTCTTGGAGTAAATTTGGAATTACCATCTGCCTACTAATTTTCGTGTTTCAAAATAGACTGCATAATTAATTTTCCAAATCTAGACCTTGTTGAGACATTTTTTTAAATGTTCACTTGTTCAACCTTATACCAGTAAAATTGTTAGTTTTCTAAGCTATCATTAATTTTAATTTATTGTCCCTGTCTTTACTATGTACTCTTCATTTGAAGATGAACACTTTATCTTGCTTACACATATTATATTTAAAATTTCTACTATATTTCATCTGGAGAAGCATTTACATCACAATTTACTCCTAAGAATAACGATTTCCCACAAGAATAAGATGTTTTTGAAGGTGAAGTATGAACACTGAATTTGTAGTAAGTTCTTAAATAGTAGAGTGGAATAAACTTCACATGAAAAGGACAAGAAGAGAACTAAGACACTTGCTAGGGAGATTAAATATTTGTAATGGATTCTATAACATAGAAAATAAACACAGGAGAGAAAAAAATACAGCATGGTATTTTTGAGATTGTGATGAAAACAATTCAGTAGCTCTAGTCTAATTCTCCTAAAGAGAAAGGAATAGTTGAGGACAATTTTGGTTAGTTATTGGAAATGTTTTTTTTTACCTCTGGAGCCTGGCCATTTTGTTTCTTCTCCTTATTAAAAAGCCCAATAACTATATCTGAGGAAGTAGTATAGTGGACCTGAGTCCTGCTTATAAGTATAGTTTTTCTTAGGAAGAAAGCTCTGGAGACACTTATTTGTACCTCTTCTTGACATTCCACCTGCACATATGGAGAATAAGTCCCTAATATTGCAACCCTGACACACAGCATTTTGATCCCCAGAACCTGTTTTCAGGCTCACTTGGACAAGTACCTTGTTTTTCCAGCATGATCTTGTACCTGCCCATGTGGACATAAAGCATGGGGTACTATATGGGGGGTGGGGTACAGATTAGTGGTGATGCAGATGACTCTCATTACTGAGGCTTCAACCTCCCAGGTTTAATCCCCAGCACCACCATAAACCAGAGCTGGGCAGTGCTCTGGTAAGTAAATAAATGAAATAAAATAATAAAAAGAGCATCACAACTTACAAAAGTTTATTTCAAGTATGATGGTGAAATAAAAGCTCCCTCTACTATGTGAACTACTAGTGGAATTGACCACCATCAGAAAGACACTACAAAAAATTGCTGAAAGGCATTCTTTTTGGGGACATAACATAAAAGCTTGAGTCTAAAAAAAATAGTAATATAGCAACAGATAAGGTGGTTACTAGAGGGCAAGAGATGGGAAATGGGAGAGGGAGGCAGAAGGATCACTTTGGCAGTGTCCTGGGGCTTTGTCTTTGATGATAAATGTGACTGAAGTGACACATGAGGATTACATGTATAGAGAAGAGGGACGTTGCCCTCCTGAAATTTTGTAGCATTTAAATCAATGCTAAATCAATGAAATTTGACTTAATAAAGGACAATGTGTCCTGTGTACAGGGCTGGGTGGTGGCTCACCTGGTTGAATGCACATGTTACCATGCATAAGGACCCAGGTTCAAGGACCCTGGTCTCCATCTGCAGGGGGGAAGATTCCACCCTGCATGTAGGGACCAGAGGCTGGAACCTAGGTCCTTGTGCAGTGTAGCATGTGCACTCAATCAAGTGTGCCACCACCTGGCCCTGTGCAGTATTTAATAAATTACATCAGCACAACAGAAGGGATGTTGTATGGAGTGGCTGGCATTTTCAGATTCAGTCATATGCTTTTATTTTAGTAAATATACACTGGGCGCACCCAGAATCAAACCTGACAGCTCAGATGGATATATCTTGAGGCAATTTTAATAGAGATAAATTGAAGGATGAGAATTTTATAAAAGGGTGAACTTCCCAAGTGGGGAGAATAATGCAGAAAGGCCAGAATGGGGTGGTAGAATTGAAAGAGAATGCATTTGTCCTTGTTGACTTGGTGATGCTTTCTGTGAGTATATGGGAGGAGGGATGAGAGAGTGTGTGAGAGTGGTGTTTGCTGCTGGAGGCCAGGGCCTGGGGGGTCAGCTGGCCCAACAACACAGGACCATAAATGCTTCCACTTAGCAGCAAAGCTATTTCTTCCAGATATGCTACTGGTTGTAAAGTGTGTGTATGTTTTCTTTAAATGATGCTTTAATTAAAAAAGATGATTTTCAGGTCAGGAGAGGTAGTGTAAGAGCTTCTTTTTAGAGGTTTCAAGATAATAAGGTAGGTACAATGAATTATTTTCTGCTTCAGTGACTTGGATTGTTCCTGGTACATGTCAGCATTATTGATTTTACAGATGCCTAGTGGCCACATGAAAATCTAACTACTGTCCCTTGGTTTTACTTGAAGTGTTTTACAGAAATAATGTCTTTGGATGCAGATGAAATCCATAACACACACACACACACACACACACACACACACACACACACACACACACACACACACACACTTATTAGTAGAGCTCTGCTCAGCTCTGGTTTATGGTGGTATGGAGTAGTGAACCTGGGACTTTGAAGCCTCAGACATGAGAGTCTCTGCATAACTGTTATGCTATTTATCCCCACACAACACACATTTTTCCCCTATAAGAACTGTATCTGAAGAAGTGACTTTGAATGTTGTTTTGGTTGTATTTGTATAATTTGTTAAAATTAGTTTCCAGGCACAATGTATGTAGATGCATCTGCCCACACCAGTGAAAAATGTAAATGGACATGAACTACATGTTGATATTCTATTTGGTTTTGCCCCTGGGCCACTTAGCTGATGTGGTAGCTTCCATCTGTTTACTGTGTCTGTTTTAGTGTTGCAAATTTTCAGTCTAAGCCATCAACCTCATGAATGATTCCTATCCAACCAGAAGCTCTGATAACTAATGGACTCAGTAAAAAAAATTCTAGTTTATAAATGAGAAACTTTGTTTTCCTTCTCCTTTCTCATTATAGCAGTGGTTAAAATCTGTTGAGTGATTACTGGAATTCAAACAGTTTGCAATATTGTCTTATGCAGTTGTCACAGAAATTCTGTAGTGGGTGTATATATCATCTAATTACTTTGAACATGAAATCAGGCTGGGAATGCTTGAAATTTGCAGTGTTGAAAATATTCCCTTACAAATCTTTTCAACAAATGGTGTTAATAATAATGGCTTGAAACATGTAGAAGAATGAAACTGAACCACTATATTTCACCAAAAACAAAATTAAATTCTTTGTGGATCAAGGACTTGTATGTTAGACCAGAAACTATCAGATACTTATTGGAAAATATTGGCAGATCTCTTTTCTGTATAAATTTTAAAGACATCTTCAATGAAACAAATCCAGTTACAAAGAAGACTAAAACAAAAATAAACCAGTGGGACTATATCAAATTAAAAGGTTTCTGCAAAACAAAAGAAACCACTACCCAAACAAAAAGACCTCTCACAGAATGGGATAAGATCTTTACATGCAATTCATCAGACAAGAGGCTAATAACCAAAATATATAAAGAGTTTGCCAAACTCAACAAGAAAACAAATGATCCTATCCAAAAATGGGGAGAAGACATGGACAAAATAGTCACCACAGAAGAGATCCAAAAGGCTGTGAAACAAATGAAAAAATGCTCCAAGTCACTGATTGTCAGAGAAATGCAAATAAAGACAACAATGAGATATCATTTCACTCCTGTGAGAATGACATACATCAGAAAAGATAGCAGCAACAAATGCTGGAGAAGTTGTGGGGAGAAAAGAACCCTCCTGCATTCCTCCTAGTAGGAATGTCAATTGGTCTAACCTCTGTGGAGAGCAGTCTGGAGAATGCTCAGAAGGCTAGAAATGGAGCTACCCTATGACCTTGCAATTCTTCTCCTGGGGATATATTCTAAGGAACCCAACACACTAATCCAAAAAGATTAGTGTTTACCTATGTCCACAGTAGCACTATCTGTTATTACCAAAACCTGGAAGCAACCCAGATGTCCAACAACAGTTTAACAGTTTAGTGGCTGACCAAATTGTAATTATATATATATATATATATATATATATATATATATATATACACACACAATGGGATACTACTTAGCTATTAAAAATGGTGATTTCACTGTTTTGAGCCCATCTTGAATGAGCTTGAAGAAATCATGTCAAGTGAGATAAGTCAGAAACAGAAGGATGAATATGGGATGATCTCACTCACAGGCAGATGTTTAAAACTAAGATCAGAAGATAAAACACTAAGCAGAACTTGGACTGGAATTGGTGTATTGCACCAAAGTAAAAGACTCTGGGGTGGTTTGGGGTGGGGAAGGGTAGAGTTTAGGTCCTAGAACATGATGGCAGAGGACCTAGTGGGAGTTGTATTGTTATGTGGAAACCGGGAAATGTCATGCATGTACAAACTGTTGTATAAATCCTCCAATAAAGAAATAAAACAAAACCAAACCAGAGAAATTATGAAGAAACTGGAAAGAACTAAAAAAAAGAAAGAAAAAGACAATGTACCCATGCATTTTAGCCTGATACACTGTTTTTTTTTTTTTTTTAAAGTTTCCAAAATTTGAGAAATCTGCTAGAATTAGTCACATAAGAAACACATCAGGGCCCCAATAAACCTTTTCAGGTTTTTTTGTTTGTTTGTTTGTTTCCAGGGCTATTGCTAGGGCTCAGTGCCTGCACTATGAATCCACTGATCCACTGCTCCTGGAGGCCATTTTTTTCCTTTTTGTTGCACTTGTTGTTTATCATTGAGCTGGGGACTGGAACCAGGATCCTTACTTATTGTAGCACTATATACTTCCATCTCTCTGTCACTGACTTGAGTTTCCATTTAAGGCAAGTCCACTTGTAATAGTGGACTTAAAAGGCCTAGAATGTTCTCCAAGCAAGAAACTTTTCTAAGACATATGGAGGAATTGATTAAATCTCATATATTTATGCAGTATTTGAAATAGTATTTGGGCTCAGCAGGTAAGAGCACAAACTTTACTATATGTGGAGCTCTGGGTTCAATTTCTGGTACCATATGGGAACACCATGTGCAGCACCAAGGGAGCAGTGTGAATGGCGGAGTGATTGTGGTGGTGTCTCTCTGATTCTTTCACTTATCTCAAGCCACCCTATCTTTTAAAAAAAAATGTGGCGAAAAAAAAGTCTGGAGAGTTCACTCAACACTTTCTCGCACACACAGAGCCCCGCTTTCATCCTCTGGTACTATATAAAGAAAACTTTGGGTATGGGTAGAATTAATAAGAATTATAAGTTAAATTGTAAAACAATATTGGATTAGTTTCTTGTGACTAGCCTTCACATGTAAACACATATTTGAGTAAAGATGCCATGCAACTTTTCTGGTCAAAGTATCTATGCCTTTCATTAGAATAAAGTCACAAAACATTAGATCAAAAAGCAATATTACATGTTTTAAGTTTTTGAAGGAGTTTGTAAATATTTATGAAATTAGAAATTAGCTATGGATAAATGCAGATAGTCTATAGTGTATTAACTCTTAAGGAAACCATTAAGATGCATCCAACTTAGGGTACAGTTGCTTATAAAGACCAAAAAAAAAAAAAAGATATCCATGTCTTCAGTCAGCAAAATATCCTGCTGTATTTACCAAGGTCAGACTATTAGGTCACAATTTTTTTCCCATGTCTAGTCCCTTTCCCACCATTAAGGTCTTAATGTCTATATGTCTCCCATATTCCATTGTTGAAAACCTGACTCTCCAGTGAGATATGTCTTAGGACATTTAGGGGGATAATTATATCAGAGAATGGAAACTTCCTGGTGGAATTAGTATTTATTTGTTTATTTATTTATTTACTTACTTACTTATTATTGTGTCAGGAGGTAGCTTGCTTTGCCTCTCTGCTCTCTTCCTTGGGAGAGTACACTCAAGTCAGCAGTCTCCCCAGAGCCTGACTATGCTGGCTCTCTGCACCTTGATTTCTAGTGAGAAATGTTTGTTGTTTCATAAATTCAAGATGGCAACTTAAACAAACAATATTTTGACTTTTGATGACCTACTTTAATCTACTTTGATTCAGCAGTGATGACTTTATGTATTTCTTTTTTTCTTTTTTATTTAAGAAATGATTAATTAACAAAACCATAGGGTAGGAGGGGTACAATTCCACACAATTCCCACCACCCAATCTCCATATCCCACCCCCTCCCCTGATAGCTTTCCCATTCTCTATCCCTCTGGGAGCATGGACCCAGGGTCATTGTGGGTTGACTTTATGTATTTCTTCCATATATTTTTTTCTGTCTGAAAAGGAAAAACCAAGGGGCCAAGTGCTGGCACACCTGGTTGAGCATACATGTTACAATGCCTAAGGACCTAGGATCGAGCCCACAGTCCCCACTTGAAGGGGGAAAACTTTGCAAGTGGTAAAGCAGTGTTGCAAACTGTCGCTCTGTCTTTCTCCCTATCACCCCATTCTCTCTAGATTTCTGGTTGTCTCTATCCAATAAATAAATAAACATAATGAATTTTAAAAGAAAAATTAGTGTGGGGGTTATAGCTAAAGACTTTCATGTGTGAGGCTCTGAGGATCCAGGTTCAGTCCCCAGCACCATCATAAACCAGAACCCTGGCTTCTCTATGTATCTTTCTCTATATATCTCTCATTAAAATAAACTGACTAAAACATCTACAGATGAATAAAATGAAAAACTATTTGAGTTAGCCAAAATGGTCACTTGGATAGTGTGCTGCTTTGCCATGTACATGACCCAGATTTGAGCCCGGCCCCCACTACACTGAAGAAAGCTCTGGTGCTATGTTCGTTCTCTCTCTTGTCTCTATCTAAAAAATGAAAAAAAAAAAACAACTACTTTTATCTCTCATTGCAGTTAAGAGCAATGAATTTAGTGTGGTTTGTTCAACAAATTATTGTTATGGTCTTTTTTAGAGTCAGGAGTTCATAATCTGGTGAGAAGTCAAAAACACAATTTTATCCTTAGTCTATATCCCTAAAAAGCCCAAAGAGAAATTTCTCTACATATTAAAAAATTAATACTGTAATACAAAATCAAGTTGGTACCCTGCCACTATTATACAATCTGTGTCTCTTTGCATGAAAGAATGATTCAGGAGAGTATTTTTGTTAACCTTCATCTACTTCTCATGTTACAATCAACAACCTTGAGAGAGTCTTTTTTTATTTTTCCTCTAACTAAATAAAAGGAAAGCTACCATGCAAATGAAATTGTCCAATTAAAATCTCAGGTTCTTCCTTGAAATCCCTAGGGTCTCCTTTCTTAAATAGATTATAATTAATTTGCATACCAATTTATCAGTGTTCTTGTGTCTGAATTAAATTCAGTTCAAGATCCCCTTATGGTGATACTTTTCTTTTATACGAATTTGTACAAATTGTCTACTGAGAACATGGATAGCTAAATTCATTAAGCTCCGAATGATGCCTCAAAGCCTCTAAATTCATTAAACTCACATTGGTGTCTCCACACCTCTTGTCCAATATCCCCTTATGACAGAAACTAAAGAACATCTAAATCCAAGAACCAACAGCCTGACAGCAAATGGACTCATATCTTATATCAATCCTTGTAATAAATACTCTTAGAATTCTAATAATGAAGCTCCATGTAAGAAGATAAACACTTGTCCATCGGCCCAGGAAAATAAACACATGGTTATTGGTAGAACTGAATTTGCATATAATTTTATTTTTAGGCTCACTTGACAAAGGGAGAAACAGAGCATCATCCTGGTACATGCACTGTTGGACTTGAACTCAGAACTTCATAAACCACTTGCCCAGATGCTATTTACATTTTACTATAAAGCTATAGTAAACCTATAGTATAACAATATACTTGGACATTGGGATCTAGGAGTTTAATATTTTCCTACTTTTAAACAGTCTTTTAGAAAACTCAGAAGAACCCCCAAATTTCCTCTAATTTTACCTATATGTGAATGACTTTTAGCTATGTACTAGAAAGGAGATAAGTTCCAAGAGTATTTTCTTTCTTTCTCTTTTTTATTTCTTTATTGAGGGATTAATGTTTTACAGTCAACAGTAAATACAATAGTTTGCACATGCATAACATTTCCCAGTTTTCCACACAATACAATCCCCAGTAGGTCCTCTGCCATCATGTTTCAGGACCTGAACTCTACCCCTCTTCCACCAACCCCAGAGTCTTTTACTTTGGTGCAATACATGAACTCCAGTCCAAGATCTGTTTAGTGTTTTCTCTTCTGATCTTATTTTTCAACTTCTGCCTGTGAGTGAGATCATCTCATATTCATCCTTCTGTTTCTTTCTTTTTTTAATGAATTAGTTTTAAATATTTATTTATTTATTCCCTTTTGTTGCCCTTGTTGTTTTACTGTTGTAGTTATTGATGTCATCATTGTTGGATAGGACAGAGAGAAATGGAGAGAGGAAGGGAAGACAGAGAGGGGTAGAGAAAGACATCTGCAGACTGGCTTCACCACTTGTGAATCAACTCCCCTGCAGGTGTGGAGCCGGGGGCTGGAACCAGGATCCCTATGTCGGTCCTTACGCAAACATTTGTGCCACGTGAGCTTAAACCACTGCACTACCACCCAACTCCCTATGCTTCTGTTTCTGACTTATCTCACTTAACATGATTTCTTCCAGCTCCATCCCAGATGGGATCAAAATGGTGAAATCACCATTTTTAATAGCTAAGTAATATATATGTACTACTGTTGGATAGTATGCCAGCTCCCCCTGGCTTAAACACCAGAATGTCTGTATGAGATTAGTTTGATCCCACTCAAAGCTGCAGTCTATTTACATAAATCACTTTTACATTTACATAAAGCACCACCTTCCCTCCAGGGCATTGGTGGTTCAGTGGTAGAATTCTCACCTGCTCCGCCCCCTCTCCTTGTCACACCCTGATTTTCACCAGTCACTTTTCTCTCCACCCTCTCTATGTCACAACCTGTTCACACCCTACTTGGGAAGTATATATAAAGACAACATTGTTCGTTTTAGTTTTAGTTTAGCTTAGCTTGGCTTAGATTGTGCTGTGTCCTGCATGAATAAAGAGATACTGCGTACAACCCAGCCATGAGTCCCGGGTTGTCTGTCTCCTGTCAATGAAGCTCAGCCCGGAATACTACAACTTGGCCAGCCACTAATCTGTTGTTGGACATCTGGGTTGCTTCCAGGTTTTGGTTATAACAAATTGTGCTACTATGAACATAGGTAAACACTAATCTTTTTGGATGAGTGTGTTGGGTTCCTTAGTGTTAGCGAGCATAAATCAAACCACCATCCACTGCAAGGAAGCAAAGATGTTTATTGAAGAATTACAATCCAGGCCGAGATGGTGACTGGTGTTAGTCTACCAAGCTCGACCCTGAACAGGGCTCAAACCACACAATTTATAGGAATTCAGAACACAGTTGAGGAGGGGGTCCACTCCATCTTACAATCTATATCCAATTACATATTACAAAAAATGCGGAATCCAATCATTTTAAACCAAGCAAAAAGCGGGGTCCATACAAAGCAAAGCGCGGGCTAATTTCAAACCTTGCAAAACCAGACAACCAATAAGACTTGACCAGGTATTAGGTCCTCACATCCCCCTACAGTCATACCAGGCCATCTGGCGACCAGTATACTGCTGGGGCTGTTCAGAGGTCCTGATAAGGCTAGCCCTCACACAGAACTTCTGCAAAACACCTGATAGCCTTCACTGATTAGTCCCGTTCTTCAACGGGAAAAGGGCAAGGAATTTTCCACCTCATACTACAAGCAACTCATACTAAAAGCACTTAACAAACAACTGCATAAAAAGGGAATTTCAAGGCTACCGCCTTTTACACTTAGGATGTATCCCCAGAAGAGAAATTGCAGGGTCATAGAGAAGGTCCATTTCTAGCTTTCTGAGAGTTCTCCAGACTGCTCTCCAGAGGTTGGACCAATTGACATTCCCACCAGCAGTGCAGGAGGATTCCTTTGTCCCCACAACCTCTCCAACATTTGTTGCTATCTTTTCTGATGTATGACATTCTCACAGGAGTAAAATGATACCTCATTGTTGTCTTTATTTGCATTTCTCTGACAATTAGTGACTTGGAGCATTTTTTCATTTGTTTCACAGCCTTTTGGATCTCTTCTGTGGTGAGTATTCTGTTCATGCCTTCTCCCCATTTTTGGATGGGGCTATGTGTTTTCTTTTTGTTGAGTTTGATAAACTATATATTTTGGTTATTAGCCTCTTGTCTGATGAATTGCATGTAAAGATGTCTAATTCTCACGCATGCCTGGATTGACTTGTGTCTACTATGGTACTTAAAAGAGTTCACAGTTACTGAAATTAACAGTTGTTTCAATGTTGTCTCAATCCTTAAGGTAAAGCAGGATGACTGTTACATCCTCTTTTGTTCTTTTTCTTCTTTGTAGGCTATGCTAGCCTGGGGCTTTTTAACTATAAGTAGATTTTTTTTTTTTTAGCATAATTACTACTAACCTAGAGATCAAACAGGGTGGGGGAGGGTTTGCACAGTGGTTATGCAGAGAGACTCCCATGCCCCAAGGGTCCAAAGCCCCAGGCTCAATTGGCTTTTCTGACAGCAGTTAGAACCAAGCAACAGTCTTTGGCCCTGTGAGTTTCTAAACAAATCCTGTTTGTACTCCTTGGCCTCTGAGGCAATCATTCAAAGTGTCTCATAATTCATTAGGAGAACAATGTGAAAGGCTGCCACTTATACAGCCCTACTTCCAGACCAATTCATTTGCTTCAAGTTGTTACTCGCAATGAAAGCCTGAGTTTCAGGAGAGTGTCTCTAAGGTAATTGACTTGTTTTTACTCGGCAATTGGAATACATTTTTTTCAGTTGTAAATCTAACACAGATTCCTAAAATAAAACACTTATTATTCTTCAAAAAAAAAAAATTGTATGTGTTCTCCTGAGTTGCAAGGTCAGGTCTCTGACAGGATGTCAGCTGTCAGCATAGGGCCCCCCTGCTGTTGCTCCAGCCTCCAAGGGACAGTAGCAATGGAGACTCACAGTTGCATTTGGTGAGCCTTACAGGATCCTTTCCTCCTGTCAGCAGCTTATTTGTCGGTAAAACTCAGGCTGGAGGTTGTGTCTCAACTGGCAACTGTTACCAGTTGGTCCAGAGTAGATACCGGCTTTCAGCCCCAGATTTCTTCTTAGGCCCCTCTCTGTCCATGAGACATATGTGTTTGCACTCGCCTGTGTCATGGTGTGTGCCCAAAGAGTCTTGTCTTGTGCTCTCAGGTGATCTACTTTGTTATTCTTAGTTAATCAGGGAGACTCAGCTGCTGATACTCTGTAGCCCTGCCTTTGGAATTCGAACACAAGTCTCTCACTCTATGCCGTTTCCCATTTTTTCTAAAGGTCACTTAGATTCTTTAGTTCATGCTGCCTTCTTCCAACCTCTAATACAGCACTACAACATCTTTACTCTCTAATTTATGAAGGAGAGAATGGGAAAGAACCCAAGCATCAGTCTGTCACATATAATGCTGAGACTGAACTTGGGACCACCAGCACTTTATCCACTGTGCCACCTGCTGGGTCTCTATTCTCTGTTCCTATGGTCATCCTTTCACTTCTCATCTGCCCCCAACACTCTTGTATTTTGCTTATAATGTACATTGTGATTACATTGGGTCCACCCTTAGAAATCCAAAATCCAAGCACGAGAGCTTTAACTTAATCATGTGTGCATGTGTGCATAGTTTCTTTTACCATGCTAGATAACATAATCATAGATCTTGAAAACAATGATGCCTTGATGTATGTGTGTGTGTGTGTATGCGTGTGTGTGTGTGTGTGTGTGTGTGTGTGTGTAGGGGGTAATTTAATTTACTATATACACTGCAGCCTTGAAAGTATTTATTTTTTTGCTGTACTTTAGTAGTTTCCTTAGGATTTTCTATGTGTAAGATATGGTCATCTGCTTATAGAGAGAATTTTATTTTTTCCCAATCAGATGACTTATTTATTTTTAAAATCCCACTGCTCTAATTAGGATATGCAGCATAATGTTTACTGAATATTGTATGAGTGGATATCCTTGACTTAAAACTCTTTTGCTATTTTTCTTCTATTTTATTGAATAGGACAGAGATAAATCAAGAGAGGAGGAGTATATATAGAAAAAAACAGACACCTATAGATTTGCTTCACCATGCATGAAGTGTCCCCCTATGGGTAGGGAGCAGGGGGATCCAACTGTGGTCCTTTCCCATGATAACTGGTATGTTCAACTGGGTGTGCCCCTGCCTGCCACCCCAAAATCTTTTGTTATTCATCATTAAACATGGTATTAACTATAAATGTTCTTATTTTGAAGCCATTTCTAGTTCTAGTTTACTGGTATAAAAACTCATGAAAGACATTTTAATTTGTAGATTTCCCCCCCATATTTATTTAAGTAGACTGACAATTTTTATTCTATGAATTCAATGTCTTGCATTAATTTGCTTTCCTGATGTTAAGCCATCTTTGTATTCCTAGGGAAAAATTCCACATGCTCATATAGAATAATGCTTTTTATATGTTGCCGTTTTTAAAAGCATTTTTACTTTTATAATTATAAAAGATGTTTTGTGAGTTTTTTTGTTCTAAAATATTTTGTCTGGATTTAGTATAAAAATATTTTCCTCAGTCTAGGAAGTGGCATGAATTTGTTCCTATCTATATTTTGCCAAGAATCCTTTACTAACTCAGTAGAATTAAACTTCAAAACCATATGGCATTGACATTTTCTTTTCTAGGAAGTTTTAAATTACTAGTTTTTTAAAAAATTATTATCTTTATTTATTGGTTAGAGACAGCCAGAAATTGAGAGTAGGAGGGGCGATAGAGAGGGACAGAGACAGAGAGACACCTGCAGCACTGCTTTACCACTCATAGAGCTTTCTCCCTATAGGTGGTGATCAGGGGCTTGAACCTGGGCCCTTCTACACTGTAATATGTGCATTCAACCAGGTGTGCCACCACCTGACCTAAATTACTAGTTTATTGGTGTATTGTACCAAAGTAAAAAACTCTGGGGGCGGGGGGAAGGTTTGGGTCCTGGAACATGAAGGCAAAGAAAGACCTCATGGGGGTTGAAGTGTTATGTGGAAAACTGACAAATGTCATGCATGTACAAACTATTGTATTTTACTGTCAACTGTAGACCATTAATGACCCCCAAAAGAAAAAAATATACTGGTTTATTCTCTTCATTTATTAAAGGTCTTCAATAATTTTTATCTTTTTAGGAATTTGTCTATTTTATCTAAGTTTATCTAGCTTTTGACAATCATTTGTGGACAAGCATATTGTACTATGTGCACTTAACCTGGTGCATTACTGCCTGGCCCCTAACAAGCATATTGTAAGAGGACTATTGCATTTGTTTATGATTTCCTTTGAAACCTACTTTGTTTGCATATTCTATTTTAGTAAAACTGACAGTTTCCTGGGTTAATTTGGATGCAACCGCTGCAACACATTTAGCTGGAAAATACTATCTCAGAGAGGACAGTTAGAACTGTAGACACTTCTATCTTGTAACAGGCATGATAAATTCTTGTCTATACTGAAACAACTCCTAGACATCTTAACTTTGGTAATAAAGATTTTCGCAGAAAAAGAATTTGACAAAGTACTATAGAATAGAAGCCAAGGTCAAACCTCTCTCCTAACAACATAGAACATGCTTCACCTGGGCATTCAACTCACTTGTCATGCAATAATTAACTACCAGTGCTTACTTCTAGCACTAACCTCCCTGCATTCACCAACTTAACTTATTTTTTTTCAAATATTAGCTGTTTGTTTTGATTTCTTCTTTAGTAACACACTAACAAGACCACAAACCCTAAAAATATTATTTTATTAATCTCTGACCTTCATTGAAGACACATCAAGGTTTTTTTTTCCCTTGTTGATTTAGTAATATTGACATTAATTAGCTGACAAGCTATTCTAGTAGTTTTCTTAAAGTTTAGTTACATTTGAAAAGAAGAAAAAGATTCAGAAATAAATGACTCTCAATGTCTTCATGCTAACAGTAATTTAAGAATTGAGTCATGCTTTGATAGAGGTAAAATAATATCTGACATAACATTGTCATGCATTTTATTTTTCATGAAAATGCCTTTTTTTCTCTTAAAAATTTGTATTACTCTATAAATAGATTATAAGAGAAATATGTGGTTTTGTATCCTAAAAGCAAAAAGGAAAGCTGTGATGGGATTTTGCCACTAGGCAGGGTATTCTGATGGATAGTGACCGATAATCTTAATAATATCAACCAAAGTTGATAAGTATTTTAAGTTAGAAAGATTGAACATCTGCCCAGAGGGGAATGATTTACAGATGCAGATAGCCAGTTTGAGGTCTTCCCTCTCAAAAATATATATGCCTCTATAAATAGAATATAGAGAAACTTGTTGCTTTGTATGCTAAATGAAGCACAAGGAAACTTTGATGGGATTTTGCTATTGGGCAGAGACTATAATTAGATCTGATCTTGGATAGAGGTTACAATTATAATTGATTTTTACCATGTGAATACAATTTCTGCTCCAAGAAATGTAATTAAATGGGCCAGAACCACCCCATCTTCTCTTCTAAAACAGTCAAGACTATGAGGAATCCCCCTTTGTTGTCTTTTATCTCCATTGTCAAAGACTAAACTTAGTAGAGAAGAATACTCAGGTAATTAAGTATTCCCTTTCATGTAGAGGGCTGAAAAGATTATATAAAATATTGGTGTCATAGGAAGATGGCGGCCTGAGAAGTCGCTAACAGCAAGTGCTCTGATCGCATCGTCGGCAACGGTAGGATTTTCTGCCTTTAGCAGGCCAGTCAATAAGGGGGGACACCAAAGAATTGATTACAATTTAATTTGGGTTAAGAATTAGAGTAAAGGTGACACGGACTAGCGGGGTGCCAGAATTCCCAGGTGGCGCCGGGCAAGGCGAGTGCGCCGGGCATTGTCCTCCGCCAGCCCAGGAAGGCGGCTCCTCCACCGGTTGCAGAGCGCGGCGGGCAGAGGACCTGGGGGCTTCCTCTTGGGAGTCTCCAGGGTCCACCGCGACCCTGAAGGCGGATCCAAAGACTTCTTGAGTATAGCTCTCATTGGATCAAAGGACTTGGAGCTAGTTTTCATTTTTGAGAAATCCTTTTAAAAAGTCTGGAGGGGGGGGTTTCCCGGAAGATGGAGGACTGAGAAGCGGCTAGCCTTGGAGCTCCGGTCACATCTCTTGTAAACAATAGGACTTTCTGCCTTTAGCAGGCCAGCCAATAAGGGGCCATAGCGGTGACAACAAGGTGTCTATAACTTAATTTGGGTTAAGAATTAGAGTAGGGGAAAAAAATTCTTTTTTCTTCCTTTTAATTTTCAAGCATACATCCTTCCCGCCGCCCCCCCCCCCCCCCATAAGCAGTGCCTGGGACCAGCTACTAGCAGGATACCCCATACCACCAAACAGGGTGTTTTTTTGTTTTTTTTTTTTAAATTCACTGATACACATTTGGGAAGTTCCTCACACTGCTCTTTAATTACAACTCTTCTTCTTATCTTCTCCCTTTTCTCTCTCTTATCTCTATCTCTCTCTTTTTTTTTTAATCTTGTCATACACTTCTTTCTTCTTTGCCTTACTGAATTTGTGAATTACTTTGGGGAAGAAATCTGACCCAGAGTGGACTTTCTATGTGTGTATCTCTGCTCTAGTTCCCTTTACACTCTTGTTACCCCTAGAATATACACTGGATAGTTGATTTGCATAACTGTCTATTCTTGCTATCCTCTCTTTCTTTTCTCTTTCTTCACTGGGATTTGGTTACTATTTTTTCACGGACTGGAGAAATTGTTTGGCTAACTGGTAATGACTAAACTCCTTCAATACTTACTTCAGTTGCTACTGTTATTCCGGAGGTTGGTGAGTGCAACTGTCATAAAGGTATTTAGTACAGTGTTACTTGTGCTCAAAACACAACAACTGAGGAACAACAGAGCATAAAAAAGAAGAGAGAGAAACACATAAATAAAAAAAAATGGGTAGATTAAAAACAAATAAAACTGCTACCCCAATGAATGAAGACAAGAGCCCAGAAGAAACCACAAATCAGTCAGAAGTAACCATAGATAAGAAAAGTATGCAAGCAATAATAAACTTATTAATCACAGAAATGAAAACAACATTGGAGGAAAGGAATGGCAGTATTAGGGAAACAACAGTTGAGACACCCAAGGAAAATACTGATTATCTTGAGACAATTAGAGAACTGAAAGCTGAAATAGCTGTAATGAAGAAAGAAGTTGAGGCAAGGGAAAGCAGACTAACAGAAGCAGAAAACAGAATTAGTCAGACAGAGGATGAGTTAGAGAAAACTAAGAAAGAGGTGAAAGAGCTTAAAAAGAGATTGAGAGACACTGAAAACAACAACAGAGACATATGGGATGATCTCAAAAGAAGTAACATTCGTATAATTGGCCTGCCAGAGGAAGAAAGAGAGGAAGAGGAAGAAAACATTCTAGAGGAAATAATACAAGAAAACTTCCCAGACCTGAATAACAGAAAGGATATCAAGGTGCAAGAGGCCCAGAGAGTACCAAACAGAATCAACCCAGACCTGAAGACACCAAGACACATCATAGTCACAATGAGAAGAAGTAAGGATAAAGAAAGGATCCTAAAGGCTGCAAGAGAGAAACAAAAAGTCACATACAGGGGAAAACCCATAAGACTTTCTGCAGATTTCTCCACTCAAACTCTAAAAGCCAGAAGGGAGTGGCAAGATATCTATCGAGCCCTGAATGAAAAAGGGTTTCAACCAAGGATAATATATCCTGCTAGACTTTCATTCAAGCTAGATGGAGGGATCAAAACCTTCTTAGACAAACAACAGTTAAAGGAGGCAACTATCACCAAGCCGGCCCTGAAAGAGGTACTAAAAGACCTCTTATAAACAAGAACATCACTATAATACTAGCAATATGTCAGAGTAAACAAATTGTTTTTTAGAACAATGGCACTACAATACATTAAATCCATAATATCAATAAATGTCAATGGCTTAAACTCACCCATCAAAAGGCACAGGGTGGGGGGATGGATCAGAAAACATAACCCAACCATATGCTGCTTGCAAGAATCCCATCTGTCACAACAAGATAAACACAGAGTTAAAGTGAAAGGATGGAAAACTATCATACAGGCTAACGGTCCACAAAAAAGGGCAGGAACAGCCATTCTCATCTCAGACACGATAGATTTTAAATTAAATAAAGTAATAAAAGATAGGCAAGGACATTACATAATGATTAGAGGATCAATCAACCAAGAAGACTTAACAATTATTAACATCTATGCACCCAACGAGGGACCATCTAAATACATTAAGCATCTACTGAAAGAATTTCAAAAATACATCAATAGTAATACAATAATAGTGGGAGACTTCAATACCCCACTCTCACACTTAGACAGATCAACAAAGCAGAGAACCAATAAAGATACAAGAGAATTGAATGAAGAGATTGACAGACTAGACCTCTTGGACATTTTCAGACTCCTCTACCCCAAAAAACTGGAATACACCTTCTTTTCAAATCCACATAACACATACTCAAGGATAGACCACATGTTAGGCCACAAAGACAGCATCAATAAATTCAAGAGCATTGAAATCATCCCAAGTATCTTCTCAGACCACAGTGGAGTAAAACTAACTTTTAACAACAAACGGAAAATTATTAAAAGACATAGAATTTGGAAACTAAACAACATGCTCCTTAAGAACCACTGGGTCAGAGACTCACTCAAACAGGAAATTCAAATGTTCCTGGAAACTAATGAAAATGAAGACACAACCTATCAAAATATTTGGGACACAGCGAAAGCAGTACTGAGAGGGAAACTTATAGCCATACAATCACATATTAAACACCAAGAAGCCCAAATGAACGACCTTACTACACACCTCAAGGACTTAGAGGAAGAGGAACAAAGGAACCCTAAAGCAACCAGAAGGACAGAAATCACTAAAGTTAGAGCAGAAATAAACAACATCGAAAATAAAAGAACCATACAAAAGATCAATGAAGCCAAATGTTGGTTCTTTGAAAGATTAAACAAAATTGACAAACCCTTAGCTAGACTCACCAAACAAAAAAAAGAGAAGACTCAAATTAATAGAATTGTAAACGATACAGGAGATATCACAACTGACACCACAGAAATCCAGAGAATTCTGCGAAACTTCTATAAAGAACTATATGCCACCAAGCTAGAGAATCTGGAAGACATGGAACAATTCCTAGAAACCTATGCACTTCCAAAACTGAACCAAGAAGAACTACAAAATCTAAATGCACCAATCACAGACAAAGAAATTGAAACCGTTATTAAGAATCTCCCCAACAACAAAAGTCCTGGACCAGATGGCTTCACAAACGAATTCTACAAAACTTTCAGGAAACAGTTAATACCCATACTTCTTAAGCTATTCCATAAGATTGAAGAAACAGGAATACTCCCTTCCACCTTTTATGAAGCCAACATCACCCTGATACCAAAAGCTGATAGGGACAGAACAAAAAAGGAAAACTACAGACCAATATCTCTGATGAACATAGATGCCAAAATATTAAACAAGATCTTGGCCAACCGGATACAGCAACACATCAAAAAGATTGTTCATCATGACCAAGTGGGATTCATCCCAGGAATGCAAGGCTGGTTCAACATCCGTAAATCAATCAATGTCATTCATCACATCAATAAAAGCAAAGCCAAAAACCACATGATTATCTCAATAGATGCAGAGAAAGCCTTTGACAAAATCCAACACCCATTCATGCTCAAAACTCTACAAAAAATGGGAATAGATGGCAAATTCCTCAAGATAGTGGAGTCTATATATAGCAAACCTACAGCCAACATCATACTCAATGGAGAGAAGCTGAAAGCATTCCCCCTCAGATCAGGGACTAGACAGGGCTGCCCACTGTCACCGTTACTCTTCAACATAGTATTGGAAGTTCTTGCCATAGCAATCAGGCAAGAGAAAGAAATCAAAGGGATACAGATTGGAAGGGAAGAAGTCAAGCTCTCACTATTTGCAGATGATATGATAGTATACATAGAAAGACCTAAAGAATCCAGTAGAAAATTACTGGAAGTTGTTAGGCAATATAGCAAGGTATCAGGCTACAAAATCAATGTACAAAAATCAGTGGCATTTCTTTATGCAAACACTAAATCTGAAGAAGAAGACATCCAGAAATCACTCCCATTTACTGTTTCAGCAAAATCAATCAAATACCTAGGAATAAAGTTGACCAAAGAAGTGAAAGACTTGTATGCTGAAAACTATGAGTCGCTACTCAAGGAGATAGAAACTGATACCAAGAAATGGAAAGATATCCCATGCTCATGGATTGGAAGAATAAATATCATCAAAATGAACATTCTCCCCAGAGCCATATACAAATATAATGCAATACCCATCAAAGTTCCACCAAGCTTCTTTAAGAGAATAGAACAAACACTATCTGGAACCTGAAAACACCTAGAATTGCCAAAACCATCCTTAGGAAAAGAAACAGAAATGGAGGCATCACACTCCCAGACCTTAAACTATATTATAAAGCCATCATCAACAAAACAGCATGGTACTGGAACAAAAATAGGCACACAGACCAGTGGAACAGAATTGAAAGCCCAGAAGTAAATCCCAACACCTATGGGCATCTAATCTTTGATAAGGGGGCCCAAAGGATTAAATGGAAGAAGGAGGCTCTCTTCAATAAATGGTGCTGGGAAAACTGGGTTGAAACATGCAGAAGAATGAAATTGAACCACTTTATCTCACCAGAAACAAAAATCAACTCCAAATGGATCAAAGACCTAGATGTCAGACCAGAAACAATCAAATACTTAGAGGAAAACATTGGTAAAACACTTTCCCATCTACACCTCAAGGATATCTTTGATGAATCAAACCCAATTGCAAGGAAGACCAAAGCAGAAACAAACCTTATGGTACTACATCAAATTGAAAAGCTTCTGCACATCCAAAGAAACTATTAAACAAACAGAGAGACCCCTCACAGAATGGGAGAAGATCTTCACATGCCAGACATCAGACAAGAAACTAATCACCAAAATATATAAAGAGCTCAGCAAACTTAGTCGCAAAAAAGCAAATGACCCCATCCAAAAATGGGCAGAGGAAATGAACAAAACATTCACCACAGAGGAGATCCAAAAGGCTAACAAACATATGAAAAACTGCTCTAGGTCACTGATTGTCAGAGAAATGCAAATTAAGACAACACTAAGATACCACCTCACTCCTGTAAGAATGGCATACATCAAAAAGGACAGCAGCAACAAATGCTGGAGAGGATGTGGGGACAGAGGAACCCTTCTACATTGCTGGTGGGAATGTAAATTGGTACAGCCTCTGTGGAGAGCAGTCTGGAAAACTCTCAGAAGGCTAGACATGGACCTTCCATATGACCCAATAATTCCTCTCCTGGGGTTATACCCCAAGGACTCCATAACACCCAACCAAAAAGAGGTGTGTACCCCTATGTTCATAGCAGCACAATTCATAATAGCTAAAACCTGGAAGCAACCCAGGTGCCCAACAACAGATGAATGGCTGAGAAAGCTGTGGTATATATACACAATGGAATACTATGCAGCTATCAAGAACAATGAACTCACCTTCTCTGACCCATCTTGGACAGAGCTAGAAGGAATTATGTTAAGTGGGCTAAGTCAGAAAGGTAAAGATGAGTATGGGATGATCCCACTCATCAACAGAAGCTGACTTAGAAGATCTGAAAGGGAAACTAAAAGCAGGACCTGATCAAATTGTAAGTAGGGCACCAAAGTAAAAACCCAGTGGTGAGGGGTAGACATGTAGCTTCCTGGGCCAGTGGGGGGTGGGAATGGGCGGGAGGGACGGGTCACGGTCCTTTGGTGATGGGAATGGTGTTTATGTACACTCCTAGCAAAATGTAGACATATAAATCAGTAGTTAATTAATATGAGAGGGGGAAATCAATTGTATGTCTCAAAGGTTCTCAAAAGACAAACTGAATCTTTTTAATAGATAGGCTACGTATTTGATATGCGGACTCTCTCAAAAGCCTAGACCAAGTAGATTAGAAGCTTCCAATAGCACAGCTATATACAAGATACTGGGTACTGTACAGCAAACCATAACAAAGGGACTTTTCAAAGTTAACCCAATTAACAAATAATGTGATGATAATATTAACTATTGATTGTCTTTTTGAACCCTAAGACAGCAGGAACCTCACATCTTCACTATAGAGCCCCTACTTCCCCCAGTCCTGGCACCCTTGGATAGGGCTCACTTTCCCGTATGCTTCTCCCAATCCATACCAAATAATATTGCATCCGCCGATCACAACCTAACCAAAGCAACGATTGCCATCTCAACATGCTTCACCTCAGAGTGTATCCAGAGACTTCACGTGTGGAATGACAACCCTTCAGCTTCATTACTCGGGTGAGACCTTTCCTTTTATAGTACACTCTAATTTCATCTCAGGTAGTTCACTTTCTAACAAAGTCCCATAACCTAGACATACACCAGTTTCTGTGAGAGAGAGCGTATGTGCACACGTATCCATAAACTACTGCAAAATATATACCTGAAAGCAGAAGTACACTAGAGTTTGCAGTGAGTACCTCCCTAACACTTCCTCTCCACTATTCCAATCTTGGGATCCATGTTTGCTCAACAAATTGTTTGGCTTTGTATGTTAACTCTCTTTTCAATCACCAGGTTCCAGATGCCACCAGGATGCTGGCTAGGCTTCCCTGGATTGAAGACCCCACCAATGTGTCCTGGAGCTCAGCTACCCCAGAGACACACCTTACTAGGGAAAGAGAGAGGCAGGCTGGGAGTATGGACCGACCAGTCAACGCCCATGTTCAGCGGGGAAGCAATTACAGAAGCCAGACCCTCTACCTTCTGCAACCCTCAATGACCCTGGGTCCTTGCTCCCAGAGGGCTAGAGAATGGGAAGGCTATCATGGGAGAGGGTGGGTTATGGGGATTGGGTGGTGGGAATTGTGTGGAGTTGTACCCCTCCTACCTTATGCTTTTGTTCACTAATCCTTTCTTAAATTAAAAATTTAAATAAATAAAAAAAAATAAGGAATTCACTTTCTTCACTTCATCTTGGAAGAAGCTTGAAGGAATCATCTTAAGTGATTTAGGCCAGAAAGAGAGGGGTAAATATAGGATATTACCATTCATAGACAGAAGTTGAGAAATAAGAACAGAGAAGGAAACACAAAGCAGAACTTGAACTGGGTTTAATGTATTGTGCTAAAGTAAAAACTCGGGGGGGGGGGACTTTTAGGCCCACCATAAGAGGCATGGGGGTGGGGACACAAACCTTTGTTGATGGGAGTGGTTTGAAACTATACTCCTATTAACTCCTAATCTTATATATCACTATTAATGCAATATGTCAGGGGAAAATAAATTGAAACTTTCAAGTTCTATAACTATCTCCATTTTAGTTCTGTGTATATGTTCTTTTAATCAAAGCATTCAATGTTTCAAATTTGTGAATTGATTAAACTCTGACAATGGGCTTAAATTGTTACAGTATTTCTAAAAATAACTCTTTTTTAATTTAGATGCTAAGTTACCTATAACCTTAGGCCAAATAGATCAGAAACATTTGCTTATATCAATATCTAAGATATTATTATTAGTAGATATCATTAAATGACAAAACAAGGTGAGGTCAAGTATAGTATGGTAAATCCAAACCACAAAATTTTTGAGAAAAAACAAGTTATAACTAATTTGGTTATGATAATAATTGTCTATTGCCTTTTAAACTCTGAGACAAAGACCACAAGGAACTTTCCCATTCTCTTGAAAATTTGCATGCTCCCAGAGTGATAAAGAACAAGAAAAAGCTTCCAGTGGAGGGAATGGGATACAGATGGGTGGTGGGAATTGTACCCCTCTTATCCTATAGTCTTGTTGATCATTACTAAATCAACTAAAAAAATTTTTTTTAAAGTTCATATTTCTCCCAGTGCAGAACCTCTGGGTCTTTGCATACATTTCTTGATGCTTCTCTTCTTGATCCTTTTCCCTGTTAAACTGCCTCTGCTGACTTCAACTAAATCAGTGCAATCATGTACATCATGCCACATTATGCTGCCACTGCTGGTTTGCTTCAGATTGTATCCAGAGACACCAAGTCTGAGGTGTCGACCTTCCAGTCCCAATAATCTGGTGAAAACCAATCTAACACATGGGACTTCAGATGTCACACTCACTAGTAAAGTTAAAGACCATAGATATAATCTAGGGCCTAAGGGCCTGGGTACATGTATACACATATCCATAAGTTAGGGGCAACTATATATCTCAAAATAAAAGTGCTTAATAGTCCTCTATGACTAGATTTAAACCTAATAAACTTGGAAATCTAGTAGAAAGGCCTAAATAAGGAATCATCATTCATTTTCCTTCTTTACTATATGTATATGTATATATATATATGTTTTAATTTTCATTTATAAAAAGGAAGCACTGACAAAAACCATAGGATAAGAGGGCACAACTCCACACAATTCCCACCACCAGAACTCCATATCCCCTGATAGCTTCCCTATTCTTTATCCCTCTGGGAGTATGGGCCCAGGATCATTATGGGTGCAGCAGGTGGAAGGTATGGCTTCTGTAATTGCTTCCCCATTGAACATGGGCATTGGTGGGTCGATCCATACTCCCAGCCTGTCTCTGTCTTTCCCTAGTGGGGCAGGGTTCTGGGGAAGTGGGGCTCCAGGACATATTGTCAGGGTTGTCTGCCTAGGGACGTCTAGTTGGCATCATGTTGGCATCTGGAACCTGGAGGCTGAAAAAAGACTTAACATATAGAGCCAAATAAGTTTTTGACTAATCATGAACTTAAAGATTGGAATAATGCAGATGAAGATTCGGGGTCTTGGTTTTATAGATAGTTAGTAAGTTATTTTAGTTATATTCCAAAGGGCCCATGACTATGCTAGTTTTTTTTTTTTTTCTGAGCCTGACATCTGATATGCAGGTGGATCCAAGTTATTGCCTGGGGAGATGGTGTCATGGATGCAAAAAGGACCAGAAAGCTGAATCAGGGAAGAGAGTAGCTCCCTAATATGGGGAAGGGGTATAAATATTGTTAGCTGTAAACTCAATCGATTTGATCTGATCTGGGGCATATATTCAGCTTAGGAGCCTATGTGACCTCTGAATCCCTGTAGATTTGAGCTCACATTCTGTGATCATGAGTAGGTACGTTCCAAGCTGCCCCAATTTCAGGACCCATCAGGTGGAACATAGAGTATGTTGTCCAGCCTCCCTTCAGAGGATGGAACATTCTCTACTATTATTGACCCACATTGAAGGCAGGGTCCTATGGGAGCCTCCAAAGAGGTCTATTGTGTTGTTCCTGAAAGAGATGACCAGTAACAATGGAGAGATGAATCTATTTGAGGTCTAAACCCATCATGTCTCTTTGGGAATCTGAGGACACCCTGAATAGGGTCCTAGTTGATGGAGTGGCCTGATAGTGACTAAAGAGACATCATTAAAGTATGCCAGTCTCTTGCCCTTATTCAGCTTTTGCAGTTCTTACTTTGATAAGGTTAGCTTTGAAGTAACTGAGGGAAGTATAATAGGAAGTACGTGAGGAAGGTATCTAAATCTAAGTAGACACTAATTCATTCTGAACTTTATGATGTCTTCTTAGGTCTTTCTACTTGCTTCCTGCATATACTGACTCACTGCAAACTATTGTGCACTTTTGCTTTCACGTATATATTTTGTCCTAATTTATGGATACATGTGAACATATGCTCTATCTCATGGGATGTATTCTATATCTAGGTTTTGGGACTTTGTTAGGAAGTGCACCACCTGAAACGGAATTAGAGAATCCTATGAAAGGAAAGGTCTCACCCGAGTAATGAGGATGAAGGGTTGACATTCTACTCCTGATGTCTTTTAACACTGTCTGAAGTGATGCATGCCCACGTAATACTGGTTGTATTGATTAGGATAGGATTGGTGGATGCAGTATCATTTGGTATGAATTAGAGAAGCATGCCCAGGAAAGTGAGCCACACTCTTGAGGTTCCAAGATTGGGGGAAATATAGGCTATATAGAGGAAGCAGGTGGTTCCTGCTGTCTTAGGGTTTAAGAAGGCAATAGTAGGGCACCAAAGTAAAAACCCTGTGGTGAGGGGGAGTGGACATGCTGCTTCCTGGGCCAGAGGGGGGGGTGACAGTGAGGGTGGGTGGGTGGGATGGGACACAATCTTTTGGTGATGGGAATGGTGTTTATGTACACACCTATTAAATTGTAGTCATATAAATCACTATTTAATTAATATGAGGGGGAAAATTGATTGTATGTCTAACAAAGGGACTTTTCAAAGTTAACCCAATTATCAAATAATGTGATGATAACAATAACTATCCATTGTCTTCTGAACCCTAAGACAGCAGGAACCTCACATTTCCACTATAGAGCCTAAACTTCCCCCAGTTCTGGAACCCTAGGGTAGGGCCCACTTTCCCATATACTTCTCCCAATTCTTATCAAATAATATTGCATCCGCTGATTGCAACCTAATCAATGCAATGAGTGCCACCCCAGCATGCTTCACTTCAGACTGTGTCCAGAGACTTCAGGTGTGGAATGACAACCCTTCAGCTTCATCACTCAGGTGAGACCTTTCCTTTCATAGTATTCTCTAATTCCATCCCAGGTGGTTCACTTCCTAGCAAAGTCCCAAAACCTAGATATAGACTAGGTTCCAGGAGATAGAGCATATGTTCACAGGTATCCATAAACTAGGGCAAATATATACCTGAAAGCAGTAGTACACTAGAGTTTGCAGTGAGTACCGCCAACACTGTATCTCCACTATTCCAACCTTTGGGTCCATGATTGGTCAACAATTTGTTTGCCTTTGTATGTTAACTCTCTTTTCAGCCACCAGGTTCCAGATGCCATCAGCATACCAGCCAGGCTTCCCTGGACTGAAGACCCCACCAATGCGTCCTGGAGCTCCGCTTCCCCAGAGACTCACCCTACTACGGAAAGAGAGAGGCAGACTGGGAGTATGAATTGATCAGTCAATGTCCATGTTCAGCGGGGAAGCAATTACAGAAGTTAGACCTTCCACCTTCTGCAACCCACAATGACCCTGGGTCCATGCTCCCAGAGGGTTAGAGAATGGTAAAGCTATCAGGGGAGGGGATGGGATATGGAGATTGGGCTTTCAATTATGTTCCACTGGTCTGTGTGTCTATTTTTTCCCAGTACTAGGCTGTTTTGATGATGATGGCTTTATAATATAGTTTGAGATCTGGAATCTCCTCCATTTCTGTTTCTTTTCCTCAAGATGGTTTTGGCAATTCAAGGTGTTTTCTGGTTCCAGATAAATGATTTTAATTTTTGTTCTATTAACAAAGTTTGGTGGAACTTTGATGGGTGTTGCATTAAATTTATATTGGCTTTGGGGAGAATATTCATTTTGATGATATTAATTCTTCCAATCTATGAGCATGGGATATATTTCCATTTCGTGGTATCATTTTCTATTTCCTTGAATAGTGATTCATAGTTTTCAGTGTACAAGTCTTTCATTACTTTGGTCAGGTTTAATCCTAGGTATTTTATTGCATCATTTATTTTCTAATAAAATTAAATATTTATTACCTAGACCTAGACACCATCCTTCCTACCCTCTACTTCATTTCCCTTAATCACTCTATCCACTCAATTGAATACACAGAAAAAAAGTAATTAAGATATATCTCCTAATCTTTTCTAACAGCATCGGCATTATTGTTAGCCCTTGATAATGTTAATAAGAAATACAAAGAGGGGGCTGGGTGGTAGTGCAGCAGGTTAATGGCACATGTCGCAAAGTGCAAGGACCAGCATTAAGGATTCTGGCTTGAGCCCCCAGTCTTCCACCTGCAGGGGGGGGTCACTTTGCAAGTGGTGAAGCAGATCTGTAGGTGTCTATCTTTCTCTCCTCCTCTCTGCCTTCCCCTCCTCTCTTGATTTCTCTTTGTCCTATCCAACAACAATGACAGCAATAACAAAAATGATAATAATAAAAAAATGATAACGGCAACAAAAAAGGAAAAAAATAGCTTCTAGTAGCAGTAGATTTGTAGTGCTGGAAACGAGCCCCAGCAATAACCCTGGAGACAAAAAAAAAAAGGAAAGAAGGAAAATAAAAAAGACACATAGACATAGTGGCCAAAAATATATATCAACTAAAGGACAATTATTGTCCCTATGACAACCTTTATTAGAATCACCAAGCAAGTAAATGCAGTGAAACTCGAGGTTAATGTAGACCCCCATTCCCCCTAAAATCCTAGGTGTATTTCCTCCTCAACTTGAGGCCAGACCCCATAGGCCTAATACCAGTTTGTATACAACAAACGACATTTAATACTTTAACAACTGGGAGAAGTCTAAGTCATCAGATAAAGAAGGGACTCCAAAAGCTGGATAAGGATAAGAGACTGTCGTACTTAATGGTGGCCTTTTTTTCACTACTAGGCCACCCCATCACCTGGGGCCCTAGTCAGTGAATATATGGATTCCTACATAGACAATATGGCCTGGATCTCTCCACAATCACTGATCACTTCCATAAAAAACATTATCATAAGCCCTTTTGAGGGCTTCTCTAGGATTTTGACTTCACTAAGTAGCAATAGCAAAAACTGCCCCACCTTTTGAAGGAAGGCTGAGTCATCCTATTCTGCTACTCAAAGAAGACTCAAAGGTCCTGAAATGAGTGCATCTAGTATGACCATAGCAGTGACCATGGACTGTGAGCTCAGTCTAACAGGGACTATGCAGGGTTATGCAGGGACTGACTGGGTTATGCAGGCTCGTGTGCTAAAGATGAATATATATGGGCCCTGGATTAGATTGATGGGTTAACAGTTAATAGTATTTATATATACTCTTCAAGTATGGGTTCTACTCTCTGCCCTTACCCAGATTTTTAGTCCTGTTCTCAACTCTGATACCATCTTTCCAGACAATATTTTTTAGTCCATCTCCATGCTAGATATCAAGCTCAAGCAAAAAATTACTAAAGTTATGGACCCCTAGAAACATACTTAAAGAAGAAGACTTCCTATTGTTTTGTTGTTATTGGCTTTTTTTTTTTTTTTAAACTAGACCACTGTTAGCTCAGGTTTAAAGTGGTAAAGGTGATTGAACCTGGGACTTTGGAGCCTCAGGCATGAAAGTCTCTTTGTATAACCATTATGCTGTCAATCCCCACCCCCTAGCTTCTTAACCACACTAATATTTCTGTTTTCTTCTCCTCTATTCCTCCTTTCTGATCACTGCTTATTAAACATTTTGTCCTGCCTCATATCTTCCTGCTTGCAGATGCTACTATGATTCCATCCTGACTTCCCTGGGTAGATGACCTCACCAATGTGACATGGAACCTTACCTCTCCAGAGACCTAACCTACTAGGGGAGAGATGGAAATAGGCTAAGGAGATGGATTGACCTGCCAATGCCCATGTCCATTAAGAAAGCAATTACAGAAGTCACCTTCTGCACTTCAAAAAGAAGCCCATACTTCCAGAGGAGAGGGCTCTGAAACTCAGTTCCATTAGGACCCCGAGACAGAAGAGGACAAAAGGAAAAACATTTAGAAGTTGTAATAGAAAAATAAAAAAGGGAAGTTGTAATAAATGACTTAGAAAGGAAGAGAAAGTAGGACCATAGGGGGAAAAATGGGTGAAAATATATCTAGATAGATAGAAAGATATTTATAGAAATAATAGTCAACGCATATCTGTGACTTTGGGAGAGCTACTGTAGTTTCCAGTTGTGGAAATGGGTACACAGTCCTCTTGTGGTAGCAATGCTATGGAAATGTATCCCCATTGTCTTGTAATTCTGTAAATCAACATTAAATCAGTAGTAAAAATACTATATACAGGAATTAAAATAAATGATTAGAATTTTGAGTAGGATTACATTAAATCTGTGTATTACTTGTGTGAAAATAGACATTCTCTTCTCCCATGTATATACATCTTATCTCTTAATGTCTTATACTGTGTCTTTTTAATCACACACACACACACACACACACACACACACACACACACACACACACACACACACTTGAGATGCCTTTGGATATTTTTAACAAGCAAAGATAAAATATGGGACAGAATAACTTCCTTAATTAAGTGTGAAATTTGTTTGTTATTATTTAACAACACCCTTAGAACCATGGCTAAATATAGCCAATATAAAAAAGATTAAGAAAGAGCAGTGGTGATCCCTAGTGGAATACCCTTGTATCTATTTGGAAAAAAAGAAAAGAAAAACAAACAAAACAACTTCCCAGAAGTGATCTATTCTACAAGCAATATATATATTATGTTTGATAGATCTGCTTGCAATTAGGTGACATTTTTAAAACATAGCTTTATTATTTTTTTAAATAATTTTCTTTGTATATGGAGTTAGTTCCATACCACTCTCCCACCACTAACAGTTAAAATAAATCATTTTTCTTTCTGTTTTCGCTAAGTCCTTGCCAACATTTATTTCTATCCTTTATTATAATTATTATTATTTCTGTCCTCCTTAATGTACTGTGGTCGTCCCACAGAGGTGAGGTGGTATCGCACTGCAGTCTTGATTGGTGTTTCTTTGTTAATCAGAGACTTTGGGCTTTGTTTCATATGCCTACTAACCCCACTGAGTCTCTTCTTTTTTTAAAATTTTTTAAAAATTTATATGAAGGAAACATTGACTAAACCATAGGATAAGAGGGGTACTTTACACAACTTCACACAATTCCCACCAGAACTCTGTATCCCATACCCTCCCCTGATAGCTTTCTTATTCTTTAACCCTCTGGGAGTATGGACCCAAGGTAATTTTGGGATGCAGAAGGTTGAAGGTCTGGCTTCTGTAGTTGCTTCCCCGCTGAACATAGGCGTTGATAGGTCGATCCATACTCCCAGCCTGTCTTTCTCTTTCCCTAGTAGGGAAGGGTTCTGGGGAAGCGGAGCTCAAGGACACACTGGTGGGGTTGTCTGTCCAGGGAATTCTGGTTGGCATCATGCTAGCATCTGGAACCTGTTGGTTGAAAATAGAGTTAACATACAAAGCCAAACAGATTATTGACCAATCATAGACCTAAAGAATGGAATAGTGCAGATGAAGAATTGAGGGGGTCTCCACTTTGTAGATAGCTAGTAGGTATATTTTAGTTATATTCCAAAGGGCCTGTGGCTATACTAGTTTTTTTTTTTTTTTGCCTGAGTCACTTCTTTGTTGGAGTATCTTCATAGCAAGATGGCTAATTTGGCTAGTGGGCATGTTTGTGCAAAACACACAGGACCCATTCTCTCACCTGACTGTTGTTGTACTGAAGTAAGTCTTAGTACTGTAGCATCTCTATTTCTATCTCGTTATCTCTGTAATGAAAAAGTCAACTTGGAGTCGTGAAGCTATGCTAGGTGACAAAAACAAGTCTGTTCTTATTCCTTTCCTGTTTTTTAATTGGATTTCTGTTTTATTTCTTTTTTCTTATATTTTGCTGGGTTTTGTGAACTCTTTATATATTTTAGTTATTAGCCTGTAATCTGATGTGTGGCTTGTAAAAATCTTCACTCAATCAGTAGGATTTTGATCACCATAGTTCTGTAATATATCGATAATTAGAAACCAGGGAGTTTGGTATTTTCATTCTTATTATTTTTCTTTTTTTAATTTTTATTATTATTATTATTTAAGAAAGGATAAATTAACAAAACCATAGGGTAGGAGGGGTACAACTCCACACAATTCCCACCAACCAATCTCCATAACCCACCCCCTCCCCTGATAGCTTTCCCATTCTCTATCTCTCTGGGAGCATGGACCCAGGGTCATTGAGGGTTGCAGAAGGCAGAAGGTCTGGCTTCTGTAATTGCTTCCCCACTGAACATGGGTGTTGACTGGTCAGTCCATACTCCCAGTCTGCCTCTCTCTTTCCCTAGTAGGGTGTGTCTCTGGGGAAGCTGAGCTCTAGGACATATTGGTGGGGTCTTCAATCCAGGGAAGCCTGGCCAGCATCCTGATGGCATCTGGAACCTGGTGATTAAAAAGAGAGTTAACATATGAAGCCAAACAAATTGTTGAGCAATCATGGACCCAAAGCTTGGAATAGTGGAGAGGAAGTGTTAGGGAGGTACTCACTGCAAACTCTAGTGTAATCCTGCTTTCAGGTATATATTTTGCAGTAGTTTATGGATACATGTGAACATATGCTCTCTCTCACAGAAACTGGTGTATATCTAGGTTATGGGACTTTGTTAGTGAACAACCTGAGATGAAATTAGAGTTTACTATAAAAGGAAAGGTCTCACCCGAGTAATGAAGCAGAAGGGTGTCATTCCACACATGAAGTCTTTGGACACAGTCTGAGGTGAAGCATGTTGAGGTGGCAATCGTGTTGGTTAGGTTTAGGTTGTGAACAGCAGATGCAATATTATTTGATATGGATTGGGAGAGGCATACGGGAAAGTGGGCCCTATCCAAGGGTTCCAGGACTGGGGGAAGTAGAGGCTCTATAGTGGAGATGTGAGGTTCCTGCTGTCTTTAGGGTTCAAAAAGACAATGGATAGTTAATGTTATCATCACATTATTTGGTAATTGGGTTAACTTTGAAAAGTCCTTTTGTTATAGTTTGCTGTATAGTATCCAGTATCTTGTATATAGCTGTGCTATTGGATGCTTCTAATCTGCTTGGTCTAGGCTTTTGAGATAGTCTGCATGTCAAATACAAAGCCTATATATTAAAAAGATTCAGTTTGTGTTTTGAAAAACTTCGAGACATACAATTGATTTTCCCCCTCTCATATTAATTAACTACTGATTTATATGTCTACATTTTGCTAGGAGTGTACATAAACACTATTCCACCACCAAAAGACTGTGACCCATCCCTCCCACCCACTCCCAACCCCCACTGGCCCAGGAAGCTGCATGTCTACCCCTCACCACAGGGTTTTTACTTTGGTGCCCTACTTAAAATTTGGTCAGGTCCTGCTTTTAGTTTCCCTTTCAGATCTTCTTAGTCAACTTCTGTTGATGAGTGGGATCATCCCATACTCATATTTACCTTTCTGACTTAGCTCACTTAACATAATTCCTTCTAGCTCTGTCCAAGATGGGTCAGAGAAGGTGGGTTCATTGTTCTTGATAGCTGCATAGTATTCCATTGTGTATATATACACCAGCTTTCTCAGCCACTCATCTGTTGTTGGGCACCTGGGTTGCTTCTAGGTTTTAGCTATTATGAATTGTGCTGCTATGAACATAGGAGTACACACCTCTTTTTGGTTGGGTGTTATGGAGTCCTTGGGGTATAACCCCAGGAGAGGAATTACTGGATCATATGGATGGTCCATGTCTAGCCTTCTGAGAGTTTTACAGACTGCTCTCCACAAAGGCTGTACCAATTTACATTCCCATCAGCAATGTTAAAGGGTTCCTCTGTCCCCACATCCTCTCCAGCATTTGTTGCTGCTGTCCTTTTTGATGTATGCCATTCTTACAGGAGTGAGGTGGTATCTTAGTGTTGTCTTAATTTGCATTTCTCTGACAATCAGTGACCTAGAGCAGTTTTTCCTATGTTTGTTAGCCTTTTGGATCTCCTCTGTAGTGAATGTTTTGTTCATATCCTCTGCCCATTTTTGGATGGGGTCATTTGCTTTTTTGCTGCTAAGTTTGCTTAGCTCTTTATATATTTTGGTGATTAGTTTCTTGTTTGATGTATGGCATGTGAAGATCTTCTCCCATTCTGTGAGGGGTCTCTCTGTTTGTTCAATAGTTTCTTTGGATGTGCAGAAGCTTTTCAATTTGATGTAGTCCCATTGGTTTGTTTCTGCTTTAGTCTTCCTTGCAACTGGGTTTGATTCATCAAAGATGTCCTTGAGGTGTATGTGGGAAAGTGTTTTACCAATGTTTTCCTCTAAGTATTTGATTGTTTCTGGTCTGACATACAGGTCTTTGATCCATTTGGAGTTGATTTTTGTTTCTGGTGAGATAAAGTGGTTCAATTTCATTCTTCTGCATGTTACAACCCAGTATTCCCAGCACCATTTATTGAAGAGAGCCTCCTTTTTCCATTTAATCCTTTGGGCCCCTTTATCAAAGATTATATGTCCATAGGTGTGGGGATTTATTTCTGGGCTTTCCGTTCTGTTCCACTGGTCTGTGTGCCTATTTTTGTACCAGTACCATGCTCTTTATATGATGATGGCTTTATAATATAGTTTAAGGTCTGGGAGTGTGATGCCTCCATTTCTGTTTCTTTTCCTCAAGATGTTTTTGGCAATTCTAGGTGTTTTCAGGTTCCAGATAAATGATTGTAGTGTTTGTTCTATTCTCTTAAAGAAGCTTGGTGGAACTTTGATGGGTATTGCATTAAATTTGTATATGGCTTTGGGGAGAATATTCATTTTGATGATATTTATTCTTCCAATCCATGAGCATGGGATATCTTTCCATTTCTTGGTATCAGTTACTATTTCCTTGAGTAGCGACTCATAGTTTTCAGCATACAGGTCTTTCACTTCTTTGGTCAACTTTATTCCTAGGTATTTGATTGATTTTGCTGAGACAGTAAGTGGGAGTGATTTCTGGATGTCTTCTTCTTCAGATTTAGTATTTGCATAAAGAAATGCCACTGATTTTTTTACATTGATTTTATAGACTGGTACCTTGCTATATTGCCTAATAACTTCCAGTAATTTTCTGCTGGATTCTTTAGGTCTTTCTATGTATACTATTATATCATCTGCAAATAGTGAGAGCTTGACTTCTTCCCTTCCAATCTGTATTCCTTTGATTTCTTTCTCTTGCCTGATTGCTATGGCAAGAACTTCCAATACTATGTTGAAGATTAATGGTGACAGTGGACAGCCCTATGTAGTCCCCGATCTGAGGGGGAATGCTTTCAGCTTCTGTCCATTGAGTATGATGTTGGCTGTAGGTTTGCTATAGACTCCACTATCTTGAGGAATTTCCCATCTATTCCCATTTTTTGTAGAGTTTTGAGCATGAATGGGTGTTGGATCTTGTCAAAGGCTTTCTCTGCATCTATTGAGATAATCATGTGGTTTTTGGCTTTGCTTTTATTGATGTGGTGAATGACATTGATTGACTTATGGATGTTGAACCAGCCTTGCATTCCTGATATGAATCCCACTTGGTCATGATGAACAATCTTTTTGATGTGTTGCTGTATCCGGTTGGTCAAGATCTTGTTTAATATTTTGGCATCTATGTTCATTAGAGATATTGGTCTGTAGTTTCCCTTTTTTGTTCTGTCCCTATCAGCTTTTGGTATCAGGGTGATGTTGGCTTCATAGAAGGTGGAAGGGAGTATTCCTGTTTCTTCAATCTTATGGAAGAGCTTAAGAAGTATGGGTATTAACTGTTTCCTGAAAGTTTTGTAGAATTCGTTTGTGAATTCCAGGACTTTTGTTGTTGGGGAGATTCTTAATAACGGTTTCAATTTCTTTGTCTTTGATTGGTGCATTTAGATTTTGTAGTTCTTCTTTGTTCAGTTTTGGAAGGGCATATGTTTCTAGGAATTGTTCCATTTATTCCAGATTCTCTAGCTTGGTGTCATATAGTTCTTTATAGAACTTTCGTAGGATTCTCTGCATTTCTATGGTGTCAATTGTGATATCTCCTCCATCGTTTACAATTCGATTGAGTCTTCTCTCTTTTTTGTTTGGTGAGTCTGGCTAGGGGTTTGTCAGCTTTGTTTAATCTTTCAAAGAACCAACATTTGGCTTCATTGATATTTTGTATGGTTCTTTTATTTTCGATGTTGCTTATTTCTGCTCTAACTTTAGTGATTTCTGTCCTTCTGGTTGCTTTAGTGTTCCTTTGTTCCTCTTCCGCTAAGTCCTTGAGGTGTGCAGTAAGGTCGTTCATTTGAGCTTCTTCTTGGCGTTTAATATGTGATTGTATGTCTATAAGTTTCCCTCTCAGTACTGCTTTTGCTGTGTCCCAAATATTTTGATAGGTTGTGTCTTCATTTTCATTAGTTTTCAGGAACGTTTGAATTTCCTGCTTGAGTGAGTCTCTGACCCAGTGGTTCTTAAGGAGTATGTTGTTTAGTTTCCACATTCTGTGACTTTTAATAATTTTCTGTTTGTTGTTAAATGTTAGTTTTACTCCACTGTGATCTGAGAAGATACTTGGGATGATTTCAATGCTCTTGAATTTATTGATGCTGTCCTTGTGGCCTAACATGTGGTCTATCCTTGAGTATGTGTTATGTGGATTTGAAAAGAAGGTGTATTCCAGTTTTTTGGGGTGGAGGAGTCTGAAAATGTCCAAGAGGTCTAGTCTGTCAATCTCTTCATTCAATTCTCTTGTATCTTTATTGGTTCTCTGCTTTGTTGATCTGTCTAAGTGTGAGAGTGGGGTATTGAAGTCTCCCACTATTATTGTATTACTATTGATGTATTTTTGAAATTCTTTCAGTAGGTGCTTAATGTATTTAGATGGTCCCTCATTGGGTGCATAGATGTTAATAATTGTTAAGTCTTCTTGGCTTATTGATCCTCTAATCATTATGTAATGACCTTGCCTATATTTTATTACTTTATTTAATTTAAAATCTATCATGTCTGAGATGAGAATGACTGTTCCTGACCTTTTTTTTGTGGTCCGTTAGCCTGTATGATAGTTTTCCATCCTTTCACTTTAACTCTGTGTTTATCTTGTTGTGACAGATGGGATTCTTGCAAGCAGCATATGGTTGGGTTATGTTTTCTGATCCATGCCCCCACCCTGTGCCTTTTGATGGGTGAGTTTAAGCCATTGACGTTTATTGATATTATGGATTATTGTATTGTAGTGCCATTGTTCAAAAAAATTTGTTTGCTCTGATATATTTCCGGTATTATAGTGATGTTCTTGTTTATAAGAGGTCTTTTAGAACCTCTTTCAGGGCTGGCTTGGTGATGGTTGCCTCCTTTAACTATTGTTTATCTAAGAAGGTTTTGATCCCTCCATCTAGTTTGAATGAAAGTCTAGCAGGATATATTATCCTTAGTTGAAACCCTTTTTCACTCAGGGCTTGATAGATATCTTGCCATTCCCTTCTGGCTTTTAGAGTTTGAGTGGAGAAATCTGCAGATAATCTTATGGATTTTCCCTTGTATGTGACTTTTTGTTTCTCTCTTGCAGCCTTTAGGATCCTTTCTTTATCCTTACTTCTTCTCATTGTGACTATGATGTGTCTTGGTGTCTTCAGGTCTGGGTTGATTCTGTTTGGTACTCTCTGGGCCTCTTGAATCTTGATGTCCTTTCTGTTATTCAGGTCTGGGAAGTTTTCTTCTATAATTTCCTTTAGAATATTTGCTTCCCCTTCCTCTCTTTCTTCTTCTGGCAGGCCAATTATACGAATGTTATTTCTTTTGAGATCATCCCATATGTCTCTGTTGTTGTTTTCAGTGTCTCTCAATCTCTTTTTAAGCTCTTTCACCACTTTCTTTGTTTTCTCTAGCTCATCCTCTGTCTAACTAATTCTGTTTTCTACTTCTGTTAGTCTGCTTTCCCTTGCCTCAGCTTCTTTCTTCATTACAGCTATTTCAGCTTTCAGTTCTCTAATTGCCTCAAGATAATCAGTATTTTCCTTGGGGGTCTCAACTGTTGTTTCCCTAATACTGCCATTCCTTTCCTCCAATGTTGTTTTCATTTCTGTGATTAATAAGTTTATTATTGCTTGCATACTTTTCTTATCTCTGGTTACTTCTGCTGATTTGTAGTTTCTTCTGGGCTCTTGTCTTCATTCATTGGAGTAGCAGTTTTATTTGTTTTTGATCTACCCATTTTTTGATTTATGTGTTTCTTTTTTTATGCTCTGTTGTTCCTCAGTTGTTGTGTCTTGAGTACAAGTAACACTGTACTAAATACTTTTATGAAAATTGCACTCACCAATCTCAGGAATTACATTAGCAACTGAAGCAAGTATTGAAGTAGTTTAATCGTTACCAGTTAGCCAAACAATTTTTCCAGTCCGTGAAAAAATAGTAACCAAATCCCAGTGAAGAAAGAGAAAAGAAAGAAAGGATAGCAAGAATAGACAGTTATGCAAATCTACTATCCAGTGTATATTCTAGGGGTAACAAGAGGGGAAAGGGAACTAGAGCAGAGATACACACATAGAGAGTCCACTCTGAGTCAGATTTGTTCCCCAAAATAATTCACAAATTCAGAAAGGCAAAGAAGAAGGAAGAAGTGTATGACAAGATTTAAAAAAAAAGAGAAAGAGAGAGAGAGAGACAAGAGAGAGAAAAGAGAAAAGATAAGAAAAAGAGCTGTAATTAAAGAGCAGTGAAAGGTAATTCCCAAATGTGTATCAGTGAATTCAAAAAAGCACACTGTTTGTTGGTGTGGGGGTTATGGGCTGTGACTTTGGAAGCTGTAGGATTAAGGAAGAAGGGATGACAAAAATGAGAAAAAGAAAAAAAGAAAGAGAGAAAAAAGAAAAAGATAAGAAAAAGAACAGTCAAAAAAGGGCAGTGAAAGGAAAGGGTTTTTTTTTAATGTATTTATTTTTAATTATTTAATTAGCTATGTGGGGTGAGGTGGGGGGGTTGGCTACTTAGAAAGAAAAAAGTCCAGAGGTTTCAGAAGGGTATAGACTTAGAATTAATGATACTCCCTGGTGGGACAGGAATTTGGTAAATAAAAGGACTGGTTATGGGGGGCGGGGGCCGGGAAGGAGGTATGCTTGAAAATTAAAAGGTAGAAAAATAATTTTTTCCCTTTTTTTTTCCCCCTTTTTTCCCTACTCTAATTCTTAACCCAAATTAAATTATAGTCTCCTCCTTGGTGTCACCGCTAGGACCCCTTATTGGCTGGCCTGCTAAAGGCAGAAAATCCGACCGTTTCCAGGAGATGTGGTCAGAGCTCAGCCCCTAGCAGCTTCTCAGTCCGCCATCTTCTGGGAAACCCCCCCCCCCCCGAAGCTTTTTTAAAGGATTTCTCAAAGATGAAAACTAGCTCCAAGTCCTTTTGATCCAATGAGAGCTGTACTCAAGGATGTCCTCGGATCCGCCCTCAGGGTCGCGGTGGTCCCCGGAGACTCCCGAGAGAAAGCCCCTGAGCTACAGTGCTCCCTCCCGGTCCTCTGTCGGCCACCCAGCAGCACTCTGCAACCGGCGGAGGAGCCGCCTTCCCGGGCGGAGGACAGTGCCCGGCGTACCTGCCTTGCCTGCCGCAGCCTGGGAAGTCTGGAGCAGCCCACCCACTAGTCCGCGCCACCTCTACTCTAATTCTTAACCCATATTAAGTTATAGTCACCTCCTTGGTGTCACCGCTAGGACCCCTTATTGACTGGCCTACTAAAGGCAGAAAATCCTACCGTTTCCAGAAGATGTGATCAGAGCTCAAGCCACTAGCAGCTTCTCAGTCCCTCTTATTATTTTTCTTGAGATTAATTTGGTTTTTTTTTTCCTGTTTCCAGGTAAACTTCTGTAGCATTTGTTCTATTCCTTCAAAGAAATCAATAAGACAGTGACAGGGATTGCTTTGAATCTTTATAACAAGAGCTGGAGAGCAAATGGGGCAAGGAAACTTCTTACACTGTTGGTGGGAATATAAATTGGTCCAACCACTTATGTAAACATTCTGGAGATGCTCAGAAAACTAGAAATAGACTTTCCTTACACTTGTATAATTCTTCTCCTAGGGAACTAATCAAAGTACACAAAAACACATAGAAAATAAACAAATAAAGCAAATAAAGAACTTTTAAAACATTCAGAAACTGAAGGAATTTTCCACTACCAATCCTGTCTTGCAAGAGATTCTGAGAGAAGAACAACATGAAAAGAAGATGCAAAGGAATCTCAACTTTTATTGTGATTTACTCTTATAAATATTGTAAGTTAGATACAACATTCATGATAACTGCAAAACAAATATAGCACAAATGCAAATAGGAAACATATATACAGTAGGCAAGACCATTACAGAAAGTCATCCACATAAAATAACAAATAAGAGCAAAAAGAGTCAACAAGAACATAGAGAAACCTCAAGCAAAATTCAGAATGCCTATAAACAAATGATACTTGTCAATAATCATCCTAAAGGTGAATAGCTCACTTTCAGCAGCCAAGAGATTCAGAGTGACAGAATGGACCTGTCAGGCCTAACTCAAGAGGAAGTAGGTAGCTTAAACAAATCAATCATCAGTTTAGAAATTAAATTGGTAATCAAAATTCTACCCAAGAATAAAGCCCAGGTCCAGATGGCTGGACTAATGAATTCTATCAGACTTTCAAAGAAGAACTAACACTTATTAACCTTCAGATAGTCCAGAAAATTGGAGAAGAACAAACACTACCAAACACCTTCTATGGGGCAAACATCACTTTGATCTCCAAAGCAGGAAGGGACTCTACCAGAAAAGAAAACTATAGACCTATACACCTGATGAATACTGATGCGAAGATCCTGCGCAAGATCATGGCAAGTCGAATCCAACAACATATCAAGAGAATAATTAACTAAGACCAAGTGGTATGCATCCCTGGGAAACAGGGATGAATCCTCAAGTCAACCAATGTACTCCATTATGTCAATAAAAAGAAAGACAAAAGTCACATGATCAAATCAATTGATGCCAGAAAGTCACTTGATGAGATCCAACACTGATTTATGATAAAGACCCTCCAGAAACTGGAAATAGAAGGGCCATTCTTCAACATAATAAAAACCATTTATGACAAAACCACAGCTAACATCATTCTCAATGAGTAAAAGTTGAAAGCTTTCCACTAGTTAGGAATCTGACAAGGATGTCCACTATCTCTATTATTATTCAACAAAGTTCTCAAGGTTCTCACCACTGCAATTAGACAAGAAAGAGATATCAAAAACATACAGATGGAAAAGAAGAAATCAAACTATCACTATTTACTGATGACATGATATTATACCTAGAGAACCCCAAAGACTTCACCAAAAAATTGCTGGAAATAATTAATGAATTCAGTAGTCCAGCAGAATACAAAATCAGTACACATAAAGATGCAACATTTCTGTATACAAACAAACAGTCTGAGGAAAGGAGAAAAAAAGACTCAATCCCATTTATAACTGAACTTAAGAGATAAAATACCTGGGGTGAATCTTACGAAGGAGGTGTTGTATCTTTTACAATGAAAACTATAAGACATTGCTAAAAGAAATAGAGGACACACAGAAGTGGAAGAATATTCCTTGTTCCTGGATTGGAAGAATAAACATTATTAAAATTGCCATTCTATCAAAAGCAATCTACAATTTCAATGCAATCTCTATCAAAATTCCAATGGCATTTTTCAAGCAAATTGAACAACTTGTCCAAAAATTTTTGTGGAACCAAAAAAGGCCACAAATTGCCAAAGTACTTCTGAGAAAAATAGAAAAATATGGAGGTATCACACTTCCCAATTCAGTTTATATTACAAAGCAATAGTAATTAAAACATTACTGCTGGGAGTATGGACCAAAGTTCTTTTTAGGGTGCAGACAGTAGGAGTTCTGGCTTCTGTAATTGCTTCTCCATCAGCATGGGTGCTGGCAGGTCAATCTATACTCTCAACCTGTTTCTATCTTTCCCTAGAAGAGTAGGGCTAACTGCTAGAAAATCTTCATTTGACCCTGTGAACAGTGCAAAAACAGTGTTTGAGGACTTGGATTTCTTTCCCCCATTCTGCTTACAGCTTGTCTAAGGGAATAGAGGTACATTTCAGTAAATAAAGTAATTTTAATTAAAAGAGAAGAAAGAGGGTTCTGAAATAAGTATAGCAAAGTCTTAGGTAGATAAGTACTAGTACATTCTCTGAAAATTTAAAAGCTTTTCAACTATAAATAAAACAAGATGTAGAAAATAAAATGAGCATCTATATAATACCACATGATGGCACCACAAGCCCACTAATAACCTTGTCATGCCTTAATCATTGAAGAAAAAGATACACACGTCAGCCTACAGAGTTGAAAAGAATCTAGCCAGCAACAGGGCTCCATGGCAGAAACGATGTTAATCTTCATAGATTTGGACCAGACAAATTTGAACTCAAAGGATTTGAAAGTGTAACCTGCCTTTGTCTTCATGTAGAGAGCTTGGAAAAGGTTTTCCTTCTGATCAGAAGAGTAAGAGGATGTGGTTAGCCTCGTTCTAGGACCATTTTAAATCTATCAGTTGCTTGGTTTGGGACATGGCACTGAACCCATTATCTGGCAAATGGACTCAGTAAAATGAGCCAAAGAAAACTGCTTGTGATAAATATCTCATTACACTCCCACTGATAAAGGACTCTTAATTAATGTCCTCAGCACCTCCCCTCTAGAGAATCAGAGCACCACAGTTTACTTTAAGAATTCCATCCCCTTCATTAAGAGGCTCTTTCCCGGTCATTTATTAAAGAGCCACTCTGATGAACTGTGAAACTCATATAAAATCAGTACTGTGATGTTTAAAGTATTTAGCTAAAAGCAAGTTCAGCATTACAAAGCTTTTTACTGGGCTTTGGGGTAATCACGTAGCAATATTCTTTTAAACCTGCATTGTCCTACGTGGATGAAAGAGCAAAGGTCTCATTAACTTATTTGTGTGTATGTATGTGTGTGTACATTTTTGAAGAACTGGTTTAAAATTGCAAGCAAGGTTAAAAATGGCAAGAACATACATAGTCTGTATATATTTGATTACTTAAAAACCTAAACTACTTTATTTTGAGTTCATAGATTGCTATGAATATTTTTAAGAATTTTGATTTCTTTTAAAAATTTATTAGTGATTTAATATTGATTTACAAAATTATAAGAAAACAGGGATATAGTTCCACACCTTTTCACCACTAGAGTTCTATGTCCCCATTTCCTCCACTGAAAACTGCATTAGTCCTCTAGAGATCACAGATTATATGTCCATAGGTGTGGGGGCTTACTTCTGAGTTCTCAGTTCTATTCCACTGGTCAGTGTGTCTATGCCATTTCCAGTACCAAGCAGTTTTTATTACAATGGTCATATAATACTATTTGAAATCTGGGAGTGTGATGCCTCCAATTCTGTTCTTTCTTCTCAAAATTGTTTTGGCAATTCTAGGTCTTTTCTGGTTCCAGATTAACTTTTGTAGCATTTGTTCTGTTCTCCTAAGAAATGTGGTTGGGATCTTGATGGGGATAACATTAAATTTGTAGATGTCACTGGGTAGTATATTCATTTTAATGATGTTAATTCTTCCAACCCATGAACATGAAATATCTTGACACTTTGTGTCTTTTTCAATTTCCTTGAGTAGTGACTCATAATTTTCAGTATAAAAGTTTTTCACTTTTGTTAGGTTTATTCCTAGATACTTTGTTGTTTTTGTTGCTAAAGTAAAAGAGATTGATTTCTGGATTTATTTCATCTTCTTCTACTTTAGTGTTTGCATAAAGGAATGCCATTGACTTTTGAATGTTAATTTTGTAGCCTGACACTTTACTGTATTGCCTGATGATTCCCAAAAGCTTCTTGCTGGATTCTTTAGGGTTTTTTTCTATGTGTACTATATCATGCATTCTGCAAATAAGGAGAGTTTGACTTCTTTTTTTCCAATCTGTATCCCTTTAATTCCTTGCTCCTGCCTGATTGCTATGGCAAGAACTTCCAACACTATGTTGAATAGTAACGGTAATAGTGCGCAGCCCCGTCTAGTACCTGATCTGAAGGGAAATGATTCCAGTTTTCCACCACTGAGTATGAGGTTGGCTGTAGGTCTGCTATATATAGACTCCACTATCTTCAGGAATTTTCCATCTATTCCCATTTTCTGTAGCATTTTGATCATGAAGGGATGTTAGATTTTGCCAAAGGCTTTCTGTGCATCTATTGATATAACCATGTGGATTTGGTCTTGCTTTTATTGATGTGGTGGAGCATGTTGATTGATTTAAATATATTAAAGCAACCTTGCATCTCTGGGGAAAACCCCACTTGGCCACTATAAACAATCTTTTTAATAGACTGCTGTATCTGGTTGGATAGAATTTTGTTCAATATTTTCGCATCTATGTTCATCAGAGATATTGGTCTGTAGTTTTCTTTTTTGGTTGTGTCCCTGTCTGCTTTTGGTATGAGAGTGATGTTGGCTTCATAGAAGCTGGAAGGGAGTATTCCAGTGTCTTCAATCTTCTGGAAGACTTTTAAAAGTAGAAGCATTAACTCTTCCTTGAAGGTTTTGTAGAATTCATTTGTAGGCCATTTGGTCCAGGACTTTTATTCTTGGGGAGATTTTTGATAATTGTTTCAATTTCATTGGCTGTGGTGGGCCTGTTCATATTATCTAGTTCCTCTTTATTTAATTTTGGAAGTTTGTAGGTATCTAGGAACTTGTCTATTTCTTCCAGGTTCTCTAGCTTGGTGGCATATAGTTATTCATAGAAGCCTCATATGAAATGTTGAATTTCTGTGGTGTCTGTTGTGAAATCTCCTCTTTTATTTACAATCCTATTTATTTGGGTCTTCTCTCTTTTTTGATTTGTGAGTCTGGCTAAATGTTTGTCAATTTTGTTCACTCTTTCAAAGAACCAACATTTACTTTCGTTGATCTTTTGTATGGTTTTCTTAGTTTCAATGTTATTTATTTCTGCCCTAACTTTAGTGATTTCTGTCCTTCTGGTTCCTTTGTTCTTCTTCTAGGTCTTTTTATTTTATTTTATTTTTCTATTTATTTATTTTCCCTTTTGTTGCCTTTTTAAATTATTTTTGTAGTTAATGTTGTTGTAATTGATGTCATCATTGTTAGACAGGACAGAGAAAAATGGAGAGGAGAATTCAGAGAGGGGCAGATAAAGATAGACACCTGCAGACCTGCTTCACTACCTGTGAAGCAATTCTGCTGCAGGTGGGGAGCAGCGGCTTGAACTGGGATTCTTACGCTGGTCCTTGTGCTTTGAACTACCTGCACTTAACACATTGTGCTACTGCCTGATCCCTTTCTTCCAGGTCTTTAAGGTGTGCCATCAGGTTGTTTATTTGTACTTTTTCTTGTTTCCTAATGTGTGCTTGTGTGGCTATGAAATTCCCTCTCAGAACTGCCTTAGCTGTGTCCCAAATATTTTAATAGCTTGTGTCTTTATTTTTACTGAACGCTTGAAACCTTTTGATTTCTCTCTTTATTTCCCCTTTGACCCAGTAGTTGTTAAGTAGTGTACTGTTGAGCTTCCACATTTTGGGACTATTAGTAATCTTATGTTTATTCTGAAGTGTTAGTTTAATTCCTCTGTAGGTGGGGAATAGGGGTTTTGTAGCTGGGTCCTTGTACACTAACATTTGCAATCAACCAGGTGTGCTACCACCTGGCCCCAGTTTTTTTCCATTTCCTTCTACCTGTACTTTTGTGTGGATGGCTTTCTATTGTGATTTAGTAATTTTGCTAGTACTTTTTGTTGTTTTCTGTTCTTTTTGTGTGTGTTGTGATTACCCTTCTAGTTTGTTTATTAATTCAGTTATTTGTCCTTTTTTTCAGCTACTGTAGCTTTTAATTCAAATGTTGTAGCTTTTATTTCATTTATTGCGTGGCTTAGTTCAGCTATTATGGTCATTAGTTTGAAAATTGTGCTATTTTGTTGGTCTATGCTGGCTTTTTCTCTGGCTAATGCTGCTAGTAATTCATCTATTTTGGCATTTGACTTAATTTTCTTCCTGGTTTGGGCTCTTATTGTCTTTTGAGTCTCATCCTTTACTCTTCCTATCCGTTTCACGAGTTTTATCACTTCAGTTGCAAACATGTGGGCTAGTTTTTCAGATCTCATTTTAAAATTCTAAAATTGCCTCTTCTTTATTATTATAGTTACTTTCTGGGATTTTTCCTTGATTTTCTGGTGGTAAGAATTTTTTTGGTCTACCCATTCTGACTGTTGCAAACACTTCAACTGTTTTGAGGTTTCATAGATTGATGGTTTGTTAGGGATGACAAGGGTATGTCACTCCCAGAGTTCATCTTTGGGCAATCACACCATGGTCTTTGGAAGGGTGGGTGTGATCAAGATTATTCAGTAGGATACTGCTGTATTTTTGGCATAGGAAAGTTTCAGAGTTGCTACTGGGATGATCAATGATATGATACTTTGTTGTGGGCTGGAAGCCAGCTGGCTGATTTTGGAGGGTTATGTGAGGCCTGGCAAGTGCACAAGGGGGTTCCATAAATGCTTGGTGTTCTTATCTAAAGACAGGTCTTGACCTATCTCCTGAAGGGACATATGGAGTTTGGTCATCCAGGAGGGCTTCCTGCAATGCTGTGGGGGACCCAACATGGGTTGAAATAGAACCATTCCTTCCCAGGTGGGGGAGGCAAAGTCTAATGTTCACAGAGAGTGGATGGTGATTCCTGGTGTTTCTGCATAGATGGGGCAGGGGACTATGTCTCTGGCTGGGCACTAAGGTATTTGGTGTAGCAATTAACAAAAGATGATGGGCTCCCACCACAGGGTGGTCTCCAGAGCCCCATTGAATGCTGACTTCTGCTGCCAGTGCTGGAGGTAGGGGCCTCCCGCTGGGTATTGCTAGGTCTTGGCGAGAGTGCTAGGGTAGTTAGTGCCTCTGATAGTTAAGCAACTTCTCTCCCTCAGTCGCATGAAGCCCCTCTGGAGCTGAGGCACAATCTGAAACAACTCCTTCTCCATAGCCACACCTCCAGAAATCTCTAGAATTTTGCTCTGCTATCATAACAGTTTTTTTTTTTTTTTAAATGAGAAACCTCCCAGGTATATGTCTTGGATAAACTTTACAATTACTATCTTATCTTAAAAATGTATATAGCTGGTATATTGCAGCAAAGTAAAAGACTCTAGGTTGTTGTTGGTGGGGGGGGGTTTCAGTCCTGGATCATGATGGCAGAGGAGGACCTAGTGGGGGCTGAGTTGTTATGTGGAAGACTGAGAAATGTTACACATATACAAACTATTGTATTTCACTGTTGACAGTAAACCATTAATCCCCCAATAAAGAAATTAAAAAGTGTATATAGCATGTTTGCTCAAGTTGGCATATAGTAAAGTCTCAGTAACCTATAGAAAACAATACTGAAGTTATACTGATAACACTATAGATCTGGGTCAGGGCAACTGGCTTACCAGGGCCAGGAACAGATTTTTGTGTCAGAATGACACTTAGGAGTTTCTTTGGTATGCTTAGGTGATTGCTTGGTTTCATTAACTAAGCTGAATTTTAAATTATGTTAGGAGAAGGAAAGAATACAGTGGTTAAAAGTTAAAGATCAGACTGGCTTTGTGGCTGGAGACATCAATGAAAAAATTTAATTATATATCTATATTATCTATATATTTGTATTTATATTTATATCTATATCTTTGTAGATTAGAAGGTTAAAGCCTGATCTGAGAATATATAAGGCAGAAAATTAAACATCATGTTGAGTAATGTTTGAAGTTTGAACACAAAGGTTTTAGGACCAAGAATAAATTATGTTAATGTAGTGTGTGTGTGTGTATATTACAATTAAGGAAATTTTTATTTAAGACATCTATAGGAAGGGCTTAAAAAATGACTGAAAGGGCCAAGTGATAGTTCAGCTGATAGAAAACATACTTAATCAGGACCTGGATTCAAAAGCACCAGAAATTGTGAGGGATACTTGGTACAGACCCACCTCTAGTGCCTCTCTCCCAGTTTCTGTTACTTTCTTGTTAGTTATAGAAAAAAAATTTATTGGAGGGATAGTACAGTATCTCATATCCCTATGATAAGTTTGTGTAGAGCACTCTCATCCCCAACTTAGGTCCTTTTCTACCGTCATGCACCAGGATCCCAGTATCATTCTCTATCTTTACCTCCTTCCCCAGAGTCCTTTGCTTTGGTGCAATACACCAAACCCAGTCCAAGTTTCATTTTGTGTTTTCCCTTCCTGCCCTTGTTTCTTAAATTCCACCTATGAGTGAGATAATCCTGTATTCACCCACCTCTTTTTGATTTATCTCACTTAACATGATTCCCTTCAAGTTCTATGCATGATGAGGCAAATAGGAAGTGACCTCATCTTAACTGATTGAACCCAGTAGCCTTCCTGAATGAAGTCACATCCTGAGTTTCTGGGTTAGGACTTCAACATAGGTATTTCATGGGTGACAATTTAATTCCCAACAAAGATAGGTGAAACTTTAATATTAAGAATAGGTTTTCTGAGTCTCTTAAATTTGGTTAGTGGCTCTGTCTATTCCTTTCACTTTTGGGGACCACTTTTTTTTGGTCAGTTGACTTCACCGCTTTGGGTTAACTTTTTCCATGGAATGATAGAGAAAAGGGAGCCGGGCGGTGGGCATCTGGTTAAGTGCACATATCATGTGCAAGGACCCAGATTTGAGTCCTTGCTCCCCACCTGTAGGGAACACACTTCACATGCAATGAAGCAATGCTGCAGGTGTCTTATCTTTCTCTCTCCCTTTGTATCTTCCCTTTTCTCTCAATTTCTCTCTGTCCTGTTAAGTAAAAGTAAAATAGGGGGGGGGAATAAGGGAAGGAAGAAAGAAAGAAAGAAAAAAGAAAGAAGGAAAGAAAGAAAAAAGGCTGCTAGGTGTTGTGGATTCATAGTGCTAAATAATAACCCTGGGGGGGGGGAGAGAGAGAGAGAGAGAGAGGAGCATTGCTCAGATCTGCCTTATGGTAGTGAGGGGGATTGAACCTGGGACTTTAAATCTTCAGGCATAAAAGTATTTTTGTATTATTACGCTATCTTCCCCACCCCATAATCCCTAAAGTTGTGGAATCAATGTGTGTCTGGCTAAGTCTATGCATGGAGGGCCTGAGGAAGGTGTTCATGGCACGCTCTACAGCTGCATGTTAGCATTTCCAATAGGGAGTTATTAAGTTTTAGATCCCAGTTCCCATTGAGCTAGTCTTGTAAAATGAAATATGCCCCACTAAAAAAACTGAGATCTTCAGAATTCATTGATCTGGTAGGAATACCTTAAACCTCAGATGAAAAGAACTAGATTAACCACCCCTTTGCAAACTCTAACTGTGCTTATTTTCTGAACACCTCCGAACAATGGAAGGGCTGCTTATATATCTATACATGATTCTCCTTTTCCTTCCTGACCCAGAGTCCCCTAGAAGGGAGAAGGCAGAAGGAAGAAGAAAATACAGTCATTACCAAGGCAATCTTTAAGGTGGTGCAGTGGATAAAGCATTGGACTTTCAAGCATGAGGTCCTGAGTTCAAGCCTCAGCATCACATGTACTAAAGTGATGCTCTGGTTTTCTCTTGTGACTCCTCCTCTCCTGTGTGTGTGTGTGTAAGAATAATTTTTAAGAAGCATGCAACCTGTTTTAGTTTGACAGAAACCAAGCAAAGAGATATGATTCTATTTAGATGACTGGGATTTCTCCTCCTCCTCCTCCTCTCCCCACCTCCCCTCCTACTCCCCCTCTGTTGGGTAGTATGCCAGCTCCTCCTGGCTTCTGCTTAACCAAGCACCGGTATGCCTGTATAGGGATTAGTTTGATCCCATTCAAAGCGGTCTATTTACATAAATCACTTTTACATTTACATAAAGCACCACACTCCCTCCAGGGCATTAGTGGTTTAGTGGTAGAATTCTCACCTGCTCTGCCCCCTCTCCTTGTCACACTCTGATCTTCCACCAGTCACTTTTTGCTCCACCCTCTCTATGTCACATCCTGTTTCCACCCTACTTGGAGCGTATAAAAACAGCTGCTCTTCTGATTAAAGACACTTGAAAATTGCTTTCCGGCTCCGAGGGTTCCAGAGTGTGTCTCCTGCGAAGTTAGTGCAGCACGAGTTCCTGATCCCTCTCCCACGCAGCAGCTTAGATCGGCTCCAGTAGAGTTCTCTCCAACCCAGAGAGCACTAGCTCAGGAAGAAGCACCCTCAGGCTATCCCGGCACCCCTCATCAACCCCTCCCCTTACTCCTCCTCCTCTTTCTCCTTTGGCTCTAGGGTTATCACTGGGGCTTGGTGCTGGTATGGTGAATGCACCACTTCTGGTGGCCCTTTTTCCCCTTCCATTTTATTTGATAGGATAGAGGGGGAGATAGAGAGGGAGATGAAAGATAGAAACCTGCAGAACTGAGTTGCTGTTTGTGAAGCATCTCCCCTGCAGATGGGGAGTGGGCGTGGGGGTAGGGGTGGGGGTGGGTTCAAACCCAGTTCCTTATGAGAGTCCTTGTGCATGGTGATATGTGCACTTAACCAGGTGCTCTACCGCTTAGCCCCACAACTGGGACTTCTTTAATGTTGCCTAACTAATCTTTTCATATGGAACAAAATACAAGGAGCCAGCTTTGATGAGTAGGGTTTTGATTGTAGTTAATCTTAACAATTTTGTCAGCCAACGGGCCAGGTGGTGGTGTACCCGGTTAAGTGCATACTTTATAGTGCACAAGGACCCAGGTACAAGCCCCTGGTCCCCACCTGCAGAGGGAAAGCTTCACATGTGGTGAAGCAGGGCTGCAGGTCTTTCTCTCTTTATCTCTCTCTCTCTCTCACTCACTCTCTCTATCTCTATCTGCCCACTCCTCTCAATTTCTCTCTGTCTCTATCCAATAATAAATAAAAAAATATTTTTAAAAATAAAGAAAAGAAAAGAATTCTGTCAGCCAGAGGGTGAAAATGATGGTTTCTCACTCCAGTTGTTCAAATATAGCAAAATCATTTAGCATACTATTTGAAGGGGATTCTTTGAGGGGCTTGGTAAAAATCCAATTTAAAAAATCATTACTAGCTGACATTTAAATTCTACATAAAGGAAATCCTGTCTGATCCTCAGGGGAGGGCCGGCAAAGTTGTCATACTACTCTCTTCCAAGGACTCACGAAAGCAAAGGACACTCTTAAACAGATGTGTGATAAGCTACACAGACCTTAGACATGTCAATGGTCAATTTTTTTAAAACTATAGTGTAGAATTGTGTGAAAATATGTATGGCTACAAACATTCAGAAGCATGACTTGGGCTGATCATGTATTTTCACTTCTTGAGTGGAACTGGATCACATGTATCTCATTAAGTAACATTTAAGGAACTGTCACACAGTTGCAGAGTAGCTGCTAGATACTTCAGTGGTGGAGTATAGGACTTGCATGCATGAGGTGCCTGGTTTGTATCCCAGTGCCACATATTCCTGAACAAACAAACAACAAAAATGAATGAGAGAAAAAATATTTAAAAACAAAACAGGAAGCTTCAGTGCTATAGTATCTTTTCCTCTCTCTTTATATCTCATTGCATCTGCCTCTCTATAGGGATCTGAAAATAATTGACTTGACAAATAGGGAAGTCCTGGTGACAACAAAAATGAAAAATCATAAAAACTATACTAAGATGTATTAAACTGAACACTTAAATGAAGGGACTTTATAAAATAAAGATAATTATATCCCTTCAAAGACTCTTATGCCTGAGGCTCCAAAGTCCCAGGTTCAATCCCCTACACCATCATAAGCCAGAGCTGAGCAGTGCTCTGAAAAAAAATTATATTCTAATCATGCTATTAAAAATAACTCACTTGGTATGACTAAGACTATAACATTTTACTAAAATATAGGTTGAAAGTGTTTTTTGCAGAAACCTATCACAGAGAGATGAATAATTGGACTTGTATGTTAGCATGTGTACTGTATACCACTAACCCTTCAGTTAAATGTTTATTATAAAGTATGTATTTAGAAATATCCAGGTTTCTACCATAAGAGCATTTACCAAACCCTTAACTCATTTATATTGTAAGAGTAATTTCTAGATGTTTGTCACTGTCAGTTGAAATATGGATTTCAAGTTAAATTATTTAAGTGCCTGTTATGTTAGCCAAATCTGAGTTTTTGGTTTCAATTATAAATTGCTCCAAAATGAGTGCTTGCATGTCAAATGATTGGAATTCAGGGCAGAAAGTCAAAAGAATCTTCTTTTCTCTTTAGTTATGCAGTTAATATCCAATGTTTTCTTGGTCTTCTGAAGAAGTGAGAATTCAAAATCAAAATAAGTGAACAAATAAAATTAGATTACCTATATATACATTATTAGCCAGACATATTAAAAGGATGCCTCATAGATAAGTTGATCATAGTCTTTAGATTTCTTTTGTAAACCATGTGCATTTATCTTAATTGATTCTGAAAAAGGAGCTGGGTGGTAGGTACTCAAGGTATTTACTATCAACTTTTTACAGTTGAGAGCTTTAATAACAAGGCTTAATGTGTAATTTGGTGTTGGGTGGTGAATGTGAGATTGGAAATTAAATTGTCTGATATCCCGCCATTGTCATTAGACCCAACCATTTACTCTTAGTTGAGCCTGAGATTTCAAAAGCATAAAGAAAGCAAACTGCTGAATCTGAATCTCACAGTTCACCCAGGGTGGCATGCAAAAGCAGAATTCCTTTTTGGAATTGAAATGCATTCTAGGGCCCAAAAAGCTTTGGCCTAAAGTGAATTTGGCCAATTAATCATTGCAGTTCAACTTTGTTAACATTGGAGATTCTTGCCCTCACCTCCAAAGGCTAATTTGAAGACTCAGGGCCTCTCAGTGTTAGTTCCTAAGAGAATTGTTTCACTGTACCTGATGAAGCCTTGATTTTGCATTCCCTTGGTTGCTTAGTTCCATAGCTTGTGATTTTTGTTTGTTTGTTTTATTTTGATGTTGCTTCTGTAATATTGGGGTTAATGGGTTGTAGTACAGTTGTTGACACATGGATACAATTTCACATCTCCCCATGATAGGTGTCTACAAAACACCATCAATCCCAATTAGGTCATTTTCCACCATCATTCATCAGGACTTCTGCTTCAGAGTTGGGCTGTTCATTCACTGCTCTATAGCCTTTTAACAATATAAATGGTTTTAGAACTTGCAACTTAATGAGACTGAGCTAATAAAATAACAGGGAAGGTAAGGCGAGCTCTTCAACTTGAAAAGAACTTGACTTCTTATCTGTTCTTCTGGGAGATCAGAATGTCTAAGAGTCTGTGGGGCTGCAGAAATTGCTAGCATTCTCTTCAAAGTCAACCTGATTTTGAAAAAAAAAAATAAGACTCCTACCACTCTCCTCCAGTCATATGACCAGGCAATGTACTGAGTTCAAACAAACAGGTAATCTTTTGCCCAGGGTTCTCCAGACAGTTAAGTGGCTCTAACATAAACTCTTATTGCAAGGGGCAGGGGGGCCAGGGGCCAGGGGCCAGGGGCCAGGGGGAGATGCAAGATAAAAGCGTCATTTGTCTTTTAAGCACTTGCTGAAAATCTACCCATTATACAGTGCAGGGCTGAGTGAAGACCTTTTTGATGTGGAAGAATTCCTTCAAAGAGTCAAGGGGCTTAGCGTTTCTCCCCCTCTGGCAGAATGTGGGTATCACTTTGCTTCACATTCCACTGCCTTGAGACATGGCTGAGCTGAATTGGCCTGCCCTGAACTCAGGGGATCTAGAGTCAGGCAGATGCTTTGTTCTGCTCTGTGGTAGTGTCAGCAGCTTTGGGTCCCTAGTCTGTCCACTACGGAGTGGGTGAGAGGGTAAGGGAGGATTCCAGTAGAAGGACAGATTCCCCTAGCTCACAGATGGAGAGGAACAAAGGTATTCTTGTGGCCTGGTGGCTTCCACTGAAAAGAACATTAAAAAAAATCAAGAAAGTTATTATGAGCTCATGTCATCTTTTCAGGGGACTATAGCCATCCCACTCAACAGCGCATGAAGCCTTTTATCTTCATATGGGTCGATCACTTTGAAGGCTGGTTAAGGAAGACATTACATGTTTAATGACAGAGAAGCTCAAATGGTTGAGCAAGAAGTGAGATGGGATGGAGCAAGAGATAGAACTGCTAATAGGAAAGCTGGGGCAACATTAATCTAATAATCTTCTAGCCAGAGAAATAAATCCTTTGTTCTTCACCTTGCAGAAAAATCTCAAGTATTTCAGGTCATGTCAGTGTGGTTTCATTGTATTCTTCATCTGGTTTTATGATTCAGAATATAGCAGATATTTGAAGGTCTTCAAATAAATTAGGCTATTTTTATACTTACAGAGTGCTGGGACTAAAGGTCCTGGAGCAAGCAGAGCATTGATGAAAACGCCACCTAAGTCAGGTTTGAATTTTATTTTATTATGATATTTGTTCAGGGAAGCTTGGAAATTGATTGTGAAGGTGTTTCATCCAGAGAAAGTTTGAATGAATTTACTTTTTTATATTTGGGCTTTAGAAGTCAACTCTAAGAGGAATCCAATAATTTCTTATTTCCTTTAGCTTCTTTCACAAATAAAGTCCTAGATATGGATTTTCTTAAAGTGTGGATGAATTCCAGGTAAGAGATTCCAAAGCTTTGTGGATTGATGATGTGGTTGATGATATTTAGGAAACAAGGAGAGAGGCTCTATACCATTTCTACTTGTTTCACACATGTAAATATCTTTTCTTTTTTTTAAAGATATACTTATTTGTGAGAGAGGAGGACAAGGTGTGTGTGTGTATGTGTGTGTGTGTGTGTGTGTGTGAGAGAGAGAGAGAGAGAGAGAGAGAGAGAGAGAGACCGAGACCAGAGCATGGTTCCAGCATATACAATGCCAAAGAATAAACTCAGGACCTTATACTGGAGGGTCCAACACTTAATCCAGTTGTACCACCTCTAGGTTGCCACCCATGCATTTCAGTGCATACCATGGACTGTGAACCTCACACTGCTTAAGTTCAAAATCAAAATGTCTCCATTTACGGAAACTTAGCTTTCTGGGACAGGTAACTTTTGCCAGTAAAAATACTTAAATATTAGTGTTCTATGGATCTTCATAACCAAAATTTCACTTTTCACTAATATGGATAAAAAGCAAGTTAATGTGTGAGTATGCTATGTTTGCTTAAGGAAAACATGAAGTAGAGCCAGCTCTTAGCTCTGCTAAAATAAACTTTTAAATATATTAATGTGTCATACATAGTGATTTTTGAGTAAGATGTACAGAATGATCATCAGCCATCTTAAAATGAAAGTGCTGAGCTGGATGGTGATGCACCTGGCTGAGTGCACACATTACAATGAATAGGATCCCATGTTCAAGCCCCAGGTCTCCAGACCTGAAATCTCCTAATTTGTTGCTAGGCATCACTGAGCACCAGTTTTTAGTCCTGAGAATCACTCCCTCACCCCATTTTCTGTCTACAAGCCACATGTCTGTATCCACCTTTAGCTTGGTGAGTTTCCAAAATATTCTGGTAGTATCCTGTTGAGTTTTCAGGTGATTTTCATGGCTTTTCCTAGTTGACCAGGGAGAGCAAAACATGGCTGCTGCTACTCCATAGCCACATCTTCGGAAGTCACACTAAACTTCCCTCTTAGGACAGCTTTTGCTGCATTCCACAGGGTCTGGAAGTTGGACTCTTCATTTTTACTATTCTCCAACTAATTTTTAATTTTTTATATTTTATTTATTTATTTTTCCTTTTGTTGCCCTTGTTTTTTATTGTTGTCATTATTATTGTTGTTATTGATGTCATCATTGTTGGATAGGACAGAGAGAAATGGAGAGAGGAAGGGAAGACAGAGAGGGGGAGAGAAAGAGAGACACCTGCAGACCTGCTTCACCAATTGAGAATTGACTCCCCTGCAGGTGGGGAGTCGGGGACTCAAACTAGGATCCTTGCACCGGTCCTTGTGCTTAGCACCATGTGCACTTAACCCACTGCGCTACCGCCCGACTACCTCTCCAACTAATTTTTAAGTCCTCTTTTAAGTTCTTTAGTGACCCAGGTATTATTCAGAAGTGTATCTTTCAGTCTCCATAGTTTGGGTGTATTTCTTTGTCCCTTTTTTTTTTTGTGGTGGATTTCTTTTTTTAAAAAAAATATTTATTTTATTTATTTATTCCCTTTTGTTGCCCTTGTTGTTTTATTGTTGTAGTTATTATTGTTGTTGTCGTTGTTGGATAGGACAGAGAGAAATGGAGAGAGGAGGGGGAAGACAGAGAGGAGGAGAGAAAGATAGACACCTGCAGACCTGCTTCACCGCCTGTGAAGCGACTTCCCTGCAGGTGGGGAGCCGGGGTTCGAACCGGGATCCTTACTCCGGTCCTTGTGCTTTGCGCCACCTGCGCTTAACCCGCTGCGCTACAGCCCTACTCCCCTTGTGGTGGATTTCTAACCTCACTGCCTCATGGTCAGAAAAGATACATTTTATGATTTCAATATTGATATATATATTATATTGTTTTTATGTTGCAACACATATTGATTCTTGAGAATGTTCCATGTGCACTTGAAAAGAACGCACATTCTTTTTTTGGGGGGATGGATGGTTCTGAATATATTTGTCATTATATTTCTTCTGCGAAATTATCTCATCTGTGATTTCACTTAAGTCCTGTTTCTTTCTTGATTTTTTGTTCTGACAATCTGTCTCTTGCTATGAGCAGTGTGTTGAGGTCTCTAGTTAATACTGTGCTGCTACCGATGTCTCCCTTAAGATTAGTAAACACTCTTTTAATATTATTATTTATACATCTTATTATTAAATATATTATGTATTTTATATATAATATATATTAGTACATATATTATATATATTTACATACTGGGAGCATGTATATTGATGATGGTTATATCTTCCTTTTGAATTGGTTCTCTGGCCAATATATAGTGTCCAGGTATGTCTCTTCACCTTCTTTGCCTTAAAGTCTAATTTATCTGATATCAGAAGAGCTATTTCTGCCCTTCTATTTGCATTATTGCACCTGGAGCTTCTGCTTGTCTTTATTTTGGGTGTGTGTTTCCTGGAGACCAGAATAGATGAGTCTTACTTTTTAATTCATTCAGTAACTCTGTATCGTTTGGCTGATAAATTTAAGCAAATCAAATTTAAGCCATTTAGGGTGTTTATTGATAAATGTGACTTGCTTATAGCCATTCTGGGTTTTGTTTCAAAGTTCTTTTATGTTCTTGTTGACTTTTTTCTTGTTTGTTACTTTATGTGAATGCTTTTCTATAGAGGTCTTTTCTATTGTATATGTGTTTCTTATTTGTCTCTGAGTTAAATTTTATTTTGAGGTTACCATGAAAATTGTGTCTAACTTACAATATCAACAAGAGTATTTATTTATTTAATTTATAAAAAGTAAACATTGACAAAACAATAGGAGAAGAGGGGTATAACTCCACACAATTCCCACCACCACATATCTGTATCCCCTCCCCTATAATTTCAACATTGCTTAGGCATAGAATCTTTTCTGCTATAATTTCTTTGAATATGTTCGCTATTCCTCTCTTCCTATCCTCTTCCTCAGGGATCTCAATAATTCTGATGCTATTTCAGAAAGAAATGCTTCACTTTTCCTAAACCTTTCATCTCTAAGAGTTTTAAATTCACAGAATGTAGAAATTTTGTCTTCTAGTGTTGATAGTCTCTCCTCTACCTAGTTAAGTCAACTTCTGAGATCTCTTACCTCAACCTGAACTTCATTTAAAGTGTCCTTTAAGCCCTGAAGTTCTGATTGGAGTTCTCTCCCCCCCCCCGCACTTTGTAATTCATCAGTAAAATGATCACTGAGTTCTTGAAGCTTCAGTTTAATTTCTTGAGTTGATTTTATAATGAGTTTACTGAACTCTGTTTCTGTCTATTTTTTCCTAGATCTGTGTCTGTCAGGTCATTTGGGGTTTCTGTCATTGCTGTCTATGTATTTCTCACTTTCCACATTTAGTGTGTATTTCATTGTTGTGCTAGCAGGAGATGCTGTGGCTAAGGTATTTGTTTTCCCTGTTTATGTACCTTGTTGGGTTAAGGGAAAATTTATCCTGTGTTACCAGGCCAGTTTAGCATCTTTGATGTTAGCATAGGGTCTCCCTACTGTTGTTCTAGGCTCTGTGGTTTGTGTTGGGGGGTAGGGTGGGGTTACAGCCTTGTAGAATTTATTTCTCTTTAATGTTAAAAGAAAAAGCAAGCTTTACCCCCCCACCCCCCCAAAAAGTTCCTTGACTTCTTTCCTCTGATCATGTGCTCTATTTCCTAAGTACTGAAACTTTTCCTGCTACCACTGAGCATGGTTTCTTAAGTTTTGAGACCTTTTCTTTCACTCCTAGTCAGGCCTGCCTGTACTCACTGTGGCTAAGTGAGTTACTTGAGAAGTCACAGTTGTGGGGCATAGTAGATTTTATCCTGATTCACCAGACCGATTTATTGTCTTTGATGTCTTTGATAAGGTCTCCCTACTATTGTTTTAGCCTCTGCAGGGTAACGGCATTGGAAACTAAGAAGTCACAGTTGTAAACTTTCAGTTTTTAGGTGATTATCTATTTATTTACATTTTTTAAAAAACAATTGCTGTTGCTTTAACTCAGACCCAGAAATGGTGCTCCTTAGCTGCTAATCTCCCAGTTTGGTGCCAACTGAACCTGAGTACAGCTTTTAAGTCCTGGGAATCTCTCCTTCACCCCGTTTCTGTTGATGAACCACATGTGTGTGGACTCAGCAGCAGCTTGGTGAATATCTGAAGAAATCTTGGTCATATTTTTTTGAATTTTCTGGTGATTTTCATTGAGTGAAGTGAGTCTGCTATGACTCTGTAGCCATGCCTCTAGAAGTCTGATTCATAATTTTAATGTACTGTTTTACAATGTTGCTAGTAAAATGACTCCCAGGTCCCTTCCCAGTAACCTCTGCATGTTCTTGGTAACTGGGGAAATTATTTTCCACAAAGCTCCACCAGAGAGTTTTGTACATAGAGTTTATTAAAAAAAAAAAACAGTATAAATATTCTTATGAGGTAGAGATGTCTGGAGGTAAAAACATGCTCCAGGAAACTTAGATATCCAGTGACAGATGAGTGACTAAGAAGGTTATGGGGTATATACACAGAGTGTAATAGTACTCAGCTGTAAGGAATGATGAAGTTTTTTCCTGGGGGACTTCCACAAGTGGGGCTACTGAGAAGCAGCAGCTATGTTTCTCTCCTCTCTGAGGTCAACTAGGAATACCAAATGAGACCACCTGGGACCACAAGACAGGACTAGAACGACTTCAGGAACCCACCAAATCACTGATGAGTACAAACATGTGTGGCTTGTGGGCAGAGAGGTGCCTAGGGAGAGATTAAGTGGCTGGTGACAGTCAGGCAGTTTAACAGTTGAGACACCACTACCAGTCTGTTCACCAGTAAGGGGACGGCTGACGGGAGGAGAAGGATCCCCTAAGACTCACCAAATGCAACTCTGAGTCTCCATTGCTACTGCCCTCAGAAGCTGGAGCAGCGGTAGGGAGGCCCTGTAATGACACCAGGGGACAGAGAACTAACGAGAACTCAGGGGAAGATCTATACCTTGGTGGCCTAGCAGTGGGGCTGTGAAAGTCTCTTTGCATAAACACTGGATTATCTCTGCCACACCCTGCTTTATCTCTTGTTCAGGAATCAGTGAGTAAGTTAAGAAGCCTACTTATAGTTTAAAAGCCCTCAGGCTCCCATAGCCTGCAGGGAAGAAAAAGAACAAAAGAGGCTTTTAAGCCACTGAGCTCCAACTCAGAGATTAAAATACTATTGAAACAACTGTCAATTTCCACAACTGTGATCCCTTTAATTACTTTACTTAGACACAAGTCAATCCAGGCAAGAGTAATCAGTAATTTGAAAAGTACTGAGCAAGGGATCTCATAACATACTATATAAAATGGTTAAACCAACAAGAAGAAATATTGGAGAAATGAACCAGGACAGGAGTCCAGCTAAAAGCCCCCAAAGGTTGAAGCAAAAATAATCAGGTCAACATCCAGACACTAGTTAAGGAAATAATAACAGGAGTAATGTGAAATCTTTTCCTTTTTCACATCTTAGGTAAAACTTAAAGGAATAATATTAAAGAGAATCTCACTTACAGATATGACTTAAGGAGCTCCTCTCCCATGGGAAACTCTCCCATGTCAGGAAAGGAAGACAGCATGAAGCTTTATGAATAGGGACAGGGTTGGTGGTGGGAGTGGTTTACAGAGTCTTATCACAGGGAGGTATTCATGTGTTGACAATTCTCCTGTAAACCATTATTTCCCCAATAAAAAGATTAAGGAAGAGAGGAAGAAAGAAAGAAAGAAAGAAAGAGAGAAAGAAAGGAAGAAAAAAGACATGCTTCAGTAGTAGTGAGCAGTTTAGCCTAGGGCACACAGAATATTCAGGTTTTTAGTACCTCATTATTCCTTCTAGTAATAATAGCCATTATGTTCTTCTTCTTATTATTATTATTTTACCCCGGTAAAATTTACTGCTCAGCTCAGGCTTATGGTGGTGCTATTAATTGAATCTGGGACCTTAGATACTCAAGCATTTTGTTGCCTAAACAACTGTGGAATTCCTGTCCCCATTATCATTCTTAATTGGTCAGATCAGGCTGACTCTCCTTGTATTTTCTGTACCCATTACAAACTGAGATAAACTGAGGCTGACACAAGAAATAGAGGAAGTTGAGGTATTTATTCATACAAACACATAGAATAGTTAGTAAAATGACACAAATTTACACAGGTAAAGACACAGGGAGCTCAGCTGAGACCTAGACACACAAGGGGGGGTGTGAGCTGAGGAGCCCACAAGCTGGAATGCCAAAGAAGCCCCGATGCTTGTCAACTGACTAGCCCTAGGAAAACTAGGGTCTTAAAAATCCCCGTTGGATGGGGGTGTACCTAAGGAGCAAGAGGGCAAAAGAGGTGTTTTGTGAGTTCATTCTATACCTTATCTAAGTTATACATCTGGACTTTATGGCACTGAAAGCAAAGTGGATAAACAGAATCGGAATGAGCAGGTTAATTTCAGATTTACAGACAGCAATCTCCGGTTTTATAATGTCACCCTTAACAAGTAGGAGTTAGCATAACTGAGTTATGTAAAAGGCAGGTGGGCCTTGGGTGTATACCAAGAGGTGGAGAGTTCCTCAACATCTGAAAGACCAGGTGGCTTCTGCCTGTGACTGGCTGACTCTATAAAAAAGGAGAACTTTTAAAATGATGGGAGCTCTGAGAAAAAACTTGCTTCCGCCCACTCCTCTGTGATTGGATGTCCAGCACAGGTAAGGTGCGTGGGTATTTTTTGATTTCCTGCTAAAGTCCTTAGCCCTCTTTCAGGTAAACTTGTCTGGCTAATGGTGGTACTGGGAATAGAACCTAGGACTTTTGGTCTATTCCCTTAAGAAGCAGCAGTGAATTCTGTTGGCTCAGGCCCTGACTTTTCTAAGATATCTCTTCACATACCCATTCAAAAACTTTATTCAGCTTCTTCTGTATATATGATATGATCTATCCTGACTATTCCTTGCTACCTCCCAAATTGATTACCCTAAGCTCTTGGTGGCCAGAATGATTATATTATGATGGTCTGAAATGTGCCGTTTCTCTGCATAAAACCCTTTAAACAAACACACTAACAAGCAAAATCCTGGTCTTTCTCAGAGCTGTGAAACTGGATGAAGGTCCCCTGCTTGGTGACACAGAAAGCCTAACTGTCATGGCTACTTTCACAAAAAAAGATTAAAAAAACCTAAAATATGCCTACTAGCTAGCTACAAAATGAAGACCCCCCCCAACTCTTCACCTGCACCACTCCAGCCTTTAGGTTTATGACTAGTCAACAACTTGTTTGGATTTATATGCTAACTCTCTTTTCAGCCACCAGGTTCCAGATGCTAGCATGATGCCAACCAGACTTCCCTGGACAGACAACCCCACCAATATGTCCTAGAGCTCTGATTCCCCAGAACCCTGCCCCACTAGGGAAAGAGAGAGGCATGCTGGGAGTATGGACCAAGCTATCAACGCCCACGTTCAGCAGGGAAGCAATTACAGAAGCCAGACCTTACAACTTCTGCATCCCATAATGACCTTGGGTCCATACTCCCAGAGGGTTAAAGAATAGGAAAACTATCAAGAGAGAGGATGGGACTTCTGGTGGTGGAAGTTGTGGGGAGTTGTACCCCTCTTATCCTATGCTTTTGTCAATGTTTCCTTTTTATAAATAAAATAAAATAAAATAAAAATAAATAAGTAAATAAATAAATAAAACTCCCTTGTCATTTGAATCCACAGTTAGTCCTAAGAATATGATCTCCAATCAAGGTCTTGCCACAATCTCAAAGGAGTCTCAGCCTTTGTAGAGGAGGAAGTAGGGGAAGCCACAAAACACAGGAGCCAGATTTGGGCCAACCTGGGAAGGACTGTAGGCTCCCAGATCTCCAGGACCACCCTCCTCAACTTCCCTTTCAGAACAAAACCATTTAATAGCCCTTAAATGGTCTTCATTATTCTATGAGAGAAAGGCCAGAGGGGAGTTCCTGAAGCTGTCCTTTTGTTTCCAGTTTAGCTTTTAGCATAAATTCCTTTGCTAAAGACTTCCTGTAGACAGCTCCAGTTTCCAGTCAATCCCTCCCACCCCCCTTAGGGATAGGCTTGCAGTAGGAGCTGAGAACCTTTGTGCTGTGAGACTGGCTTCAGCATCTTATCTAACACCCACACCCTGACTTCTTTGGAAGATTTGAAGTCTGTACAAAGCTCTTCCTCCAGGCATCATTCTCTGTTACTATCTCTTTCTCCAGGAGACCTCTTTGATATCTGATCCTCTCTATGACCATAATCTCCTTCTACTACCCTCCCTTCTCTTTCACTGACTTAATTTGTACCATTTCATTTGCACCTACAGATAGTTTGGATATGCATTTGCTAATTTGATGTTGTCCACCACTCCCTGACTCCCTTATTCCCTGCTTCCATGGACAGGGATTTTCTGTAATTTGTACTTTGTAGCCTCCCAAGTAACTAGAAATCCCCCTCATCCCTCATCCCCCAACAATACACACACACACACACACACACACACACACACACAAACACACACACACACACACACTTTATTAACACTCAATAATAACTTGACTAATGAATTAGGAGAACAAGCACCAGGAAAATAATATGACCTGGATAAAATGAGAGTTCATAATTAAAAGCGGTTTTCCAGTCTTCTGGATGGGTAGTATTGAAGGAGAATGCACACAGGGGCTCCTGGGCAGCACAGACACTTTATTTTCACTGGGTTTGCGCACATGGAACTGGGATGCACACTACCACACTTTAGTTTTAACTGAGTTGCCCATTGGTGGAAGTCTTTTTCAGTGTAGTCTATGAAGGGGAAGGAGTTGCCTCACTAGGCCAATGAGTGGGCCCAGTGTGATGTAAGAAGGGTATAATAAAAGGGGGAGCTTGCATGCAGATGAGTCTTTTGGTTTTTGCCTTTTGGACCAGGTCCAGAGATCCTCGGGGATCTGTACCCTGAGCTTTTAACTCTAGCTTTAACTATAACTTCACTTTTGCATGTAACTTGTCTTATACTCTAATAAAGGACAAATTTAGAAACTGTACACCTGTCACATGTGTTCTCTTGAAATTCTTTTCCACTGAAAAACCACGAAGAACCCCAGAAGAGAATCCTACCTACCACTACAACTCTTCTTCAGTCACCTTTGTTTGTTTTTGTTCCTATGGGGTGAGGAAGGGAGAGAGCTTTTAAGTCACTTCCATTTTGACATGCTTGTATAGTAATAGTAGAAGATCAATGGGAAAAATATGGGGGGTGGGGTGGGGAAGGCTGCAGAAAGGCTTGAATCCATCAGCCCTCTGAAAGGAACTGTGGTGAGTTCTCCCACAGTCATTCAAATAGCAATTGCAATTTACATATTCAGGCCATCAATTTAAAGCAATTCATTGTATTTAATATTTATTTTTTAGGTTAGGGGAGAGGAGAGGAGGAGGGGAACAGTTCTGGCATAAAATGGTGCTAGAGATTGAACCCGAGACCTCTGGGACCTTAAGTCTACAAGTAGGTAGTATAACAAGTTGAGTCACTGGCCTGCCCTATTCCATTTAATATATCTATTTTTAGTTAACTACATAATAAGCTACTGCCATGTCATCAGATTTTTTTGGATATAGCATAAAAATCTTAGAGCTGGGTAGCACAGTGGGTTAAGTGCACATGACATGAAGTGCAAGGACTGGCACAAGATCCCAGTTCGAGCACCCGGCTCCCCACCTGCAGGGGAGTCTCTTCACAAGTGGTGAAGCAGGTCTGTAGGTATCTATCTTTCTCTCCCCCTCTCTGTCTTCCCCTCCTCTCTCCATTTCTCTCTGTCCTATCCAACATTAATGACAGCAATAACAATAACAACAACAACAACAATAAAAAACAAGGGCAACAAAAGGGAAACTAAATAAATATAAAAAAATAATAAAAAGCTGTAGAGCTAGTGTGCTATATAGTATATTTCCTTTGCCTTTTATCAGAAGTTTGCTTGCATTTTAGAGTCTTTTGACTCCTATTAATATCTAAATTAGTCACGTTATAGAGTTTAGGAAAATGCATTATCCTACTATCTACTTCAATGAAAAAATAAATTTTATTGGTAATAGTGGAATTATTTTTAGGCATATGAAAATTTTTCTACAGAAAATTTTCTCTTTGATATAAAGGTACCTTTCCTATACAAAGACTTTCTCACCTTTAAAAGAGAACAGATGTTCTTTTGTAAAACTTTCAGAGCAGGTAATTATGTGTCCTTATTCAGTTCCAAAAGGGAAATTTATGTAGGTCAGAAATGCAACTTCAGTATTGCTTCTTCCCAGTTTCCCTTTCTCCTTGAGTCCCTTCCCTACCTACACATGTACAAAAATAACTCTTCTTCTCATGACCAACTATAGGTCTCTGAACTGATAGTGAACAATGCTAAAATAATCACCTGGAAAAACAGGAGGACTTTCTGGTATTTTTGTGAGGGGAAAAATGAGGGTTATGAACACTATAGAATTACCGGATTCTTATTTATTTATTTTTTTTGCTTCCAGGGTTATTGCTGTGGCTTCTGGAGGCTATGTTTCCATTTTGTTGCCCTTGCTGTTACTCTTGTTGTTATTATTATTGTTGTCATTGTTGTTGTTGGCTAGGTCAGAGAGAAATCGAGAGAGGAGGGGAGACAGAGAGGGGGAAGAAAGACAGGTATCTGCAGAACTGCTTCACTGCCTGTGAAGTGACCTCCTCCGCAGGTGGGGAGCTGGGGGCTCAAACCGGGATCATTAATGCAGGTCCTTGTGCTTCACACCATCACTCGACTACATAAAATTACCTGATTCTTTTGTCACTAAGTCCATTTGGTTTTGACTCAGTCACTTACAAGGAAGAAAAAGCAGCAGTCAACCTGAAGAAATATTAATAGTAATCGATATAGGCATGATTTAGAAAGGAACAGAAAGGCAGAGGGAGGAAGTTAGAGTCTCACCCGGAGGACTGAACCAGGAGCAGATCCAGGTTATTTAAGAGATCAGTGATAAGGTCATTACAAGTAGACAAGCCAGAATGAAAGACCCAAACTTCATTCAGCCATTTTCTATTTTGCCCAAATGACCTGAATATCTCTGTATGTGTATTTTAGTGTTTTAAAAATATTTTAATGTATTTTTTAATTTTATTATTTATTGGATAAAGATAGAGACAGCGAAATTGAGAGAGGAAGAGGTAGAGATGGCGAGAGACACCTGCAGCCCTGCTCTACTTTGTGTGAAGCATCCCTGGGAACTGGGGGCTTGAACCTGGGTCCTTGTGCCTGGTAACATGTATGCTCAATCAGGTGCACCATGCCCTGACCCTTGTATTTTGATTTTCATGAGTAAAGTATATAATGCCTGACTACAGCCTTCTCAATTCTTTGAGAAACACCCCATAGCAAACCAGACACGATGGGGAAGCTATATCAGTCTCATCCTCCCTCAACAACATCACCATCACTTTCACTAAACGGGTGGTGGTTATTATTATTCTGAGAATCCACCAAGGAGACACTCCTAAAAAGTATCAGGGAATGATGGGGCTGAACCTATATGCAGAGGTAGTGTATCAGAATTGCATGCCTGAGGCTCTTTCAAAATCTTGGTACAGCTGCATACCAGAACTGAGTTGTGCCTTGGTCTCTCTCTTTCTCTCTCATAAACATAAACACATCTTTAATATAAAGATGGAGAATATCTATGTAAGCAAGTCAATGCACAAGGATGATGGAAATTGCTGAATCTCACTGACTGTTGACTATGACTAGGCTTTAATCTGGGCTTGCTTGCTAGATCAGCTGCCAGTTCATTCAGCTATCTTTGGTCTTATAACATTTGTGTTATGGGAAATTAGAGCAATTTCCATACTGCTTTTGATCCTTCCCCCTCCCCCCTAAACAAAGTTCAGCTTTCTGGGAAGACAATGCCTTCTTGTTGGTGTCTACTGAAGTCTGCTTTTTTTTTCTTTCTGAGACTCTGAGCTGGATCAGGAATTTCTCCACTTTCTCATCACAACAGCCATTTGTTTCTCACCCTTCACTCATTTCATTGTCTATTCTCCAGTATCATATATGTTCCTTTCAGAGTTTGGGGTGGGGGTTTTGGTGAAGGGAATGCTAGCACTGGTAGTAAAGACCTTTGGAGAATTAATGTAGATTAGATGAATGCATTGAAATAAACCGGATTTAAGCAATCTTGAATGGGAAATTGTTTCTCTTAGTAATCAACACTCCAGATGTAATTGATAGGAGATATCCTTAAGGAATATTGACTTTTTTTTTTTGTAGTTCCAAGAGAGCTGTGTGTTTTCTTGATAGGAAACCCTTTGAGTCCTGAAATAGTTGCAAGGGCAAACATGGAAGTACAATGAACATGTAACCAAGCAAGCGGAGAGAACAATTACTGTTGAGAAATTATAGTTAGCATTTATTATTGTTAAGATACAAATTTTGGCTTGTATCTACTATTGTCTATTATTGTTAAGGATTTTAATTCTTGCCGATTAGTGATTAAGAAAGGAATAACAGTTTGATCTCTGAATATTTGCCTTTAAGAAAAAGAACTTTAGTGAACATCTATTTAGAAGAAACTCTAGTTTAATCCTTTTTGCATATCCTGCACTAAAAAGGAACATGAAACTTTGCAAAAGGGGCTTTTAGCATATGGACACATGGAGTCAGGCACTTATGCAAACGAGACGAGAAGTACAGGTATATATAGATTGGATTAGACTATATATAGATTTGAAGACTAAGACACAAATGAAGGCGAGGAGGTGACGGGGGATGATTTGGAAATTATTTGAGAAATTAACCTCAATTCCCTTGTAGGGGAAGGAAGGATGATTTTCACAATTGGTCAATGGTTCTTTTTAATGAACTTTTATCTTTTTTTTTTTTTAAATCTTACCAGTAATTGTGTGATAATGTTTTTTTAATAGATAGTTTACTCTTTTTTTCTCTTTTCTTTTTCATACATAATTAAACTTATGAAACAAGTGAGCTCAATACTGTGAGGCTGTGTTTTCCTTAAAAAATATCTGAGTTTCAGTTCTGGTTTCTTTTCTATTTTCTTTATTTTTGTCTTTGACTGGGATAATTTTTACTGCTCAAGTCCTCAGTGTGAAACTTCAGCTTTGGTAAAGGCATTGAGACATACAGATGAGTAAACTCTGCTAAATCTAGACTGTTGGATCTAGAACCAGGTTTTGTAGAAGTAGTACAAGCAATGTGTGTGTGTGTGTGTTCCTTTGTATTAATTCATATGCCTCTTCCCCCACAGTGGGAGTGCTACCACTCTGAGCTATCTTTTTCAGACAAAATGAAAGAGGAAAAAGGAGAGAGGGAGAGATACCATGCCATTGAAACTTCCTCCAGTGCTGTGGGGAAGGGAACCTGGTTATGTATATGGCAAAGCAGACATTATACAGTTAAGCTACAATATATTGACAGCCCTTGATTTTGTAGTATATTTGCTATCACTCAATTATTTTCATAGTTCTTTCCATAAAGTAGCCCAGCAAGAGATATTAACACAAACATTTTTTTTTTCAGTGAGACCATTGTATCATTTGTTGCTGTTCTGCAAAAAGGAACCTTGATAGAAAAATCTGGGGTTGGAGGACAGAGACAGAGAGACAGGTATCTCAAAGAGCTAAGGTAGACATATTGAAAGGAAATTTGGAAGGGCTGATGGATAAAGAGGTGCAGACTGTGACTAGCAGACTAGGGAGTCTGGGCCTCTACCATTTCTCACAGATACTCACAGGTCTTATACTCTATGAAAGATAAAGTGGAGGGCTAGGATTTTGTGCATGCAGGCAGGGCAGGTGGCTGAGTTGTGAGATTCTGGGATGTGCAGGGCTATGCTGTGTGGTTTAGTCATATCTTCTTTTGCTTGGAACTACAGGGGCTATAATGGTCACTTCCTTAACTCTGAGATCTTTCAAAACTAATATTTAATTAATGCACACTTTATAGAAGTCACACAATGATGCATACAATTTATTTTATTTTTATTAGTGATTTAAATAGTGACTACAATACTATAAGATAATAGGGGTATAATTCCATACCACTTTCCCTTTCCCACTCCCAACCCCTCCCAGTCCCTACCATAGCTACCATAGTTCTGGCAAGGTCATAGTTATGGGTACACATACACACACACACACATATAAAATATATATACATATACATATATGTATATATATTTTATATAAGTTCCATTAATCTTCACAACAACCTTGTGAAGAAATTATTATAATTAGCATTAGAAAATTAAAATAATTAAATTAAAATGAAAAATAGCATGAGGAAATTAAAATATTAGATGGTTAGGAATATTTCTTAGCATCTCATAGACTGTAAGTAGCAAAATGATTTGAAACAAAGATTAACTTCAAAATGACATTTCTTGCCAGTATGTCTGTTGGGGTCAGAAATGACAGGAAGTACCTGGGGGGACACAGACACTGCTGCACTACACAAGAACACATGTTCCCCAGGCACACAGTGAGGAAACTGCTGCACAGAAAATGGAAGTGGTAACAAGGGTCAGTATGACTTAAAAGTGAGGTGAAGGCAGGCTTGGATGTTTATAAGCTTGACCTACTGGCATGTCTCTCTCTCTTTCTCTCTCTCTCTCTCTCTCTCCCTAGGTAGGCCTGCCATCATGGACATTTCTCTCTATTTCTCTCTCTTGGCCCATGGATACTCCAACATGTGGGTGTTCTCAGTTTTCCTGAATAAAGTTCACATTTCCTGAAAATGAAATCATGCTTTCTCCTCAATTCTATGTTGAGTTTATGTGTGAAAAATCTTTAAATATGTAAGGAATTAACTTGACCCGTAGTCTCACCAATACATACCCATTTGTCATATTTTTCATATTGTTTAATGTTCTGTACTTTGTGTGTCCAGTTACTTTTGTAAAATCAAGTCATTTCACTTAATTATATGTAAATATCTCATTGTAATAGGGTATTTATCAAATGCCTTCTGTATTATTGACTTATCAAAAAAGTCATGATGTGTTTTTCTGATTTTCTATGTAAAAATGCATCATGACTTTTCCAACAATTCTTAGATGCTAGTAAGAGTGGTAGACTCTACAGATACAAATGCCAGGTAATTACTCATGTCCTTAGGTGAGATATCAGAACATGATTACTGGTTAAATAAAATGCAGATGACAAAACATTGTTATAGTGTGTTGTCAATTCATTTTTATATTCCATTTAAATATTTCTTTCTTTTTAATTTTTAAATATTTTAATAATATTATTTTTAATATTTTAATAATAATAAAAATTTAAATATTTATTTTCCTTTTTGTTGCCCTTGTTTTTTTATTGTTGTTGTAGTCATTATTGTTGTTGTTGTTGATGTCATTGTTGTTAGATAGGACAGAAAGAAATGGAGAGAGGAGGGGAAGACAGAGAGGGGGAGAGAAAGATAGACACGTGCAGACCTGCTTCACCGCCTGTGAAGCGACTCCCCTGCAGGTGGGGAACCAGGGACTCAAACTGCAATCCTTATGTGTGATTCGAATCACGTGCGCTTAATCCACTGCGCTACCTCCCGACTCCCCATTTAAGTATTTCAAAGTTTATTTCTTTTTATCACTGTAACCCACCACATTAATAACCGGAAAATCCAAATTCACATAAATATTCTAATAAATACAGAGAAAACTTTCAACAATATTCAACATCCTTTTACAATAAAACTTAAAAGACTGGAAACTGAAGAAAACGTTCTCAATTCTGTACACAACAAACTGTGACCATCATATGTGATGTCAAAAATTAATTAATTCAGGGCCAGGTGGTGGTGCACCTGGTTGAGTACACATGTTACAATGCAAAAGGACCCAGGTTCTAGCTCCTGGTCCCCACCTGCAGGAGGAAAGTTTTGTAGATGGTGAAGCAGGGATGCAGGTGTCTCTCTATCTCTCTCCCTTTCTACCTCCCCCATCCTCTTGATTTCTGACTGTTTCTATCCAATAAATAAAGATAAAAAAATTTTAAAAACCCGATCTTTGAATGCAAACAACTCTTCAGTTAAGCCTGAAAAAATATTTTAAAAATTAATTAATTCCCTTTTAGATTAAGAAAAATTAATCCACTATCCCTGTTACTATTCAACACAGTCTTGGAAGTTCTAGCCATAGCAATTAGACAAGAAATATAAAAGGAATCCAAATTGGTAAAACTATTATTACTCATAGATAGTATTACTGTGTATACAAACATTATAAAATAATACAGCAGAAAACTATTGAGATTTATTAGACAGTAAGCTAAGATGGCAGGTTGTAGAATTAATATACAAAACTTAGTGTTATATCTTCATGCAAATAGTAAACTAGAAGAAGAAATGCAAAACTCAATTTCATTTATAATAGAAACAAAAGTAAGTAGGTACACAAGATGAAATTTAATAAAGAGGATGAAAGATCTGTAAGTTTAAAACCATGAGTTACTACTGAAGGAAACAGATGTTAGACACATGCAAAAATGGGAAGATATTCCATGCTTGTAGACTGGAGAATTAACATAATTAAAATGGTGATTCTATGGAAAACAATATCTAGGTCCCACCAATTTTATTTAGGTGAATAGAAGAAATGCTCCAGAAGTTTATCTGGTACCAGAATAAACAAACAGAAAACAATTTCCAAGGCAATTCTGATTAAAAAATAAATAAATAAATAAATGAATAGCAATGGAGGTATCATGCTTGCTGATTTCAAACTACATTTCAGGGATGCAATAATGAAAACAATTCATGTTTCTGAAACAAAAACATATAAAGATCAATGGAATAGAATTGAGAGCCTAGAAATAAACTCTTACACCTACACATAATGAATGACTAGGGGCCCAGAACATTAGATAGAGAAAGAAGGTCTCTTTATTAAATGGTGCTGTTAGAATTGAGTTGACACAAGATGAAAAATGAAGCATTTAACTGTACACAAAAGTCAACTACAAATGTATCAAAGATTTGGGTGGTATACTGGAAACTATAAAATATATGAAAAAAGTGGGCAAAATACTTCACAATTTCTGCTTGTAAAGATCTTTGGATACTCAAGTTCAAAAACAAGGGAAACAAAAGCTATTAACAGACTTTTCACTAAAAAAGGTAGTCACATGGCCTAGAGACCCACCAAAAATGCTTAAAGTCACCGGTTATCAGAGAAATGTAAATGTAGAAAACAGTTAAATATCACCTCAAACCTATGAGAATATCATGCATGAGAATGTGGAGGAACAGGTGTTGATAAAAGTATCTTGAAAAAAGGAGACCTGTAACACTGTAAGGATGTAAACTAGTTCAGCCCCATGGAATACTGGAGAACCTTCAGATTATTGGGAATTGACTTACCATACAACATAGCAAATCTTCTAGGATTTATACAAAGAAGACAAACAAAACAAAACAACAACAATAAAAACATGTATCTGAAGAGATTTATGCACACTGATTTTCATAGCAGCACTATTTGTAATAGCTAAAATGTGGGAATCACACAACTGTTCAATGAAAGGTGGTTAAGGTGTAGTATGCAGACACAATGCAATTCTACTCAGTTATAGTAAACAATGAAATATCTTTTGCTACTTCTTGATGGAACTTGAAGGAATGATGTTAAAGGAGAAGTATGAAAACTGGATGACCTTTCTCTGAGGTGGGTTTTAAGAAACACAGAATGGTATAATGCACGGTGAAACTCAGACTAGCTATGGTCTATTGCAGTAAACCAAAGGACTCTAAAAGGGGATGCGGAGGGGCTTGAAAAGGGCTTAGGGGCTTAGTACACAATGGTGGAAGATGATTTCGGTTGATGATAGTCATGATGTGATGGCCTGTGTGTTCTATCTCATGAACTGCCACCTGGTCTGTGATAGGCTTGTGATGTATACACCGATCACAGAGACATGAACTATCCTGTGACAATAACTGATCTGTAAATCCTTATCTCTCTCTCTCTCCCTCATTCATAAAGTAGATAATGAAGTAAATCTTGTGGGTGGTTATTTGTTCCTCAGATTTTGTGCTAGAGTCAACTTTTGGAAAAGGACTTAATAAATCCCTGCTGTGCTCTCTCTAAAATAATATGAAAGAAATTAGCAGCATGTGGTTCGGGAGGTGGCACAGTAGATTCTCATTCATTGGATTCTCAAACATGAGGTCCCAAATTCAGTCCCGGGCAGCACATGTACCAGTATGATGTCTAGTTCTTTCTCTCTATACTCCTATCCTTCTCATAAATATATAAATTCTTTAAAAAAAATTAGCAGCAATAACACAGCTTGAAATCTGAAGGTGGGGACGAGTGAAGAGAAGGTTGTTTCCTTCCTTCCTTCCTTCCTTCCTCCCTTCCTTCCTTCCTTCCTTCCTTCTTTCCTTCCTTCTTTCCTCTTTTCTTTCTCTTTCTCTCTCCTTCTTCTTCTTTTTATTTTATTATTTTTTTGGCTAAATTATTTTTTTCACTAACCTCTCTGGTCAGTGAACAGAGAGACAGAGACAAGGAGGGAAGGAAAGACAATCAGCACTGAAGTTCGCCCTAGACAATACAAGCACCCACCCAGGTGAGTTATACTGCCATCTCTCAGCATATGTGGTATGTGTGAGAGACTACTGCTTGACCCACAAAGAAAATATAGCTAAAGAGACTCTAAATTTACATCTATGCCACTATAGTCTTAGGTGACTCCTGTCCCAAATTATCCTCTTTCCATGGAAAGGCTACTGGTTCTGTTTGTATAGATTCTCTTATAGGTTCTGTTATTTTAGCAAACAAACATTAAAATTCAAAGCACAATAGAATCTGTCTTCAGCAACTAAATGAAAGTTTTCCTGAAGTATAAAACTCCTAACAAACCTCATTTTTTCCAGTATATGTATAATATTTGGCTTATTATTAAAGACTCATACTTGAGATTAATGGATCCTAAGCTATTACTTTTTTGTCTGGGTGAACAAATATTCATTTATGTTTTTGTATACTTCTCTGTTTTTAGCTTTTAAATGTCCCTTTATGGAAACTCACTGTTAAAATGTTAACTTTACACTAGTCATAGAATTATAAAGAAGGAAATGCTAAAATCTTAAGTAGAAGTACAATATAGGATGACACATCAGGGCAAATATTTTTAAGCACATCCTAGGAGGAATGGAGAGTTAATGCCTGAATATCATAATGCATTATTAGCTAACATTTAAGGAAGATCTTTTTAAGTCAAATGCAATGTTGTGATTGGATAAAGACATCTCCAAAAGTATAAAATTCAGATGGACTCTAAAGATAAAGAATGTTAGTGATAAAATATCAATAGAAAAAATGGAAAATTATATGACTTGTTAAGGCCTGGAAATTAGTGAGCTAAGTTAGGCAGGAGGAGAGATACTGAAAGTGGATAACTGGTGTGAATTACATACTTGGATCTTCTGCAGAGTTCTACATGGGTCAATAGTTATTTTGGTTTAATATAGATAGACAAAGTTTTGACAATGTGTGGCCAGTACTTTCTTCAAACTAGGATCTTCAAAGATTTCATACATATTTTCTGATTTTTGATAGAGGCAGAGAGAATCTGAGAGGGGAAAGGGCTATGAGAGAGTGAGAGAGAGAGAGAAAGAGAGACCAAGACCGGCAGCACAGCTTCTCTGCTTATAAAATATGCCCCCCTGCAGATGGGAGTCAGGGGCTTGAATTGAGGCCCTTGCACACTATAATGTGCGTGCTCAACCAGGTGTGCCACCTACCAGCCACTATATATTTTATTTTATTTATTTATTCATTTATTTGATAGAGACAGAGAGAACCTGAGATGGAAAAGGGAGACAGAGAGGGTAAGAGAGAGACACCTGTAGCACTGCTTCACCATCTGTGAAGCTTCCTTGTGCAGGTGGGGATTCAAAGATTTCTTTACAAAACCAAACATACACACCTTATCTCTCTCACAGAGTTCTCAAGGAATGCCTAAATGTATTTTTAAATGACTCAACCAAATAAATATTCTAGGGATGTCATTGCTCTGGTGGAAGCAGGCTGAACCTTAACATTGAAATCAAACCAAAGAAGTTAACTTGGGACCTACAATCTGGGATATACAGTTTGGTAACTAAACTTCTGCAATCCTACTTCCTTCAAGTGATAGTATTGTTGAGAAGATTAAGCAAAATAATGCAAGGAAACCAACTATTAATAAGTGCTCAATATATTATCACTATTATCACTATGAAATAGGGTTGCAAACAATAATACAAATGGTTTCTGTGCTGTTCTTTGGCCTAGATTCTGTAGTTAGTTCTATTTAGTTATGAGATTGGGGTTCAGCAACAGGATGCAGTATTCATCTTCATGTGTCCAGAGGCAGATGCAGGAAAAAGCAAGGCATAGGTGTGGAGTCTGTTTTGTTAGGTTGTTAGAACTAGATTGCAAATTAATTTAGACACGTTTTTTTTAAAATTTATTATTTATTTTCCCTTTTGTTGCCCTTTTATTTTTTTTAATTGTTGTTGTAGTTATTGTTGAGGTTGTTGTTGTTGGATAGGACAGAGAGAAATGAAGAGAGGAAGGGAAGACAGAGGGGGAAGAGAAAGATAGACACCTGCAGATCTGCTTCACCGCCTGTGAAGTGACTACCCTGCAGATGGGGAGCCAGAGGCTCCAACCAGGATCTCTATGCGGTCTTTGTGCTTTGTGCCACCTGTGCTTAACCCGCAGTACTACCGCCTGACTCCCATTATTTGTAGTTTTTTTTAAAGTTTGAGGGAAATATGAGTTGCACTCTCTGCATAAGTCTTAAATATGCTTTTGTAAAGAAATGTACCAGTATAGGTAAGCCCCCAAACTAGATTGAATGAATTCTTTTTCTTAGACTGACTGATTTTTTTTTTCTTTTCTGTTGTTGCCAGAGACTGACTTTTTCAGATAGACAGGAAAGTGGAAAGGATACTGCAACTCTGAGACTTTCTCCAGAAGTGTGTTGGATCCTGGATCATGTGCATAACAAAGCAGGTACACTATCTAGTTGAGTTATCTTGCTGACTCTGGATTGATTATGGGATGGACATAGAGTAAATAGTAAATGGCAGATGTGATTGTTTTGCCACTGAGAATTTTCTCTTGGACTATGGTGGTTATTGTTGGAGAGGTGGGGGTGCAGAACTTTGGTGGTGGTTGCAATGTGGAACAACACCCTATAGTCTTAAAATCTCGTAAGCTATTACTAATCACAAACTAAAAAAAATGGTTTGTGAAAACAAAAGAGTTGTTCTCAGAATATAAAAGATATTAAATAAATTCTCACATTTGCTTGAGATTGACTCTTCCCTCAATAAGGGATTGATTCCACTAGAAAACTGTCCATTCTGTTCAGTGCTACTGATGACTAAGGTTAATTCTCAAGTGTATCTGGGAAAATGTCATTTGACCTAGAATATTATTTAATCTTTTGTCGGAGTTGTTAAAATGTGGACTGGGAAGATATAGCTCAGTCCCATAGCACAAGGACTTGCATAACTATTGCCTCAAAGATCCCATGTTTAATCCCTTCTACTTGCATTTGCTAAAGCTAAGTAGTATTATAATTCCCCCTCCCATTTCTCTCATTTTGACAAAGATTTATAATTACATAGGTATTAGATCCTCTTTTAAGACTTAATGTAAGGGGGATGTGAACAAATGTCTTATGCTCTATCCTTTCTTCCCATTTAGCTAGCTAATACTGTGTTTTGCCCAAAGGAAGAAGATCAAATCCACTTTGAAAGAAGTTTGTGACTAACCCATTATGTAAGACTTAAGATCTAAAAATATATAAATTAAAAAAATTTAACCTAAATTCATTAGGCTGAAAATCTCCTGCTATCTACTTATCAACAATTTATCTCTAGCCAATTTTAATATTTAAACTGAATAAAGTACTATGGGGAATGGCATCCTACTTCAAATAGTTTCACCAACATCTAGACCCACTTTTTGGTCCATTTTTCACATTTGTTTATGACAGTCAAAATGCCTCCTAATTCCTTTTCTTCTCTTGCTAAGATGCATAGATGTGGATTCTCCTACTCAAAACAGTTTTGTGGGATTTATTTATCTTTTATGCCTCAACTTAAGGAAACAGGTCCAAGTGTAGTGGGAAATAGAAAGTTAAGTTGCAGAAATAATTTGTTTAATTTTTATTTTCTTTTTACCCCTCCTGCTACCTCCCCACCTGGTTCCCAGTGTGGCCCTGGTGCTGGAGCACCCAGCTAACTTCCCTGCCATCCCTATTTAAATTCTTTTTTTTTTTAATTTTTTTTTTTTATTTAAGAAAGGATTAATTAACAAAATCATAGGGTAGGAGGGATACAACTCCACACAATTCCCACCGCCCAATCTCCATATCCCACCCCCTCCCCCGATAGCTTTCTCATTCTCTATTCCTCTGGGAGCATGGACCCAGGGTCATTGTGGGTTGCAGAAGGTAGAAGGTCTGGCTTCTGTAATTGCTTCCCCGCTGAACATGGGCGTTGACTGGTCAGTCCATATTCCCAGCCTGCCTCTCTCTTTCCCTAGTAGGGTGGGTCTCTGGGGAAGCTGAGCTCCAGGACAAATTGGTGGGGTCTTCAATCCAGGGAAGTCTGGCCGGCATCCTGATGACACCTGGAACCTGGTGACTGAAAAGAGAGTTAACATACAAAGCCAAACAAATTGTTGAGCAATCATGGACCCAAAGCTTGGAAAAGTGGAGAGGAAGTATTAGGGAGGTACTCACTGCAAACTCTAGTGTACTTCTGCTTTCTTACTTTGGTGCCATACTCCAAACTCAGTCAATTTCTGCTTTGCGTTTCTACTTCTTTTTTTTTTTTTTTACATGCATAACATTCCCCAGATTCCCATTTAACAATACAACCCCCACTATTTCATTCATCATTTTTCATGGACCTGTATTCTCCCCACCCACCCACCCACCCCAGAGTCTTTTTAAAGAGTCCTATTAAAATTCTAAAGACTAAATTTATAAAGGGATAACCATATGTTTTCCTATATTTTTGTATGTTGAGATTTATGTGGAGATATGACTTTCTCACACAAATTACATATTGGATAAAATAAACCATGAAGTTTAATTCATTATTATTATTTAAAATATTTATTTATTTATTCATCCCTTTTGTTGTTCTTGTTGTTTTATTGTTGTATTTATTATTGATGTCATTATTGCTGGATAGGACAGAGAGAAATGGAGAGAAGAGGGGAAGACAGAAAGAGGGAGAGAAATATAGATACCTGCATACCTGCTTCACCACTTGTGAAATGACCACCCTGCAGGTGGGTAGTCAGGGGCTTGAACTGGGATCCTTATGCCTGTCCTTGCTTTGCACCACCCGCGCTTAACCCGATGCTACTGCCCGACTTCCCAATCCATTATTTTTTATTTTATTTTATTATTTGTTTATAATCCATTCTTTTAATACTTTTATTTTATGAAGAAGGTAATGGATTACAGTAGAGTTGTTGACACATGGGTACAAATTAAATTCTCATCTCGTCATGATTGTTACTTGCAAAATACTCATTCCCAACATAGGTCCTTTTCCACCATTGTGTCCTAGGATCCACAAACCCAGCCCCTTAGCCCTCTCCCTGACCTCCTTCCTCATAGTCTTTGCTTTTGTTCAATACATACCACTCCATCCAAGTTTTATCTTGTGTTTTTCCATTTTGTTCTTGTTTCTTAAGATTCACATATGCTATGAAGCATCAGCATAAGCTTAGGTTTAAAATTCCTGAGAGTGGGGCTGGAGTAGTACTATATCCTTATAATGTCTTGGATTTAGAATAAGACAGACACATGTTCATTATTCATAAATTCATGTTTTTCTTATTGCTAATGTATTTGTTTTTGACATGAAACATTCAACTCCATAAAGTAACAATTTAAAGATATTTGGTAAGAGTTTCTCTTCCTTCTTTCCTTTCTTTCTTTCTTTTTTTATGCTTGAACATGAACTGTAAATTCTCATAGTGCCATGTGGTGGAGCTCACAGACAAAGGTTGATTCTCAGATTTTTTTTTCTTTCATTGTTTTCCTGTTTGTTATATTCAAAATATTTTTAAATCATATTACCATGTTGATGCTGATTAACTTTCCTATAAAAGTTATGATTTGATTTTATATTTTTAATGAAAATTTCCCTACTAGGTCTTAGCAACTTCCAATAAGATGCACCAATTCAAAGAAAATGAATTGTGGGATACAAAATTTATGGTGCAGTATCATTTACTATACAGACACATAAGAAAACATGAGATTAAAATAACATGCCTTGGGGGGGCAGGGCCAAGATGGCAACATGGAGGCAGTTGCTGGCGTGAGCTCCAACAAGCAGTGGCTTGTGACCTAGTATTCGCTGGATAGGGTAAGATATTGGGTAAGATATTTGGCTGTCAGTAGGAGGGTGAATAAGGGGTCCTAGGTTTGACACCAAGGAGGGGTTCTATAGCTCACTCTTGGGTTAGAAAATGGAAGAAAAAGAAAGGAAATCTTTTAATTATTTCTGAATCTCACCCCTCCCCCTCACCTCAGAACCAGACCCTAGGGGCTGGACAGTCTCTCCTAGCAGGCTTCCCGCTGAGCTATTTTCTTTATCAAGATTTCTGGCTCACTAGGGGTATCATTCCAATCCTTTTCCATTTTCAGTTCCTTCTTTTTTTTTATTCTAAGTGGCTGGAGCCACTTACAGAAAATTTGAGCGACAAAATACCTGCCCAATCAGAGCCTCAGCCCTTCCTGGGAAAAACTACCAGGAGGTTTTATTTATTTATTTTTTGGATACTTCAAACAATTGGCTGTCTTTGCTCAGGCTGCCTCAGGCAATCTGGAGCTGTCCAAGCTGCAGACTGACTGCTAGGTTTTTTTTTACTCTATTCTATTTTATTATTACTATTATAGATATGTGTGTCCCTCCCCCCCCGCTTTTTCAGATTGACCAAAATTAACTCTTATTGTTTTTTCCATTGCTAGGTGATTGGGTGTCTTATCTGTTGTAAGAGGAACTGGTTTCACTCTATCTCTTCCTTCCACTCTCCTCTCATTTTTCCTTCCTCCTAGCTAATTAAAAAAAAACAAAACACTCTTTTCTTTCACTGCTCTTCTTCTTCTTTTTGTTTCCTGAATCTTGTCTTCTTTTCATCCTTCCCCCTTCCTTTACTTTCTGAATTCACTGATAATCATTTGTGAATTATTTTGGTGAAGAAATCTGACTCAGAGTGGACTCTGTGTGTGTGTCTCTCTTGTCTACTTTCCTTTCTCCTCTTGCAAAACCTAGAATATTCAGTAGACAGTAGCTTTGCATAATTGTCTATTCTTGATTTCCCTTTTCTCCTTTCTATTTATTTTTCTTTTGGATTTGGTTGCTAAATTTTCTTGGACTGGAGGTGTTGTTTGGCTAACCAGTATTGGTGAAACTGCATTAATCCTTACTTCAGTTACTCTTGTTGTAATTTCTTTTTTTTTATTGTTTAATTGCTGAGGTTGGTGACTGCATTTGTCATGAAGGAATTTAGTATAGTGTGGCTTGTACTCAAAACACAACAATTGAAGAATAACAGAATACAAAATTATAAAACACATCAATTAATAAAAGGTTAAATAAAGAGCAAATAAAACTGCAACCACAATGAATCAAGACAGGAGCCCAGAAGAAACACCAAATCAGCCAGAAGTAACCATAGATAAGAAAAGTATGCAAGCAATAGTAAATCTATTAATCACAGAAATAAAGACTACTATGGTGGAAAGAGCTAGCAGAATTAGGGAAAGAACAGATGAGACCCTCAATGAAAATACTACCTACCTCTAGATAATTAGAGAACTGAAAGCTGAGATAGCTGAACTAAAAGGTCAATTAGCAGAAAGAGCTAATATTATAAAAGGACTGAAGAAAGAAGCTGAGGGAAGGGAAAGTAGGATAACAGAAGCAGAAAAAAGAAATAGCCAGACAGAGGATGAGTCAGAGAAAACAAAGAAAGAGGTAAAAAGAGTCCAAAAAGAGATTGAGAGTCACTGAAAACAACAACAGAGAGATATGGGATGATCTCAAAAGAAGTAACATTCATATAATTGGCCTGCCAGTGGAAGAAAGAGAGGAAGGGGAAGTAAACATTCTAGAGGAAATAATAAAAGAAAACTTCCCAGACCTAAACAACAGAAAGAACATTAAGATTCAAAAGGCTCAGAGAGGCCCAAACAGAATCAACCCAGACCTGAAGTCACCAAGAGACATCATAGTTACAATGAAAATCAGTATGGATAAAAAAAAGGATCCTAAAGTTTGCAAGAGAAAAAAGATAGTCACATACAGGGGAAACCTATAAGACTATCAGCAGACTTCTCCATTCAGACTCTAAAATCCAGAAGAGAATGGCAAGATATGTATCGAGCCCTGAATGAAAAAGGATTTCAACCAAGGTTAACATATCCTGCTAGACTCTCATTCAGACTAGATGAGGGATCAAAAGCTTCTTAGACAGACAACAGTTAAAGGAGGAAACCATCACCAAGCCTTCCCTGAAGGAGGTTCTAGAAGCTTCTGCACAGCCAAAGAAGCTATCACACAAAGAGACCCCTCACAGAATGGGAGAAGATCTTCACATGCCATACATCAGACAAGAGACTAATCACCAAAATATACAAAGAGCTCAGCAAATTTAGCACCAAAAAAGCCAATGACCCCATCCAAAAATGGGCAGAGGATATGAACAAAACACTCACTTCAGAGGAGGTCCAAAAGGCTAACAAACACATGAAAAATTGTTACAGGTCACTGATTGTCATAGAAATGCAAATAAAGACAACACTCAGATACCACCTCACTCCTGTGAGAATGGCATACATCAAAAAGGACAGCAGTAACAAATGCTGGAGAGGCTGTGGGGACAGAGGAACCCTTCTGCATTGCTGGTGGGAATGTAAATTCATTCAGCCTCTCTGGAGAGCAGTATGAAGAACTCTCACAAGGCTAGACATGGACCTTCCATATGACCCAGTAGTTTCTCTCCTGGGGATACACCCTAAGGACTCTGTAACACCCAACCAAAAAGGTATGTGTACATCTATGTTCATAGCAGCACAATTTATAATAGCTAAAACCTGGAAGCAACCCAGGTGCTCAACAACAGATGAGTGGCTGAGAAAGCTGTGGTATATGTACACAATGGAATACTATGCAGCTATGAAGAAGAACAATGAACCCACCTTCTCTGCCCCATCTTGGATGGAGCTAGAAGGAATTATGTTAAGTGAGCTAAGTCAGAAAGATAAAGATGAGTATGGGATGATCCCACTCATCAACAGAAGCTGAGAAAGAATAATAGAAAGGAAAATTAAAAGCAGGATTTGACTGAGTTTGGAGTAGGGCACCAAAGTAAAAACTCTGGGTTGAGAGTGAGGGTTGGTTTCACGGGGTGGGTGGTGGTGGTGGATGGAATGGGATACAGTCTTTTGGAGGTGGGAATGGTGTTTTTGTACACTCCTATTAATTTGTAGTCACATAAATCAATATTTAAGTAATATGTAAGTTGAAAAACTGATGGTATGTCTCAAACTTTTAAAGCATAGAGTAAGTCTTTTTGATACATAGGCTGAGTCTTTGAAATGTTGACCCTCTTAAAAGCTTAGTCCAGGGAGAACAGAAGCAACCTGTGGCATAACTATATACAAATAATGTCAAAGGACATAAAGTCTGGTAATGTGTTGTATGATACAGCAAATCCTAACAAAGGGATATTTCAAAGTTAACCCAATTGCCAAACAATGTGATTATAGTAATAACTATCTATTGTCTTCTTAAACCCTAAGACAGCAGGAACCTCCTGCTTCCTCTATAGAGCCTATATTTCCCCCAGTCCTGCAACCCCTGGGAGGGAGGACTCATTTTTCTACTGCTTCTCTCATGTCATACCAAATGATATTTCATCCATTGATCCCAACCTAATTAGTGCAAGGACTACCACCTCAGCATGCTTCACTTCAGACTGTGTCCAGAGAAGTAAGACATGGAATGTCAACCATTCACCCCCATTATTCAGGTGAAACCTTACCTTTCATGGTATTCTCTACTTCCATTCCAGGAGGTTCACTTCCTAACAAAGTCCCAAAACCTAGATATAGACCAGATCCTGTAAGATAGAGTATATGTTCATATGTATCCATAAATTTGGACAAAATATATACCTGAAAGCAAAAATACACAATAGTCTGTAGTAAGTCAGTGCAGGGAAATTGTGCAGATGCAGTTACATCTGCCACGTTGTTCCCTCAGGCTATTGCTAGTTTCCATGAGAGTTGGAACATTCTCAGAGCGCCTGTTCAGCCATATTGTCCTCTCAGGCTATTGCCAGTTCCTGTGAGAGTTGGGACATTCTCGGAGTGCCTTTCCCAACCAATCCTGTCCTGACTCGTCACTCCTGGTTTTTGCCCTATAAAGCCCTTCTTCTTCTGTGCCTTACTTTTGCCCACTTTTCTCTTCAGTGATTAGACGCAGGGAAGGTTGCTGTGTGAGGTGGCCATTTTGGCTAGCTCCACATGGCCCGAACCACTGAGCTCTCACCCAACTCTGAGGTGCCCACGTGAATAAAGAAGTGTGTTCCCTCTCTGCTCCAGTTCTCCTCTCTCTCTCTTCTCAGCATCGCATCAGGACAAGTCAGTATCTAGTTCATAATGAAATAGTGTCTACTTAGACTTAGATACCCTCCTCTCCTACTTCCTATAATAGTTCTCTCACTCACTCCAAAGCTAACCTTATCAAAGCAAGGACTGTAAAAGATGAATAAGGCCAAGATACTGGCGTAATTTAGTGATGACTCTTCAGTCATTATCAGGTCCTTCCATCAGCTGGGGCCCTAATTGGGGAGTCCTGTGATTCCCAAACAGACTTGATGGGCCTATCCCTCGAATAAATCCCTCTCTCCATTGTTACTGGTCATTTCTATCAGGAACAACACATAGACCCCTTTGTGGGCTACCATAGTACCTTGCCCTCAACTTGGATCAACAATGACAGAGAATGTTCCATCCTCTGAAGGGAGGATTGACAGCATACTGTATCCTACACCTGAGGAAGATGGGTCGATATTGGGGCATCATGGAATGATCCTACTCATGACCACAGAATGTGAGCTCAGATCTTGAGGGATGCCGAGGTCACATAGGCTCCTAAGCTGATTATGGGCCCCAGAAACATCAAGTTAATGGGTTTCACAGTCAACAATATTTATACTCTTTTCCCATATTAGAGAGCTACTCTCTTCCCTGATCAGCTTTCTGGTCCTTTTTCCAGTCAGGACATCATCTACTCAGACAATAACTTGGATCCACCTGCATATCAGATTTCAGGCTCAGGGGCAAAAACTAGTATAGCCCCAGGCCCTTTGGAATTTAACTAAAATATGCCTACTTGCTATCTAAAAAATGAGGACCCCCCCAATTATTCATCTGCACTATTCCAGCCGTTAGGTCCATGATTGGTCAGCAATTTATTTGACTTTGTATGTTGACTCTCTTTTCAATCCCAGGTTCCAGATGCTAACATGATGCTGACCAGGTTTCACTGGACAGACAACCTCAACTATGTCTCCTGGAGCTCTGCTTCCCCAGAGCCCCACCCTACTAGGGAAAGAGAGAGGCAGGCTGGGAGTATGGATCAACCTGTCAATGCCCATGTTCAGAGGGGAAGGAATCACAGAAGTCAGACCTTCTACCTTCTGTATCCCATAACAACCTTGGGTCCATACTGCCAAAGGGTTAAGGAATAGTAAAGCTATCAGGGGAGGGGTTGGGGTATGGAGTTCTGGTGGTGGGAATTGTGTGAAGTTGTACCCCTCTTATCCTATGGTTTAGTCAATGCTTCCTTTCTATAAATAAAAATAAAAATAATAACATGCCTTAGGTTACCGTGGATTTTATATGCTCAGAAGATATTAACTCTATGTTCACTGATTTTTTTTCCTTAAAAAGTTATCACTGCTCTAAAATGGGAATGTTTGTTATCTGAAATCAAGAAATACTATTCAGTTAATCTATGAAATAGGGCTTGGGTTGGGAAACATCTTAATGATAATGCAAAAAAGGCTGTCCTGCTTGAGGATATGAGGTCCCAGGTACAATCCCCAGCACCACCATCAGCTAGAGCTGAGCAGTGTTCTGATTGTTTTGTGTCTTTCTCTCTGTATCTTCTTAAAATAAAAATCACACACACACACACACACACACACACACACACACACACACACACACACACACACACACACATATATATATATGATAGGGCTTATGCAGACCTGTCCAGCTGTGTTACTTCTGTACACTAATTCAGAGAGATAAGAAAAATATAACGTGTATAATGAACAGAACTATACCACTTTCTGCAACAACATCAACCTTATTAAAACAATTTTATTTAGTAGGGATTTTAGTATGGTTTTTAAAGTCACACTGCTGGGAAATTGTGCAGATGCAGCCACATCTGCCATGTTGTCCCCTCGGGCTATTGCTAGTTCCCACGAGAGTTGGGACATTCTTGGAGCACCTGTTTCACTATGTTGTGCCCTCAGGGCATTATCTATTTCCCCGCCATAGTTGAAGTGCTTTGGTTACTCCTCCCCCTTCCCATTCTCGTGAAAGCTACTCCTATAAAAGTCCTTTCTGCATCTCTCTCTATTGCCGGCACTTCACTTCAGTGTTTAGATGCAGGAAAGGTTACTGCGTGAGGCGGCCATTTTCACTACCTCCACGTGGCCCAACCTGTTTCTCTCGCACCCAACTCTGAGGTGCCAGCGCAAATAAAGATTTTTGTTTCCTCTTCACTCCGGATCTCCTCTCTCTCTTCTTCGTGGCGCAACCCGACACCTGGCACCCAACATGGGACGTGACCTTCCCATCCCCCAGATAAGTGACAATCTGGCTACCTATGCACTATGGCCTTCTCTTCTGCTTGTGAAGAGATCTCCAAAGGCCTCTGCCCTTTCTTCAAGATACTGTTTCGCTGTTTCTGGGACATTTATTTCTGGACCACTCTGTGGTTTCTGCCTAACGCCAGCCCGCAGGAGCCCAATGCCAGCCTGCAGGAGCCCAACGCCAGCCCGCAGGAGCCGGCTTTCCACCGTGTGGTGTGGGGCATTGGGCATGGGCTCCTCTCACGCTGCTCAGCTGTTGAGAGCAGGGCAGCAGGCATGGTGGGCAGGGCTGCAGCCCATCCTGGCAGCCACCCTGGGGCACCTCGGCCTGCACAGCCAGCCCACCCGCCCTCCTGCTATGAAGTCTGGACAGATGCTGGACCACCCGGAGACCACGGGCTCCCTGCCGAAACTGGGCCCCTTGGCCGAGATCCCCAACTCGGCTCTGAAGTCACAAAAGCTAGAATACACAGAGATTCCTGCAGAGATCACTGCCTACAATTCCTGGAGCTGAAGTTGCGCAAGAAGCCACCACTGGACAACACACTCCCCGAATGGCTAAGACAGTATAGATCTAAACTGGTGTTTAAAATGACACGTCTTCGTAACAAAAGTTTTCCTCCTTGTGTATTGAAGACCATGTTTACTAAGTTAATTGCAGTGGTCAAGTTTTCTACAAAAAAGTGGAATTCCAACGGCTGACCTTCCTCATGCAACAATTCACCCCCCCCCCGGCAATTCTTCAGTGGACATCTGGTTTGTACTGGCACTTCTATCGGGCTCACTGGTACACCTCTTGGACACTTTACACAACTCTACAGAAGCTTCCCTTTATGCTGCTGGGTTCCTCAAAGACTGACTGCAGCCAGCTGCCTTGGGACTCTAGGCCATATGCCCCCATGCTAGGTAATACCCATCGAGGCAAGTAACGCCCCCTAGAGGCAAAAGAAGCCCACAGAGGCAGGAAATGTTTTTTAGCTGATAAAGTCTTGCCCACAGAGGCAAAAACGCCCCCCTCAGGCTTTTCCTTGGCAGCACACTGGTTCTTGTTGCTCGCTTACATGTTCCTCCATGTTTGTGCCAGTTTCTTTTTTGAAAATGCCTGTACGATATAGGTTTCTGTTCACCCTACACTCCTGATACTATGGTCATTTTGTTTTAAAAAAGGGGGGGAATTGTTGCTATGCTTCACATTGATTTAGTCTTACCCCCCCACCGAGAGATTTGGTTTAGCCCTTGCTAGTTTTCACACTACTCCCTTCTCCCCACCCCCTATCCTACATACTTCCTGAGTTCCTGCGGCAGCCACCAGAGGAGAAGGATGGAAGACAGATCTGTGTGGTGATTAGTTTAGGAGTCCCTCTCTGCCACTGGAGGAGAAAGATGGAGCAACACATTGCCCACTCGTGAATAAAGATTAAACTGTGTTCTAGCTCAGCCATGTGTCTCTGGTCGTCTCTGTTACCCACCCGTGAAGCCAGCCCCAGAGAAAACAACATCACACATTTGTGTAAAGTTAAATAAAGCTGAAAATGCATATTTTTTCTGGACTATAATTTCAGAGTTGTCTTTAGAACTTTATACATGTTAGAAGCACATGTTAAAATACAAATGGGATTTTGTATTATGTGGGAAATTTGAGAGGCTACAGACAATCAGTTAACAGTGATGTGTATACTTTTGATTAAAACCAAGAAAGAAAAAGCTTCACTTCAATGAGTTACTCAAATCCAAAGTTTATAAAAAATGAACATTATTGCTATTTTTCCAACACATCTAAAAATATAGGCAAGATAAATATGTTCCTTCTATAGATAGAACAACTGATTGACTTTGTGAAAACTATAGTGGTTGGGGTGGCTTGTGTACAGAACTTTTGTGGTAGGTGCCATATGAAACTATACTCCTATAATCATATGCAATTATAAGGCATTATAAAGTCAATAATAAAAATAATATAAAAAGTTATGTTCAAGTAAATATTACTATTCAATTATAAGCCAAATCTAGGCTACACATTTTAATGTAACATACATTGTTGGGGTTTTAAATAGAGACAAGATGTCTCCAAAGGGAATTAGCTCATTCACTATTCCAGTGATAAAATATGTTGGTCTAAAGAGTATCAAGTAGCTTAATTAGAAGTCAACAAAAGTTAGAGGGAAAATTGGTTTTACTGGGGAAAAAAAACAGAAGTAACAACAAAAGCTGTTTAAGATCATGCTAAAGAGAATGTTAGAATGAGTGCAATATGAGACAACAAGTCCTGTTAGTACAGAGTCAGGTCAGCTATACATCAAAGCACAAGGTCTACTTAACGTCCATAACCTTGAACTATTATGTCCTTGCTTTGCAAGTGAGCATATATTGTTAGTATGTGATCATACCTAACAGGTACTTTGATAGATTTTTGAGGCTTCAAAGGAGAAACTTAAAGTGAAGGGATGAAGAAACATGTATAATGCAATTGTAATACAACCCTATGAGTGTTTAAATTAGCTTCTAGAAGTATATGGTATGGGAATAACAGAAGTTATAGCTAATACTAGGGACAGGTATCAAGTAAAATAGCAGGCTTCATAGAATAAGTGACATCTGAGCTGGGTCAAATAAAAAAGCAACTAGAAGTTCAGTAAGTCCATAACAAAGCAGGCAAGAGGAATACAATTTTAGTTCCAAGAAATAATGTCTCGTGCAGTAGCTTTGTGATACTAAGGCCCAACAAGGTTAGATATTCTCTGGAGATTAAATTTAGGACCAAATTCAAGACACTACGGTGATCAAATGCTTATATTATACTAGTGTTTGTTGACAAAATATTCCCTACTAAAGAGGTGGGGGAGTGTTGGGGCAGGAAGGTCTCACTGTCTGTTTTGTAAAGAAAGCTTGGTACTAGTCACTATTTTTAGTTTAATTGTGCTTCACAACTGCTTCCGCATTACAATAGCAGAGTTGCATATTTGCAACAGAGTGAATATCTTGGAAAGCATTTCCATCCAAAAAAAAAAAATAAATAACATGGCTTCATGTAGAATTTTGGTTCACCTTACTCACCAGTCATCTGCACTGAATCTAATATGGGGGGAAATGTGGGATTACATATAAATAGGTTGTGACCAATGGCATATCTTGAAAATAACAATTAAAGTGATGGCATTAACTATAATTAATGTAGTATATACTTCCTATTGTGTGAATCTCATTAAGTACACATCATTTAACAAAATACCTATAGGCATACCCACATTTAGGCTTCATGGACATGAAAGAGGGTCAAGAAAAACTAGTTATAAACCCCATCAATCTGACCCAGGGCCCATGTCTGTTCATATTTAGCACAGGTGCCTATGTAACCTCTGCATCCCTATAGGTCTGAGCTCACATTCCATGGTCATATCTAGGCACATTCTAGGCTGCGCACAGTTCAGGACCCATCTTCCTTGAGTAGCAGAGCATGTTGACCCAACCTCCCTTCAGAGAGTGGGTCAGTCCCTACCATTGCTTTCTACATTGATGGCAATGTCATGTAGAGGTCCACAAGAGGGTTTATGATGTTTTTCCTGATGGAAGTGCCCAGTGATGGTGTAGAGAGGGATCTGTTAGAGGTCTAGGCCCATCATACTTATGTGGTAATCCCAGGATTCTCCAACTAGGGCCTCAAATGATGAGGTGGCCTGGTAGTGACCAAAAGAGCTATCATTATAGTGTGCTGGTCTTAGTAGAAACTATTTGATTAAGTACTTTAAACTTTCTATGTAGGTCTTTCTTTCTTTCTTTCTTTCTTTCTTTCTTTCTTTCTTTCTTTGTTTCTCTCTCTCTTTCTTTCTTTCTTTCTTTCTTTCTTTCTTTCTTTCTTTCTTTCTTTCACCTCCAGGGTTATCCCTGGAGCTCAGTGCCTGCACTACAAGATCACTGCTCCTGGAGGCCATTTTCCCCATTTTTGTTGCCTTTTTTGTGCACTTGTTGTTGTTATTACTGTTACTGCTGTTGCTGGATAGGACTGAGAGAAATCAAGAGAGGAGGGAAGACAGAGAGGTGGAGATGAAGATAGACAGCTGCAGACCTGCTTCACAGCTTGAGAGGCAATCCCCTTGCAGGTGTGAAGCCAGGGGCTCAACTGGGACTCTTATGCTGGTCCTTGTGCTTTGTGCCATGTGTGCTTAACCCGTTGCACTACCACCTGGCCTTCTCCATTTTAGGTTTTTCTACTTTCTTGCTACAATTATTGATATTGATAGGGTTTACAGTTAATGGTATTTATATGCTTTTCCCATATTTGGGAGCTACTCTGCCCTAATTCAGCTTTTTAGTCCTATTCCCAACTCTGACACCATCTGCCCAGACAATACTTTTAGCCTACATGCATGTTAGCTGTCAGGCTCAGGCAAAAATTAGTAAAGTCATGGGCCCCTTGGAATATACCTTAAATAGACTTCCTAGATTCTTCTAGCATGAAGACCCTAAATCTCATCTGCTATACTCTTACCTTTTGGTTCCTGATTATTAAACATTTTGTTCTGCTTTGTATCATAGTGCTTTTCAGCTACTACATTCCTGATGTTACCATGATGCCAAACTGACTTCCCTGGGCAGATGACCTAACCAATGTGTTTTGGAACCTCACCTCCCCAGAGCCCTGCCCCACTAGGGAAAGAGAAACAGGTATGGACCAATCTTCCAATGCCCATATCCAGTGGAAAAGCAATTACAGATGCCAGATCCCCCACCTTCTGCACCCCATAAAGAATTTTGGTCTATACCCTAAAAGGATAAAGAATAGGGAAGCTTTCAATGGAGAGGATAGAATATAGAACTCTGGTGGTGGTAATTGTATGGAACTATACCCCTCTTAGCCCATAATCTTGTCAATCATTATTAAATCACAAATAATAATAATAATAATAATAATAATAATAAGAAGAAGAAGAAGAAGAAAAGAAAAACTAGCAGAAGAAGGAACAAAAAAGTAGGCTACTATGGAAAACAAATATGAAGAAAATTCACAGATTGCTGAAGTGTTGGATCTAGAGCTAGAGAAGGGTCCAAAGGGGCAAGAACTTGGAGATTTGGGGTAAGTTCTCTATGTTCCTTTAGTTGATGGACATAAAGTCAAGAATTCTGGTAACACTTCTACTCAACTTAAAAATTTAAGAAGTCTCATCAATGGCAATGAACTTAATAATGTTCTATCCAAGTTTAATTTTCATTGTCTTGTATTCAACATTTTACAGATAACAAACACGTTTTTTGTTTGTTTGAATATAACCATAATGACTAGTAAAATGGGACACATGCTTAGAAATGAGTTAAGAGTTGAACAGTCCAAAACTCTAGATGTTTCACAAGTATAAAAAAAAGATATATAAAAAGAATTAACTGCTTAACTGATAATGACTTCTTCAACAGAGGACAATGAATTAAAACCTTTAACCCATTGAGATGACTTGGAATTTTATACATACCTAGCCAACTATAAATCAAGAGGTAGTGTAATAAAGACATTTTTAGACATGTTAAATGCTCAAATATTTGACCTGCTAAGTACCACATTTCAAGGAACTCTGGAAAATGTCTTCCCTTAAGTTAAAAAGCAAAGAGAGAGAGAGAGAAAAAGAGAGGGAGTCAAAGGACCCAAATCAGAATAGAGGCAAAAGGGATTTTTCTTGGAAAATGTCACAGTAAATCTTGGAGTGAGGGCTGCAAAACTAGAAGAGTGCCAGGGCTTTTGGGAATCAAATGAAACAATGAACAATCAAGCATGTGTATTTGCCATCCAACCATGACCACCATTATTGAAGACCTAATACCGCCAATGTGCTGAGGATGAAATATTGTCACATAATAATGCATTTCTCACTGATTTAATTGTCTAAATGGGCCAACAGAAGAATGAGGTGATTGCCTTAGTTTGACATGTGCCTTTTGAAAGTGTGAACTGGACTTTAGTAGTATGTACTCAGTGGTGCTTAAAATTCTTGCAGCATTTCTGCAAAGCACTTAAATCTCTGCTGCTCTCAGTACACTTGTCTTGACAGACAAAAAGAAGCCAATTATTTAAAAATCCTACTTTGAAATCCATGGTTAGAGATTAATGCAATCACTACTCAGTTCTGGTTTATGGTGGTGCTGGGAATTGAACCTGAGACCTCATTATCTTAGATGTGGATGTGTGTTATGTAAACTTCTATGGTATTCTCTCTTAGCCCTTTCTCACAGGTTTAATTTTAATTTCAAATTGTGTCTGGATAGGGAAGTAGTGACTGCTACGTAATTTTGACAATTTAATTACCTAAGCTAATACAACCTAAGAATGCATGCTTGTTCACAAAGCAAAATATAATTGATAGGTTCTAACTATATTTTTCTTTTTTTTTTTTAAAATTTTTTATTTAAGAAAGGATTAGTGAACAAAAGCATAAGGTAGGAGGGGTACAACTCCACACAATTCCCACCACCCGATCCCCATAACCCACTCCCTCCCATGGTAGCTTTCCCATTCTCTATCCCTCTGGGAGCATGGACCCAGGGTCGTTGAGGGTTGCAGAAGGTAGAAGGTCTGGCTTCTGTAGTTGCTTCCCCACTGAACATGGGCGTTGACTGGTCGGTCCATACCCCCAGTCTGCCTCTCTCTTTCCCTAGTAGGGTGTGTCTCTGGGGAAGCTGAGCTGCAGGACACATTGGTGGGGTCTTCAATCCAGGGAAGCCTAGCCAGCATCCTGGTGGCATCTGGAACCTGGTGATTGAAAAGAGAGTTAACATATGAAGCCAAACAATTTGTTGAGCAATCATGGATCCCAAGCTTGGAATAGTGGAGAGGAAGTGTTAGGGAGGTACTCACTGCAAACTCTAGTGTAATCCTGCTATCAGGTATATATTTTGCAGTAGTTTATGGATACGTGTGAACATAAGCTCTCTCTCACAGAAACTGGTGTATATTTAGGTTATGGGACTTTGTTAGAAAGTGAACTACCTGAGATGAAATTAGAGTGTACTATTAAAGGAAAGGTCTCACCCGAGTAATGAAGCTGAAGGGTTGTCATTCCACACGTGAAGTCTCTGGATACATTCTGAGGTGAAGCATGTTGAGATGGCAATCGTTGCTTTGGTTAGGTTGTGATCGGCGGATGCAATATTATTTGGTTTGGATTGGGAGATGTATACGGGAAAGTGGGCCCTATCCAAGGGTTCCAGGACTGGGGGAAGTAGGGGCTCTATAGTGGAGATGTGAGGTTCCTGCTGTCTTAGGGTTCAAAAAGACAATCAATAGTTAATATTATCATCACATTATTTGTTAATTGGGTTAACTTTGAAAAGTCCCTTTGTTATGGTTTGCTGTACAGTACCCAGTATCTTGTATATAGCTGTGCTATTGGAAGCTTCTAATCTACTTGGTCGAGGCTTTTGAGAGAGTCCGTATATCAAATACATAGCCTATATATTAAAAAGATTCAGTTTGTGTTTTGAGAAACTTTGAGACATACAATTGATTTCCCCCTCTCATATTAATTAACTACTGATTTATATGTCTACATTTTGCTAGGAGTGTACATAAACACCATTCCCACCACCAAAGGACTGTGACCCATCCCTCCCGCCCACTCCCACCCCCCACTGGCCCAGGAAGCTACATGTCTACCCCTCACCACTGGGTTTTTACTTTGGTGCCCTACTTACAATTTGATCAGGTCCTGCTTTTAGTTTCCCTTTCAGATCTTCTTACTCAACTTCTGTTGATGAGTGGGATCATCCCATACTCATCTTTATCTTTCTGACTTAGTTCACTTAACATAATTCCTTCTAGCTCTGTCCAAGATGGGTCAGAGAAGGTGGGTTCATTGTTCTTCATAGCTGCATAGTATTCCATTGTGTATATATACCACAGCTTTCTCAGCCACTCATCTGTTGTTGGGCACCTGGGTTGCTTCCAGGTTTTAGCTATTATGAATTGTGCTGCTATGAACATAGGAGTACACACCTCTTTTTGGTTGGGTGTTATGGAGTCCTTGGGGTATAACCCCAGGAGAGGAATTATTGGGTCATATGGAAGGTCCATGTCTAGCCTTCTGAGAGTTTTCCAGACTGCTCTCCACAGAGGCTGTACCAATTTACATTCCCACCAGCAATGTAAAAGGGTTCCTCTGTCGCCACATCCTCTCCAGCATTTGTTGCTGCTGTCCTTTTTGATGTATGCCATTCTTACAGGCGTGAGGTGGTATCTTAGTGTTGTCTTAATTTGCATTTCTCTGACAATCAGTGACCTAGAGCAGTTTTCCATATGTTTGTTAGCCTTTTGGATCTCCTCTGTGGTGAATGTTTTGTTCATTTCCTCTGCCCATTTTTGGATGGGGTCATTTGCTTTTTTGCGGCTAAGTTTGCTGAGCTCTTTATATATTTTGGTGATTAGTTTCTTGTCTGATGTCTGGCATGTGAAGATCTTCTCCCATTCTGTGAGGGGTCTCTCTGTTTGTTTAATAGTTTCTTTGGATGTGCAGAAGCTTTTCAATTTGATGTAGTCCCATTGGTTTGTTTCTGCTTTGGTCTTCCTTGCAATTGGTTTGATTCATCAAAGATGTCCTTGAGGTGTAGGTGGGAAAGTGTTTTACCAATGTTTTCCTCTAAGTATTTGATTGTTTCTGGTCTGACATCTAGGTCTTTGATCCATTTGGAGTTGATTTTTGTTTCTGGTGAGATAAAGTGGTTCAATTTCATTCTTCTGCATGTTTCAACCCAGTTTTCCCAGCACCATTTATTGAAGAGAGCCTCCTTTTTCCATTTAATACTTTGGGCCCCCTTATCAAAGATTAGATGCCCATAGGTGTTGGGATTTACTTCTGGGCTTTCAATTCTGTTCCACTGGTCTGTGTGCCTATTTTTGTTCCAGTACCATGCTGTTTTGATGATGATGGCTTTATAATATAGTTTAAGGTCTGGGAGTGTGATGCCTCCATTTCTGTTTCTTTTCCTAAGGATGGTTTTGGCAATTCTAGGTATTTTCAGGTTCCAGATAAATGATTGTAGTGTTTGTTCTATTCTCTTAAAGTAGCCTGGTGGAACTTTGATGGGTATTGCATTAAATTTGTATATGGCTCTGGGGAGAATATTCATTTTGATGATATTTATTCTTCCAATCCATGAGCATGGGATATCTTTCCATTTCTTGGTATCAGTTTCTATCTCCTTGAGTAGCGACTCATAGTTTTCAGTATACAAGTCTTTCACTTCTTTGGTCAACTTTATTCCTAGGTATTTGATTGATTTTGCTGAAACAGTAAATGGGAGTGATTTCTGGATGTCTTCTTCTTCAGATTTAGTGTTTGCATAAAGAAATGCCACTGATTTTTGTACATTGATTTTGTAGCCTGATACCTTGCTATATTGCCTAACAACTTCCAGTAATTTTCTACTGGATTCTTTAGGTCTTTCTATGTATACTATCATATCATCTGCAAATAGTGAGAGCTTGACTTCTTCCCTTCCAATCAGTATTCCTTTGATTTCTTTCTCTTGCCTGATTGCTATGGCAAGAACTTCCAATACTATGTTGAAGAGTAACGGAGACAGTGGACAGCCCTGTCTAGTCCCCGATCTGAGGGGGAATGCTTTCAGCTTCTGTCCATTGAGTATGATGTTGGCTGTAGGTTTGCTATATATAGACTCCACTATCTTGAGGAATTTGCCATCTATTCCCATTTTTTGTAGAGTTTTGAGCATGAATGGGTGTTGGATTTTGTCAAAGGCTTTCTCTGCATCTATTGAGATAATCATGTGGTTTTTGGCTTTGCTTTTATTGATGTGATGAATGACATTGATTGATTTACGGATGTTGAACCAGCCTTGCATTCCTGGAATGAATCCCACTTGGTCATGATGAACAATCTTTTTGATGTGTTGCTGTATCCGGTTGGCCAAGATCTTGTTTAATATTTTGGCATCTATGTTCATCAGAGATATTGGTCTGTAGTTTTCCTTTTTTGTTCTGTCCCTATCAGCTTTTGGTATCAGGGTGATGTTGGCTTCATAAAAGGTGGAAGGGAGTATTCCTGTTTCTTCAATCTTATGGAATAGCTTAACAAGTATGGGTATTAACTGTTTCCTGAAAGTTTTGTAGAATTCGTTTGTGAAGCCATCTGGTCCTGGACTTTTGTTGTTGGGGAGATTCTTAATAACGGTTTCAATTTCTTTGTCTGTGATTGGTGCATTTAGATTTTGTAGTTCTTCTTGGTTCAGTTTTGGAAGTGCATAGGTTTCTAGGAATTGTTCCATTTCTTCCAGATTCTCTAGCTTGGTGGCATATAGTTCTTTATAGAAGTTTCGCAGAATTCTCTGGATTTCTGTGGTGTCAGTTGTGATATCTCCTGCATCGTTTACAATTCTACTAATTTGAGTCTCTCTCTTTTTTGTTTGGTGAGTCTGGCTAGGGGTTTGTCAATTTTGTTTAATCTTTCAAAGAACCAACATTTGGCTTCATTGATCTTTTGTATGGTTCTTTTATTTTCGATGATGTTTATTTCTGCTCTAACTTTAGTGATTTCTGTCCTTCTGGTTGCTTTAGGGTTCCTTTGTTCCTCTTCCTCTAAGTCCTTGAGGTGTGTAGTAAGGTCGTTCATTTGGGCTTCTTGGTGTTTAATATGTGATTGTATGGCTATAAGTTTCCCTCTCAGTACTGCTTTCGCTGTGTCCCAAATATTTTGATAGGTTGTGTCTTCATTTTCATTAGTTTCCAGGAACATTTGAATTTCCTGTTTGAGTGAGTCTCTGACCCAGTGGTTCTTAAGGAGCATGTTGTTTAGTTTCCAAATTCTATGTCTTTTAATAATTTTCCGTTTGTTGTTAAAAGTTAGTTTTACTCCACTGTGGTCTGAGAAGATACTTGGGATGATTTCAATGCTCTTGAATTTATTGATGCTGTCTTTGTGGCCTAACATGTGGTCTATCCTTGAGTATGTGTTATGTGGATTTGAAAAGAAGGTGTATTCCAGTTTTTTGGGGTAGAGGAGTCTGAAAATGTCCAAGAGGTCTAGTCTGTCAATCTCTTCATTCAATTCTCTTGTATCTTTATTGGTTCTCTGCTTTGTTGATCTGTCTAAGTGTGAGAGTGGGGTATTGAAGTCTCCCACTATTATTGTATTACTATTGATGTATTTTTGAAATTCTTTCAGTAGATGCTTAATGTATTTAGATGGTCCCTCGTTGGGTGCATAGATGTTAATAATTGTTAAGTCTTCTTGGTTGATTGATCCTCTAATCATTATGTAATGTCCTTGCCTATCTTTTATTACTTTATTTAATTTAAAATCTATCGTGTCTGAGATGAGAATGGCTGTTCCTGCCCTTTTTTGTGGACCGTTAGCCTGTATGATAGTTTTCCATCCTTTCACTTTAAGTCTGTGTTTATCTTGTTGTGACAGATGGGATTCTTGCAAGCAGCAAATGGTTGGGTTATGTTTTCTGATCCATCCCCCCACCCTGTGCCTTTTGATGGGTGAGTTTAAGCCATTGACATTTATTGATATTATGGATTTAATGTATTGTAGTGCCATTGTTCTAAAAAACAATTTGTTTACTCTGACATATTGCTAGTATTATAGTGATGTTCTTGTTTATAAGAGGTCTTTTAGTACCTCTTTCAGGGCCGGCTTGGTGATAGTTGCCTCCTTTAACTGTTGTTTGTCTAAGAAGGTTTTGATCCCTCCATCTAGCTTGAATGAAAGTCTAGCAGGATATATTATCCTTGGTTGAAACCCTTTTTCATTCAGGGCTCGATAGATATCTTGCCACTCCCTTCTGGCTTTTAGAGTTTGAGTGGAGAAATCTGCAGAAAGTCTTATGGGTTTTCCCCTGTATGTGACTTTTTGTTTCTCTCTTGCAGCCTTTAGGATCCTTTCTTTATCCTTACTTCTTCTCATTGTGACTATGATGTGTCTTGGTGTTTTCAGGTCTGGGTTGATTCTGTTTGGTACTCTCTGGGCCTCTTGCACCTTGATATCCTTTCTGTTATTCAGGTCTGGGAAGTTTTCTTGTATTATTTCCTCTAGAATGTTTGCTTCCCCTTCCTCTCTTTCTTCCTCTTGCAGGCCAATTATACGAATGTTACTTCTTTTGAGATCATCCCATATGTCTCTGTTGTTGTTTTCAGTGTTTCTCAATCTCTTTTTAAGCTCTTTCACCTCTTTCTTAGTTTTCTCTAACTCATCCTCTGTCTGACTAATTCTGTTTTCTGCTTCTGTTAGTCTGCTTTCCCTTGCCTCAGCTTCTTTCTTCATTACAGCTATTTCAGCTTTCAGTTCTCTAATTGTCTCAAGATAATCATTATTTTCCTTGGGGGTCTCAACTGTTGTTTCCCTAATACTGCCATTCCTTTCCTCCAATGTTGTTTTCATTTCTGTGATTAATAAGTTTATTATTGCTTGCATACTTTTCTTATCTATGGTTACTTCTGACTGATTTGTGGTTTCTTCTGGGCTCTTGTCTTCATTCATTGGGGTAGCAGTTTTATTTGTTTTTAATCTACCCATTTTTTTTTATTTATGTGTTTCTCTCTCTTCTTTTTTATGCTCTGTTGTTCCTCAGTTGTTGTGTTTTGAGCACAAGTAACACTGTACTAAATACCTTTATGACAGTTGCACTTACCAACCTCTGGAATTACAGTAGCAACTGAAGTAAGTATTGAAGGAGTTTAATCGTTACCGGTTAGCCAAACAATTTCTCCAGTACGTGAAAAATAGTAACCAAATCCCAGTGAAGAAAGAGAAAAGAAAGAGAGGATAGCAAGAATAGACAGTTATGCAAATCTACTATCCAGTGTATATTCTAGGGGTAACAAGAGTGTAAAGGGAACTAGAGCAGAGATACACACATAGAGAGTCCACTCTGGGTCAGATTTCTTCCCCAAAGTAATTCACAAATTCAGAAAGGCAAAGAAGAAAGAAGTGTATGACAAGATAAAAAAAAAATTAGAGATAGAGAGAGATAAAAGAGAGAAAAGGGAGAAGATAAGAAGAAGGGTTGTAATTAAAGAGCAGTGCGAGGAACTTCCCAAATGTGTATCAGTGAATTTAAAAAAAAAAAAAAAACCCTGTTTGGTGGTATGGGGTATCCTGCTAGTAGCTGGTCCCAGGCACTGCTTATGGGGGGGGGGCAGCGGGAAGGATGTATGCTTGAAAATTAAAAGGAAGAAAAAAGAATTTTTTCCCCTATTCTAATTCTTAACCCACATTCAGTTATAGACACCTCCTTGGTATGACCGCTATGGCCCCTTATTGGCTGGCCTGCTAGTGGCAGAAAATCCTCTTGTTTACACGAGATGTGGCCGGAGCTCAAAGGCTAGCCGCTTCTCCGTCCGCCATCTTCCGGGAGACCCCCCCCCCCCTCCAGACTTTTTAAGAGGATTTCTCAAAAATGAAAACTAGCTCCAAGTCCTTTGATCCAATGAGAGCTATACTCAAGAAGTCTTTGGATCCACCCACAGGGTCGCGGTGGACCCTGGATTCTCCCAAGAGGAAGCCCCCGAGCTAAAGTGCTCTCTCCGGGTCCTCTGCCTGCCGTGCTCTGCAACCGGTGGAGGAGCCGCCTTCTTGAGCGGGCGGAGGACAATGCCCGGCGCACTCACCTTGCTCGGCTCCGCTGGGGAATTCTGGAGCCCCGCTAGTCCGTGTCACCTTTACTCTAATTCTTAACCCAAATTAAACTGTAATCACTTCTTTGGTGCCCCCCCCTTATTGACTGGCCTGCTAAAGGCAGAAAATCCTACTGTTGCCGATGATGCGATCAGAGCACTCGCTGTCAGCGACTTCTCAGGCCGCCATCTTCCTAACTTCCCCCCAAGCAGTCCTAACTATATTTTTCAAGGTGAAAACTTATGAATGATTTGGAACCTAAGAAATTAATAGTATCTTTAGTTTCTTGGAAAGTCATGTGTAAAAATGTTAACAGTATCAAAGGAAACTTGAGGAAACATTATACCATCATCAAGTAGTCTGTAGATAAACAAATACACACAGAAAAATTAAGCTCAATTAGTTTTAGTTATATTAAAGTTTTTTTAATTGTATTTATTTATTATTGGATGGAGACAAAGATAAATGGAGAGGGATATAGAAAAGAAGAGAGACAGAGAGACACTTGTAGCCTTGCTTTACTACTTGTGAAGCTTTCTTCCTGCAGGTCAGATCCAGTGGCTTGAACCCAGGTCACTGGACACTGTAGTGTGTGTGCTTAACCAGATGTGCCACCACCTGGCCCCCAATTCTATTAAAGTTTCATTAGAACTAATCCCAGGATATTTTGGTCCAAATTTGAGATACCACTCTTAAAGATCTTTAGTGAATTGTAAGGAAGAAGAGAGATTCAAGGAAGGGATAAATATTATCATTAAAATAGATGGAAATTGTTCCTGTGTGTTAAAGACTGCACTGTAAACTATTAACTACTTCTAAAATAAAAGACATGAATTGAGGGAATAGGAGGAGTGTCTTTTTCTTTTCATTGGGATAGCACTGAAACTCTGGTGGTAAGTATGTGAGTCTTACATACTGAAGTATAAAGCTATACCCTCAAAATTCTATAATCTTTTAAACCAACAAAATATCTATATCTACTATCTATAATCTATCTAATCTATCATCCATCTATCCATTCATCTATCAATGATCTATCATTTAGCTATCATCTATCTATATCTTTTTTCTATCATTTCAGTGACATCTATCAATGCAGATAAACATTCTTTAGTTCATTGTCAATGGGTGTTTGATGATGCCTCCAGGGACAATTTGGCTATCAAGATATGTATTTGGTTGTCCCAGCTGAGTAGAGGACAACTAATATTGTTGATGTGTAGTGTCAGAAGTGCTGAAAGGGGCCCGGGCGTTAGTGCAGCAGGTTAAGTGCACATGGCGTGAAGTGCAAAGACCACTTTAAGGATCCCAGTTTGAGCCCCTGGCTTCCCACATTCAGGGGAGTTGCTTCACAAGTGGTGAAGCAGGTCTGCAGGTGTCTTTCTCTCCTTCTCCCTGTCTTCCTCACCTCCTTCAATTTCTCTCTGCCCTATGCAACAACAAGGACAACAAGGATAAACAACAAGGGCAACAGAAGGGAAAAAATAGCCTCCAGGAGCAGTGAATTCATAGTGCAGGCACCAAGCCCCAGTGATAACCCTGGAGGCAAAAAAAAAAAAAAGTACTGCCAAATAAAATCTTACCCACAAAAAAATGTGCCCAGTGTAGAATTTGAGGACACGGATCTAATCCAGAGTTCACGGAGATCATGAAGGGAATTTGGAGAGTAAATGCCCTAATCTACAAATTTCTACAATGCTTTTATCCCATCATATAGTTTTTAAAGATAAGAATTACTGTACTGATATATATTTTATCTGTAACTGTTTATCTATTTTTATTATTTCTATGAAAACATATATATACATATATACATATATATGTATGTATATATATATATATATATATATATATATATATATATATATATGCTTCCAGGCTTATTGTTGCTGGGGCTCTGTGCAGGCAATACAAATCCACTGCTCCTGGTGGCTATTTTTTTTCTATTTTATTGGATGATAAGATAGAGAGAAATTGAGAGAGAAGGGGGGGATAGAGAAGGAGAGAGAAAGACACCTGCAGACCTGCTTGTGAAGCATCTCCCTTTAGTAAGAGCAGGTCTTTGCACTATGAGTGCTTAACTGGGTGCACCACTACCTGGCCACTAAAAGAAGTAAAAAAATAAAACAATTGAGCTTACACGGTGTAAGTGGGCCACCATTGGCTGGCTTTAATTCAATAATCCCTTGTGCAGATTTACTTATGGCTTTGGTATCAAATGTGTTGGAGGCTGGAACCCTTGTCTACATCAAAGAGCGCCCAATGCACTTTTAAATGAGTCAGAGAATTATCGTGGATCACAAAATAGGACAGGGGGTCTCATGCACATACATAGAAGCCTCGTCACATAACAGAGAAGTGAGGGTTTTTAAATTTTAGGGGTTGGACAATTCTGAGTGTAGAAGACAACATTCCATATTATAGAGGTTGGCACATACTCAGTGGGTTATTATGCTTATTTGTATGTCTCAGGTTTAGAAAGTAGTTTCTGTATCTTGCCCAGAGGCAGAGAATTTACTGTGATAATGAACCCTTGGCCACGTTGTATCAGGTTGGATTCCTACTGCTTAAACAGTATCAAGGGGTTCACACTGGTTCTAGGGTTCCAACCTTTACTGAGCACTGATTAGATTTAGAGCAATGAAAAACTACATTTAAATTGTAGTTTAACTGAAAAAAAAAGAAGTTGTGATAAGATTACACTCTACCTTTCATCTGTCTCCTTTGCTAGACTTTTTCTGGAGTATTTTTATTGGGTTAGCCTCATGCCCCCAGTATCATGTTGAACTAAATTTTAATAATTGTATGTTCCATTTAACATCTTAGCTTCTAGGAAGCCATTGTGAAAAAAAAAATGAGAACATTAATTAGCAGGTTTGTGTTAAATATGGATTCTTTTTAAAAGATTTATTTATTGGATCATTTATTTACTATGAGAGAAAGAAGGAGAGAGAGAACCAAAGTATCACTCTGGCATATGTGATACCAGGGATTGATTTCAGGACTTCACTGGACCCTGAGATTCCAATGCTTTATTCACTGTGTCATCTCTCAGACCACTAAATATGGATTCTTTTAAGTGTAGAGTTGATAGATTTATGGGTTCATGGAATATGTTCAAGGTGCTTTAGCATGTGTGACACCTCATCAAGAAAAACCCAAGAGTCTTCTGGGTGAAAATTTAAAAGCTAGAATAACCAAAATTCTCTGACAAAGATGTGACAGGAATAAAGCTTCTTTCCACAGGATTAAGTATCACTCAAATTTATTTAATCCTGTTATGGGTGAGAAATATTCTCTTCCCTTTAATTTTTTAATCAAATAAAATGAAAGCATTACCTAGTCATAAATGACTATGGAAATCCTATCCTACTCTGAAAAGATGGCAATGAGTTCTCAAGAGTAGGCATGGATCTGCCTCTCTGAAATTATGTGTTCTTTCTCTGACCAGGTTGTGACCCTCTTACACTAAACACACACACACACACACACACACACACACACACACACACACACACTAAACAGAGAACTTGTTGGCTTATGGATGAGGCTTTTTGCTCTTAGAAAAACAGTCTCTGGTGAGGGTAGATAGCATAATGGTTATGCAAACAGACTCTCATGCCTGAGGCTCCAAAGTCCCAGGTTCAATCCCCTGCACCACCATAAGCCAGAGCTGAAGAGTGCTCTGGTTAAAAAATAAAAACAAACAAACAAAGAAAAACAGTCTCTAGGATCCACTATGTGTCTGCTATGGAAAGTTAGACCAGCTAAATACTAAGTCTCTTTTATCCTAGAATTCAATGAAGCTACAGCAAGGGCTAGAAAATGGGAAGTATCACTGTTCTAACATTACAAGACAATTAAAAGTTAAATGATGTTTTAATCAATTTATTAACTTTTTGCTTTTAGTATTATAGCTGGGTCTTGGTGTCAGTACACAAATCCACTGTTCCTGGCAGCCATTTTTTCCATTTTATTGGATAAGACAGAGAGAAATTGAGAGGGAGGGGGGTTTAGAGAGGGAGAGAGAAAGATAGACACTTGCAGAATTGCTTTGCCACTTGTGAAATGGCTCCCCTGCAGGTGGGGAGCCAGGCTCTTGAACATGGATCCTTGCTTAGATCCTTATGCTCATTACTATGTGTGTTTAACCTGGAGTGCCACAGCCCGGCTCCCTAAATTTGAATTTTAAAAACATATTTTCAAGCCACTTTATTGGAGAAATGATGTTTTATAGAACAGGTGCTGACAAGTGAGGATGCTATCATGATTTCATCCAGAATTCCTTGGGCAGACTAACTCATCAGTATTATCTAGGAACCTCATCTCTCCAGAACCCTACCCTACTAGGGAAAGATAGAAATAAATTGTGGGTATGGACTGACCTGCCACTGCCCATGCCCAGATAAGAAGCAATTACAGTAGCTAGATATCCCACTTTCTGCACTCCAAAAAGAATTTTACCCCATATTTCTAGCAGGGAAGAAATGATAGAGGGAAGATGGCCAGAGAGCTATGAACTCCAACTTTATTAGGAGAGAGAAGAGGAAAAGGCACACTTGGATGTATTAATAGGTATATGTGTGACTTGGAAAGGAAGAGAAGATGGTGCCATGAAAAAAGGTGTGGGCAAATATATACAAATACAGATGGATAGTTGTAGAAATAATAGTTAACTGATATCTGTAACCTTGGGAGAACTGCTGTAGCTTCCAGTGGAAGAAATAGGGATACAGATATCTGGCAGTGAAACAGTACAGATTTAGACTCCTGCTATCTTACAATTTTGTAAATCAGTAAGAAGTCACTATTAAAAATTAAAATAAAATAAAAAATAAACAGGTGCTGATACACAAGTATAGTTTCATATCTCCCTGTGATAGGTTTCTGCACACCAATCCTACCACCAGCCCAAGTCTCTTATTACTGTTATTAGTATTATTATTTAAGAAACAGAAGTTTAAATGCAGAAGTTGACACTAAGAATCCTGATTAAATGACAAAATCATTTTCTCTCTCTTTTAGCCTTTTTTTTTTTTTGAGAAGTTTTCATACCAAGGGAACTATCAAATGTCCTTATAAAAGCAAAATACACAGAGAGATAATTAATTCATTTTAGCTTCCTACTGTTTGAGTCATACTTAGAATATCACTACTAAGACACACCCACTTTGGGATTCTAGACTAACATTTTGAAAGGAGGAGATTTTTGGTACATGAAGTAAGACTAAAGATATCCATCTCTGTTCACTGTCTAGACATGGGAAACATCTGGGAAATTCACCAGGATTTTCATATAAATTTCCTTCTAGACCACTTTCAGGAAACTGCTCTACTGCTGGTCCCTGTAATAAAAATTCATTGTACTCACAAACTGTTTTTTTTTTTTTCCTTCTTCTTCTCTCCTTCTTTATTTCTTTTTTAAGTTTGGGCTATCAGTTCCTTTCTGCTAACTTTCTAATGAGTTTAAAAGGTACAGAATTTCCTACCCCCGCATGAATAATCCACAGAATGAATCTATGCATAATTGGAGTTCCTAAAACTGTCACTTTCTATGTCATCTTATATATGATAACTTAATAAAATAAATTATGTTTTCTGCCTCTGACAGTAAACTTTGATTCTGTTCTTTGGAAATACCTTCTGGAATGGTGGACTTTCTCTCTCAGTCTAGATAGGAAGGACTTTTTTTTTTTTTGTAATTTTTTATTTATTTATCTTCCCTTTTGTTGCCCTTGTCTTTTTTTTTTTTTTATTGTTGTTGTAGTTGATGTCGTCGTTGTTGGATAGGACAGAGAGAAATGGAGAGAGGAGGGGAGGACAGAGAGGAGGAGAGAAAGACAGACACCTGCAGATCTGCTTCACCACCTGTGAAGCGACTCCCCTGCAGGTGGGGAGCCGGGGCTCGAACCAGGATCCTCATGCCGGTCCTTGTGCTTAGCGCCACCTGCGCTTAACCCGCTGCGCTACCGCCCGGCTTCCCCGATAGGAAGGACTTTAACAATGCTTGTTACTACCTTGCCTTTGGAGTTTTCTGGCCACTTAATCTCACAGCATGTCCCTACTCATCAGAATCCAAATGATCATTGTGTAAATAAATTGACTGGTGATATATTTCTCTACATCATTACTTTTTTTTGTTTCTTATCTTTACCATGGATATATATAAATACATCTGATTGATTCTAATTAGGTTATGCCTAATGACTGTACATATTCTTTAGTGTGAAGTGAAGCTGATAGGGCTGGAGAGATAGCATAATGGTTATGTAAAAAACTTGCATGCCTGAGGCACCAAAGGTCCCAAATTCGAAAATAACTTAGTGAAAATTTGTCTGTTAGATAATAGATTTTTAAAGAATTTTGGAAAAGTTAAAATTTTAATTTTTTACTACAAAATAGAAAATTGTGTTTGGAAAGGAGAAAACCTTATTTTATAGCTTTAATGGTTGATAACTCTATAACACATCAGGCTTACACACAGACATGAACTTAATGATTAAATTTCATATAACTTGGGGAAGATATATCAGCATGCCACTAGATTATAATTTGACAATATAAGAAGTCTTTTTCAAAAAACCAAGTTAAAGTCTCATATTTTCATTTCAGACCACAATCTGTACTTACTTTTCTAGTGGTATTTTCCTGTTGAGTCCAAAACAAATTGAAAATATTCATCAGAGTGAGGTTAATAATAATAATAATAATTTACCTGTGGGTTGAAGTTTTCTTTTTTTAATAAAATTTTTATTTATAAAAAGGAAACACTGACAAAAAGCCATAGGATAAGAGGGATACAACTCCACATAATTCCCACCACCAGAACTCCGTATCATATCCCCTCCCCTAATAGCTTTCCTGTTTTTTATCCCTCTGGTGTATGTATCTCTGTGGTCATTATGGGGTGCAGAAGGTGGAAGGTCTGGCTTCTGTAATTGCTTTCCTGCTGAACATGGGTATAGGCAGGTTGATCCATATGCCTAGCTTGTCTCTCTCTTTCCCTAGTGGGGTGGGGTTCTGGGAAAGCAGGGCTCCAGGACACACTGATGGGGTCATCTGCCCAGGGAAGTTCAGTTGGCATCATGTTAGCATATGGAACCTGGTGGCTAAAAAAAGAGTTAATAGAGCCAAAAAAAAAATTATTGACTAATCATGAACCAAAAGGCTGGAAAAGTTCATATGAAGAGTTGGGGGGGAGGTCTCCATTTTGTATAGTTAGTAGTCCTATTTTAGTTGTATTCCAAAGAGCTCATGAGCTCTTTCTTCCTCTTCCTCTTCTTCTTCTTTTTTTTTTCCTGACCTTGACATCTGATATGCAGGTGGATCTAAGTTATTGTCTGGGGAGATGATGCCATGGCTGTAAAAGGACCAGAAAGCTGGATCAGGGAAGAGAGTAGTTCCCAAATATGAGAAAATTGTATAGATATTGACTGTAAACCCCATTGATTTGATCTGCTCTGGGGCCCATATTCAGCTTAGGAGCCTATGTGACCTCTGCATCTCTGTAGATTTGAACTCACATTTTATGGTTATGAGTAGGAACATTCCAGGATTACCCCAATTTCAGGACCCATCTTCCTCAGGTGGAACATAGAGTATTTTGTCCAGCCTCCCTTCAGAGGATGGAACATTCTCTACTATTGTTAATCCACATTGAAGGCAAGGTCCTATGGGACTCTCCAAAGGGGTCTATTGTGTTGTTCCTCATAGAGATGACCAGTAGCAATGGAGAGAGGGATCTATTTGTGGTCTAGGACTGTTATGTCTGTTTGGGAATCTCAAGGACTACCTGAATAGGGCCCCAACTGATGGAGTAGACTGATAGTGACTATCGTTAAAGTATGCCAGTCTCTTGCCCTTATTCAGCATTTGCAGTTCTTACTTTGATAAGGTTAGCTGTGGAGTGAGTGAGGGAAGTATAATAGGAAGTAGGTGAGGAGGGTATCTAAGTCTAAGTATGCCAGGCTAGCTTCGTGGGTGGGAGAGAGAGACGACCAGGGACTCATGGCTGTGTGGTATGCAGTTCAGTCTTTATTCATGTGGAATGCAGTGCAATCTAAGCTATCTCTAATCACAATCCTGTCCTTATATATCCTGAGGTGGAAGTGGCAAGTCCGAAGAGGATGTACGTAGGATAGGGGGTGGGGAGAATGAAAACGCGTGCAAAACAGTGAGGATTAAACCAATGCCCTGGAGGCAGGGTCGTGCTTAGTTAACAGTGGTTATGTAAATAGAATACAGTGTTAAGCAGGGGGGATTAAACCAATGAAACAGAAGGGGTCTTAGAAGCAGAATTTAGAATCAGACCAACATAAGTAGACACTATTTAATTATGAACTTTATGGTGTCTTTTTAGGTCTTTCTACTTGCTTGTTGCATATACTCACTCACTGCAGACTATTGTGCACTTTTGCTTTCACGTATATATTTGTCCTAATTTATGGATACATGTGAACATATGCTCTATCTTATGGGACCTGGTCTATATCTAGGTTTTGGGCATTTGTTTGGAAGTGAAGCACCTAAAATGGAATTAGAGAAGCCTATGAAAGGAAAGGTCTCACCTGAGTAATGGGACTGAAGTGTTGACATTCCATGCCTGACATCTCTGGACACAGTCTGAAGTGAAGCATGCTGAGGTGGTACTCATTGCGTTCATTAGGTTGGGATCAGCAGATGCAATATCATTTGGTATGAATTGAGAGAGGCATGCAGGAAAGTGAGCCCCACCCTCGAGGTGCCAGGATTGGGGGAAATATATGCTCTATAGAGGAAGTAGGAGGTTCCTGCTGTCTTAGAGTTTAAGAAGGCAACAGATAGTTATTGCTATAATCAGATTATTTGGCAGTTGAGTTAACTTTAAAATCCCTTTGTTAGTATTTACTGTATCATACACAACATCATTATAATTTATGTACTTTGACATTATTTGTATATAGCTGTGTCTTATAGAGTAATGCCACCACCGGTTGCTTCTGTTCTCCCTGGTCTATGCTTTTAAGAGAATCAACATTTCAGACTCAGCCTATGGTCTATGCATTAAAAAGTTTGAGACATTCAATCAATTTTTCCCCTCTCATATTAATTAAATAGTGATTTAGATGGCTACAAATTAATAGGAGTGTACATAAACACCATTCCCACCACCAAAAGACTGTGTCCCATCCCATCCCACCTCTCCACCCCCTGCCCCGTGAAGCTGAACATCCACCATGACCCAAGTTTTTACTTTGATGCCCTACCCAAAACTCAGTCAAATCCTGCTTTGAGTTTCCCTTTCTGTTCTTCTTCCTCAACTTCTGTTTATGAGTGGGATCATTCCATACTCAACTTTGTCTTTCTGACTTAGCCCACTTAACATAATTCCTTCTACCTCCATCCAAGATGGGGCAGAGAAGGTGGGTTCATTGTTCTTCATAGCTGCATAGTATTTCATTGTATATATATACCACAGCTTTCTCAGCCACTCATCTGTTGTTGGGCACCTGAGTTGCTTCCAGGTTTTAGCTACTATGAATTGTGCTGCTATGAACACAGTTGTACACATATCTTTTTGGTTGGGTGTTATGGAAACCTTGGGGTGTATCTCTAGGAGAGGAATTACTGGGTCATATGGAAGGTCCATGTTTAGCTTTGTGAGAGTTCTCCAGACTGCTCTCCACAGAAGTTGGACCAATTGACATTCCCACCATCAGTGCTGAAGGGTTCCTCTGTCCCCACGGCCTCTCCAGCATTTGTTACTGCTGTCCTTTTTGATGTATGCCATTCTCACAGGGGTGAGATGGCACCTCAGTGTTGCCTTTATTTGCATTTCTCTGATAATAAGCTACCTGAAGCAATTTTTCATGTGTTTGTTAGTCTTTTGTATCTCTTCTGTACTGAAAGTTCTGTTCATATCCTCTGAAATTTTTGTTTGGGGTCATTTGCTTTTTTGTTGCTAAATTTGCTGAGCTCTTTGTATAGTTTGGTTAGTCTCTTTTCTGATGTATGGCATATGAAGATGTTCTCCCATTCATATTTATCTCCTATCAAGTCAAGTTTATAAATTTTTTGTTGTTGTTTGTTTTCTTAGTTGATTGATGATGCAATGAACCTTAGGTTGAACTGTCACTGGCAACTTTACTAGACTAAGTATATAAAGGGTAGGGATGGGGTTAGATAGAATAATATTTAGATAGGGGTCTCTTTGTTTGTGTGATGGTTTCTTTGGTTGTGTAGAAACTTTTGATGTAGTCAATTTGATGTAGTCCCACAGAATTTTTTTTTTGTTTTAGTATTCCTTTCAATTGGGTTTGTATCATCCAAGGTATCTTTGAGGTTTAGGTGGGAGAGAGTTCCATCAATATTTTCCTCTCAGTATTTGATAGTTTCTGGTCTTGCATCCATGTCCTTGATCCATTTGGAGTTTACTTTTGTTTCTGAGGAGATAAAGTGATTCAGTTTCATTTTTCTGCATGTTTCAACCCAGTTTCCCCAGCACCATTTATTGAAGACAGCCTCCTTTCTCCATTTAATACTTTGTGCCCCCTTATAAAATATTAGATGTCCATAGGTATGGGGGTTTAGTTCTGGGCCCTAAAATAAACTGAAAATAAGTTCTTGACTCTAAACCAAATTGAAAATAATCATTGGAGTGAGGTTGACAATAATGATGATGATGATGATGATGATGTACCTGTGGGTTGGGGTTTTCTACGGTCACTTGAAACTGAGAAATATTCTCAAAGCATGGTATTATGTTTTAGAAGACACATTAAAAAATTAAAATTCTGTGTAACTGACGTTATTTAAAAATGCTGACTAATGATATTATTTTAATATTTCTCCTGGAAAAGCTTAGCTCTTATTTTATTTTTAGCATCCTTCAACTAAGACATGAAACTAGAGTTCTTAAAAAATTCTTTGATCCAGAGGTTGTTCTTTGCGATTCAGATTCTCCAGTCCACACCTAATTATGCTTGTTCATAATGGAAGCAATAATCTAATTAAATAAAATATACAGGCACACTCTAGATTTTATTTTAGCCCTAACTGCAGTATTCTACCACACCCAACCCTTTTTACCAGAAATGCCAGTAACTTGTAAAATGGGATGATTTAATTGAGTCTCCACCATAATGCTCCCTAAACAGTAGAAACAGTTCATATTTAGGCATCTTTGCTTTGGAACTGCAGTAACCCATACAATATATACTATTTTACAGACAGAACTGGCTGTGATATATGGGGACACATGTTGGCATTAAATCTAAGTATATTTAATTGGTGGACTGATAAATTACTCAAGATGGATTGGTAAATAAACACTTAACATTTGTTAGACTGTAGAAAAACGCCTTCCATTAAATGAAACTTGAAGCAGTAAATGAATAACAAATTAGGCTTTAAAAATTGCTTTCGCTTTGATGAATATCTATTTACTATATTCAATTGCATATTTATCTCATATCAAGTTAAGTATATGAATTTTTTTTGTTGTTTGTTTTCTTAGTTGATTGATGATGCTGAACATTAGGTTGAACTGTCACTGGCAACTTTACTAGACTAAGGATATAAAGGGTGGGGATGGAGTTAGATAGGATAATGGTTATGGAAAGAGATTGCCATGTCTGAGACTCTAACGTCCCATGTTCAATCCCCATTACCACCACAAGCCAGAGCTGAACAGTGCTCTCATTAAAAAGAAAAAAAGTTAAAAATTATATAAAAGGTAGCACAATGGGCAGTGATGTCAAAGACAAGTGGATGATAGGATGGTACTGAAGAACTGGGTTTCAGTACATGCTCAGCATTGCAAAGCATGGTCATAAAAAGAAATGTTCAGCTTGAATTGATCAAAATGAGTCTTAAATTCCAAGATACCTATTTCTGAGAGCAGACAGTTCGCCTCAACTCTGCAAAAATCTCTCCCATTGTAAAAGAAATAGTGGCAGCTACTGTATACATCTAGTACTTTTCAAATCATGTTAGGTACATGTAATCATTGAATCACCAAATGTTTTTGTGTCAAATTCTAATATTGTTAGCATCTTAGTAAGCAGGAAAGGGGACATGGAGAGGTTCTGTGATTTGTAAATGGTGAACAGTCCTGTTTAAGAATCTGGGCTCCATTGTTATAAGCTATGAGTAAAGGGAATCTTGGGGTCCTGGTGCTTGATGATGGAGGGGAGACCTGGGTTGAAGGTGAGAGTGGGGAGCTGTGAAACTGAACTCATGTGCCAATAAATGTTCTGTAAGCCACTACCCCCCCAATAAAAATAATAAAAAAAAATCAAATCTCCCAGTGCATGAAAAGATCTATTCTAGTCTCCAGTAATTGCCCACACAGAATGAAAGCACCCTCATCTTTTCTGTCCTATTTTCTCATGAAGCTAATTTTTGTTTTTCTTCATGGTAAAAAATAATGATGTATTTAAATTGTCAGGACTTATTTTATCCCACTGTAAATATCTGAAATAAACATGAGAGTTCATTAGAAGGATTCTAATGTGTCCCCCAGAACACAAGGTGGGAAAGCAGTTAACATGAGGAACAATTGCATTAAGGCTTTCCCTAATGAGGATACTGTTTTCAGTATTTCATCTCCTCACCTCCTCTTACACCCCACAGTTTTCTCTACTTGACAGAAGACTGTATGAATACAGCCTACTGAATCTAAAATGAACTACACATTAGACTTAGTAATGATCTTTTCCCCTTCTCCAGTATATCTACTTTGGCTGAAGCAAAGCTGGGACAAAACTAAAATTAAGTGTGTGAAATAAATAGAGTATAAAAATTGAAACATACAATTAATTTTCCCCCTCTCATATTAATTAACTAGTTTATATGACTACACTTTACTAGGAGTGTACATAAACACCATTCCCACCACCAAAAGACTATGTTCCATCCCACCCACGCACCCCCACCCACCACCGGCCTAGGAAGTCGCATATCTACCCCTCACCACAGGGTTTTTACTTTGGTGCCCTACTTACAATTTGCTCAGGTCCTGCTTTTAGTTTCCCTTTCATATCTTCTTTCTCAACTTCTGTTGATGAGTGGGATCATCCCATACTCATCTTTATCTTTCTGACTTAGCTCACTTAACATAATTCCTTCTAGCTCCATCCAAGATGGATCAGAGAATGTGGGTTCATAGTTCTTAATAGCTGTATAGTATTCCATTGTGTATATATACCACAGCTTTCTCAGACACTCATCTATTGTTGGGCACCTGGGTTGCTTCCAGGTTTTAGCTATTATGAATTGTGCTGCTATGAACATAGGAGTACACACCTCTTTTTGGTTGGGTGTTATGGAGTCCTTGGAGTATAACCCCAGGAGAGGAATTACTGGATCATATGGAAGGTCCATGTCTAGCCTTGTTAGAGTTCTCCAGATTGCTATCCACAGAGGATGGACCAATTTACATTCCCACCAGCAGTGTAAAAGGGTTCCTCTGTGCCCACAGCCTCTCCAAGTTAATTGTATGTCTCGAAGTTTTTAAAACACAGACTGAGTATTTTTAATATATAGGCTGTGTATTTGATATGCGGACTCTCTCAAAAGCCTAGACCAAGTAGATCAGAAGCAACCAATAGCACAGCTATATACAAGATACTGGGTACTGTACAGCAAACCCTAACAAAAGGACTTTTCAAAGTTAACCCAATTACCAAATAATGTGATGATAACTAACCATTGTCTTTTTGAACCCTAAGACAGCAGGAACCTCACATCTCCACTATAGACCCTATATTTCCCCCAGTCATGGAACCGTAGGGTAGGGCCCACTTTCTTGAATACCTCTCCCAATCCATAGCAAATAATGTTGCATCTGCCGATCGCAACATAATCAATGCAACGATTGCCACCTCAACATGTTTCAGCTCAGACAGTGTCCAGAGACTTCACGTGTGGAATGACAACCCTTCAGCTTCATTACTCAGGTGAGAACTTTCCTTTCATAGTATTCTCTAATTCCATCCCAGGTGGTTCACTTTCTAACAAAGTCCCAAAACCTAGATATAGACCAGGTTCTGTGAGAGAGAGCATATGTTCACACGTATCCATAAACTAGTGCAAAATATATACCTGAAAGCAAAAGTACACTAGAGTTTGCAGTGAGTACCCCCAACACTTCCTCTCCACTATTCCAACCTTTGCATCCATGATTGCTCAACAATTTGTTTGGCTTTGTATGTTAACTCTTTTCAGCTACCAGTTTCCAGATGCCATCAGGATGCCGGCCAGGCTTCCCTGGACTGAAGACCCCACCAATATGTCCTGGAGCTCTTCTTCCCCAGAGACCCACCCTACTAGGGAAAGAGAGGCAGACTGGCAGTATGGACCGACCAGTCAATGCCCATGTTCAGTGGGGAAGCAATTACAGAAGCCAGACCTTCCACCTCTGCAACCCACAATGACCCTGGGTCCATGCTCCCAGAGGGATAGAGAATGGGAAAGATATCAGGGATGAGATATGGAGATTGGGTGGTGGGAATTGTGTGGAGTTGTACCCCTCCTATCCTATGGTTTTGTTAATTTATCTTTTCTTAAATAAAAAAAATTAAAAAATTGAAACATGCCATAAAATAATACCTGTAGTTGGCAGGCATAGGATACCTTACCAGAGTCTCACACAAGCCCCTTGAGGATTATTTCCCATTAAACTGATACTTCAGTCTTCTAAGGTTAAATGCTTGTAAAGTCATTTGAATCAGAAGTGTTATAGTTAGTCCTTTAATCAGTGTCTTCTAGGTCTAGAGCTATATTGGTTTCCATTTTATCATGGTTTTGTGGCCTATTAGGAGATATCATAGAGGTTGTGGGGTCAAAGGAACCCTCCTGCACTGCTGGTGCAATGTAAATCAGTCCAACCTCTGTGGAGAACAGTCTGGAGAACTCTCAGAAGGCTAGAAATGGACCTATTCTATGATCCTGCAATTCCTCTCCTGAGGATATATCCTAAGGAACCCAACACACCCATCCAAAAATATCTGTGTACATATGTTCTTAGCAACACAATTTGTAATAGCCAAAACATGACAGCAACCCAAGTGTCCAACAACACATGAGCGGCTGCACAAGTTGTAGTACATATACACAATGGAATACTACTCAGCTATAAAAAAAAATGGTGACTTCACCATTTTCAGCCAATCTTGGATGAACCTTGAATAATTCAGGTTAAGTGAAATAAGTCAGAAACAGAAGGATGAATATGGGATGATCTCACTCTTAGGCAGAAGTTGAAAAAACAAGATCAGAAGAGAAAACACAAGTAGAACCTGAACTGGAATTGGCGTATTGTACCAAAGTAAAAGACTCGTGTGGGTGGTGGTGGTGGGGGGGAGAATACAGGTCTAAAAAGGATGACAGAGTGGGGATTGTATTGTTATATGGAAAACTGGGAAATGTTATGCACGTACAGACTATTGTATTTACTGTCGAATGTAAAACATTAATTCCCCAATAAATTAAAAAAAAAAGAAAAAAGGAGATGTCATAAAGCATAAAAGTCAAGAAATAAGAGCTTTTCTTACACAATTTTCCTGGTAACCAAATGCCTGTTTTAAGGAGGAAAACAATAACAACAACAAAGCACTCTTTGTGTTTGGTGAACTTGGCTTCCTCTCATTTAACCGCAGGAATATCTCTAAAAAATTAGCATCTTTTATTAGAGTCTTGTGACAGAGTGTGATTGAGTACATGATTCAACTGAAACAGTACCAACTTTTCAAAAACTTTCACTAGACCTTTCTGGAACCAGTTTATTCATTTTTTGGGATGATTATTTATTTATTTATTCATTTTGGTTAGAAACAGAAAGAAACTGAGAGGGAAAGGGAAGACAGGAAGGTAGAGAGAATGAGAGACACCTTACTCCTTTGCACTACTTGTGAATGCCTACCACTCTCCCAGTCCCCCTTCCACATACACATACACACACCACACAAGTGGGTGGGGACTGGGATTTGAACTTTCATTCCTGTGCTTTGTAAAATGTGTGTTCTACTAGGTATGCCACTGCCCAGCCCTCAAGTCTGTGACTTTCAAGGGCTTTTGTAAACCTAGACCTACTAGTGGCCCACCTGAAAAACAAGCAAAGAGAATGGAAAACAGGTGCTCCATGGCAGAAAGGCAGGAACGAGTTCTTAAGGAAATAGTTTATGTCAGGCAGAGCTGCTCCCTTTCTAGTTATGGGAACTGACAGATTCACAATTTGAGTAAGTGGGTCTGAGTTGAGTTTCTGCCACTTGTCCTTCTAGTGTCTACCAATATACTTCGTGAAAGTCTAGTTTCACTAAGCAAGTAGGATTTAAATTCTAAGGAGTAAATGAGTCCAGACAATTGCAATATGATCAGGAGTGAGTTCAGTCAGGTTTAGGAACTTGAACGCCATAAATAATATCTTACAAGACAGCACAATATTTATATGAAAGTTAACAATGAATGAAAAAAGTAAAGCAGTCAAACAGAAAATCAAGTTCTTAATGAAATCACCTGGCTTTTTTTCCTGCCTTATGCTACATCTGTTTAGTTATTTTATTTATTAAAAGACATTTTTCTACAACACAAAATATGTTGACTCTGTAAATCGGATCGCATGTTTAAACACAATTTAAAGCTATTTAAATGGAAGAGAAAGGAAAACAACATTTTTGAGGGCTGGCTTTCTTGTTATCATACAGTACAAAAACACTGTTTAATTGTAACCTATTATTCACACAATAATATGATGAGAAAGGCAGTTGCTTCTCTACTTTACCAAGAAGGAAATTAGTAATTAAGTAGGGGAAGAGGCTACTGAGGCTAACAAAGTTGGAATCTTGAGCTAGTTCTTGATTTTTCTGTTACAAGAAAAAACCTCTGAAATCCTCCTGCCTACTTAGGTCTAGACTGAGATGAAGCATCTCACGCTTCATATTTTTGTTTCAGCATCGATTCCCCATGCTGAGATCTTAATCTCTGATGGATTACATTTATTGGTGGTGTTTACTGGAGAAGTATAACCAATACACTTACCAGTGAAAGCAGGATATCTATTCTTTACTCTCTCTGTTTAGAAAGCTGCTGTCTTCTTGTTTGTCTCTTCCAATTGAACTCTAGTGTTGTATCCAGGGGATTTTCTGTCCAAAGAGCTGAATTTCCTAGGGGATGTGTTACTTTATAGCCACTTCAAATAAGAGGCCATTTCAACTGACAGTAGCTTTTAAAAAATGCACTTTTGGTAAATGAAAAGAGTGGGGCTGATTGCTGAAGGTAAACAGGTGATGAAATACGTCATTAGTACCTCATCCATAATTCACTTCTGCTGAAGTAGTTGACATAGAATCAGCCATGAGCCAGGGGCTGCTCACAAGTGCTGGCTTTGAGGTCACTGGAGCAGATTCATTAGGGCTCAGTGGAAAGCACTGCCAGCCTCTGTGTCAATTACCTGCATTTGATAACGGATATTATGTCAGGGCCTGCTCTTTCTCAAGATGCAGCCACACATTTTAAAATCATTACATCTGCAGGCTGGAGCTATGTGCTATTAGGGGTGTTTAGTTCATTTGTCACTCCCCTTTGTGATTTAAATACTGGTACCTTTGGGTGGTCATGGGTACTGGTTAGCTACACTGATTGTGGTGTTCCATATACTGGACATGTAAGTATCTGAGATCAGTGGGTTGTGCACCTGAAAGTGTATAATGGTATATTCCAATTACACCTAAATAAAAAATAATAGTAGTTTATTTTGCCACAAGTATTACTGTTAGGGCTTGATGCCTGTGTGACCTCACCACTCACAGTGGCTGTTTTTTCTTTAAATTTTTTTCTGTGTATATTTATTCATTTATTGGATGGAGACACAGAGAAATTGAGAGGGAAAGGGGAGATAGAGGAGAGAGACACCTGAAGCATTGCTTCACCACTTGTGAAGTTTCCTGTCTGCTGATGGGGACCAGCACTTGAACCCAGGTCCTTTTGTTTCTTGTTTTTAGAAGATGAAAGGCAGTGAGAAGTAGAGAGGGAGAGAGAGATAGGGAGAGAGAAGCTGAGAGAAAGAAAGATACCTGCAACAATGCTTCACATCTTATAAAGCTTCCCCTTTGCAGGTGAGGACCAGAGTCTTGAACCTGGGTCC